>NC_090331.1:24962724-25265754 GCF_035084215.1 Heptranchias perlo
TTTTCATTTCTTCAGAACATTTCATGTGTTCTGCTACATAAATACTTTGTAGTGCCAATTACATGATGACAAATACCTTCAGCTCCCACATCTGTATCACCTTTAATGTGTCCTACTGGGCCCACTATGCTACAGGAAGGAAGGACTATAATAATGAATAGCAAATAGCTGGTAGTGAGATTAAGGTCGTAGTCGATTTTGGGGTTCTGTTGTTTTTGATAACCAGCTTGCATGCCGCTGTCATAGTTGACATTATCAGAACTGTTCAATTGAATGGTACCTTGAATCCCATGCATCTGTTATCCTACAGTTAAATACAGAATTGTTCTAATGAAGAATTTGAAACCTAAAATTCTTGCCAAAGCAAGAGTTGATTATAATGGATATCATGTATCAATTCTGCATCATTCCACTTTAAAAGAGCTATTTTTAAAGACAGTTCACCTAGTTATTATACAATGAAGTATTCCAAGATTTGGCTCCTCCCCAAATCCTATCTACACACTGACAATGCTTAAAACTGCTTTAGGTGTTAACTAGGACCAATGTAGTAGTTTGACTTGTGTTCTTGGGGGTTCAGTGAGTGCCAACAGCATTTATTTAGCATGTGCACTTATCTATGTTGTACAACTGCTTCTGAAAACCAGTGAACCCCAAAAGAGTCAGATAAACAGCATGCTCGTTTCTAAAGGTACTTGTGCATAAAAAACTTGGGTAAAGCAAATAAATTGATCATCTTCTGGTGTCAGGACTTCAGCATCTTTGCTGGCTTTAAATTTACAAGGACTGGGAACCCAAAACG
This sequence comes from Heptranchias perlo, assembly GCF_035084215.1. Taxonomy (NCBI): domain Eukaryota; kingdom Metazoa; phylum Chordata; class Chondrichthyes; order Hexanchiformes; family Hexanchidae; genus Heptranchias; species Heptranchias perlo. Next base: position 24,963,527 of record NC_090331.1, read on the forward strand.
TCAATGTTAATATAGTAACATATCAGCCAGTGACGCACACAAATGACTTAGAATGATCCCAGAAATTTCATGATGGGATGTTAATATGTCAAATGCTAAAAAAGGACAGCACCATCCCTTGGAGATTTTGGGACAAACTTTTTACAGGACTCGAACATTTGAAACTGTGAGGGTAAAAGGTCAGAAATCTAGTTCATAATCTTCAAACCTATTCATAAACAGGGATCTCAAACATATGTCAAATAAACACTAAAACAATACGAATAGGGTTGGTTTGCCTATAAAATAAAATGGAGTAAAGGCAGGCATTTTATATCCAGCAGTACGTTTCTTTGGGCTCTATTTCCAGCACTCACTTTCACATTCTCTCAATAGACTTAGGGTGTGGTCAGTTTCTGGCAATGACTTAAAGAGTTTACCTTGCTAATATTACCACAACAGTAAAGAAGCAGATCTAATGTTAACTATCTGCATCAATTTAGCATAATATGAGACCCACATATCACTGACAATTGACCTTTTCACAGGTTTAGCGCACACGATGGTACCACTATTATTCCGTGGAGAACCAAGTTTACAGCGTTAGTTGGGGGAGCCAATATGTCAGTTCTTTGGTCCCAATCGGAAAATGTTGGTTGCCTTTAGAAATACATGGAGGTAAAGGGGATATATCTTGTGTGAAAGCCTGAAAGAACTTCATATTTATGTAGTGCATGCACACAGCAACAGCACCAACTCACACCAATTTTTAAAAAAAAGTAAAATGTAACAAGAAAATTAGTAAAGTGCACAGCTGAAGAAGAAAACCGATTTGGATGCATCTACACTTTGTGCAGCTCATGCGGTGCCCGAGGGAACCGATTCACTGTGTTCAACAGATGGAATCAGAACAGTTTTATTTTCTGTTGTACAATGTTTCCCCCCACTCCTCCTATTCTCTTTCTGTGTTTTGTCGTCGCGACATTTTTGTTTTAAATGCAGCCGTCAACATATACCAGTTTCTTTCCACACACTGATTGTCAAGACGTTTAACAGCAATCCTGGAGCCGCGGAGGAAGGAAGGCATTTAATTCGATCCATTCAAACTCTGACAGATTGAAGCAGATCGCAAAGAAAGCGAGCGCGTGCCGGAGCGAGGAGACTGCGCTTTCTGTCGCAAACCAGTATGATTTAGAAAAGGGCATGGGATTTTTTATTTTGTTTTTGTTTTTTTTTTATTTGCATGTTTATTTGGGAGGAAGGTTCCGCTTTAAACTTATTGCCGTGCGGTGGGAAAGGGGGAGGAGAGAGGTTGGCTCGAGCGCGGCGCGGCGCGGCGCGCGGAAGGTAACCTCGGGCTCGAGCGCGGCGACGGCTGTCATGGTGACGGAGCTGCCGGAAGGAGGTAGTGTGGGAGACCGCGAGTGAGTGAGTGAGTGAGTGACAGGTGGGCCGGCAGCTCGGGCTTCGGGGGTAGGGCGCTGATTAACTCTAGTCGCGCGTAGGGGTGCGATGAGCAACGCACGGGGGGCTCGGAGGGAAACCTTGTCATTCAGTCTTTATGAATTTGACTTGGGGGTTTTTTTTTTGGTGTGGTGGGGGCTGTTGGTGGCGAGGTAGGCCGAGAGAAGCGCCTCGGTATCGCCTGGAAGATGTAGCTGAGATGGGGTGCGCGTAGGGGAGGTGTCTCGGGATAGAAGCATTCGCTCTGTTTCAGCATTTGCAAAGCTACTGTCGTGAGATTTTTTTTTAAAAACGTGTTTTCAGTGCATAGTTTTTGTCGTTGTTTTGACTGAGTTAGGCTTATTTGGAGAGATGTGCTTTCAAAAATGTAAACATATTTGAAATTGAACGCACCCCCATAATAATTGTGAAATGCCACTATTGATGACACAAAGTAAGCCTCGATCGAACAGGAATTAACACTGTCCAGATTGCAGTTAAGTTTCAGTAAAATATATTCAAACTTAAATCAGCACAAACAACAATGTAAATGGTTTACACAAAATACAGCAGAATTGCTGACAGTGAATTTTGAAAAATACAAGTTTTGCATGAAACTTTACTGAGGAGGTGAGTATTCGTAATTAAGTCATTCTTCCAAAAAATCTGGAAGAGTCATCCAGTTCCTGAGGATATGGCATCTTGTTTAGGTTAACTCATCCTCAACCATACTGTAGATGAGAGTTAAGATCAAGACATTTAAGATAGTTTATGTTATATAATTTGTACATTAGGTATTTTAATGGTTGAGTATCCAGATGAAACCTAAAATATTTTTACTATGGTTATTGTTTATATGATTGGTGTGATGCTGTCCCAACATAGTATAAGATATGCGATTTGAGAACCTTTTCATTCATTCATCTGACGAAGGAGATAATCTCCGAAAGCTTGTGATTTTAAAATAAATTTGTTGGACTATAACCTGGTGTTGTAAGATTCCTTACAGTTATTGTTTATAGTAATTTCTTATAACATTTCTGTAATCCTTTGAGTGAGGAATGTCTTTGATGTATTCAAAACAAACTCAAAATCATTACATAAATGGACTACTGCAGAACATTAAAGACAAGGAGTAATTGAGGCAAATGGCAAATAGCATAGATGCATTTAAGGGGAAAGTAGATAATCACATGAGGGAAAAAGGAATAGAAGGATATGCTGATAGAGTTAGATGAAGTGGGGAGGGAGGAGGCTGTTGTGGAGCATAAACGCTGGCATAGACCAGTTGGGCCGAATGGCCAGTTTCTGTGCTGTAGTCTTGGTGTAACATTCTATTCTCTTTTTTTCTACATTATATAAATAATTTACCTTTCTTAAATAGTGCAGAAGTGCTACAGTTGCCAAAGGGTATAGTGACATTTTGTGGTTACTGAGGGTAGTTTAAGCAGAGGTAATAAGTATATATTGGTGATATAAAAACAAAAAGTGCTAGAAATCCCCAGCTGGTCGGTCAGCATCTGTGGGGAAAACAGATGAGGTAATGTTTAAGTTATAGCTTCTTTGTCAGAACTGAGTGTTTCCAACACTTTTTTTCAGATTTCCAGCATCTGTAGTGTTTTACTTTTTCTATATATTGGTGTTAGTTTGTATCTTTTCTCTAATAGTAATCAGCAGTATAGGTAGCTTTTTTATATACCGATCCACTTTGCTTGTCTTGACCAATTCCATATAAGTGGATTCCACTGTATTTAATATAGATCAATGTTATTGGCTGTACTTGATTGGCTGAGGTTGTGAAAGGTGCTATATAAATGCATTTTTCTTTCTTTTATTGCAAATCCGATGGTGCTCTTGAGTTTTTTGAATTAGTATACCAGATTTTTTTCCCCCTAAAGTAACACTTTAAATTGCTATAAGCAAATGCTGAAGAATATGCTAAGTCTTATGACTGACTAATCATCTGGCTATTTTAAACTCAGTATAACACCAGGCTTAGTCTTACAGCAGGACCTTTGATCTGTAAAATTTCCAGCATAGGCTGTGTGTGTGTCTATATAATGTAGACATTTATCATTCCATATGATTAAATTACAAAATTATAATTACAACAGATGGCTAGTGCCTGTCTGAAATGCACAACACTGAGGTGAGAGTTGGTGCAGCCATTAGAGCTAATACTAAGAGATCAAATGGGAGTTTTATATGGAGTTATTATAAATAAAGCCTCCTGTAATGGCATAATACATTGCTGCAAAAGGGAAGAAAAGGTTCTTAAGAGGTGACAGAACAAATATGGGTACCTATTTGAATTAAGAAATTGCTTGTGTTATGTATGCTACATAACTCTAGCCAAGTATTTATTTGTTTTAAAGCTCATTATTACAAAAATGCAGTTTAGATATAATGTCTGGTATGGTACTGAGCCATCGTGACCAGGAAGGTTCCAGCTTCAACCCAAGGTCTGTACGGATTTAGCAGTTCTGAGTTAGGACAGTGAACCAATACTACAATTGGCCTTATAAAATCTTACCCCAGCTCTAATCGGCAAGTTCAGGAAAAAGAGGGAGAATTTTAGGGAGCAGAGGGCCACAAAATTACTCTGTAACAACTTGCATCTATGTAACACCTTTAATGTAGAAAATGTCCCAAGGCAATTTACATTGGGAAGGGAAAGCAGAAAAATAGATAAAGGGTAAAGTACAATGGAGTGAGAGTTAGGAGAGGCGATTGACAGCTTGGCGGAAAGGATGGATTTTGAGGAAATTTTAAAAGTGGAGAGGGAATTGGAGAGGTTTAGGTAAGAAATTCTATAGGGTAGAATGTAGGGATTTAGGGAAGAAATTCCAGAGAGTAGGGCAGAAGCTTTGCTCATATTGATGGTTCAAACAGGGAGGGGGAGGAGAGTTTGCACAAATGGCCAGAGGCTGAGGACTGAAGGATGCAGGATATAAGAAGACAGACTTGCATATATATATTGCATTTCACGACCGTAGGACGTCCCAAAGCGCTTTACAGCCATTGGAGTACTTTTGAAGTGCAGTCACTGTTGTAATGTAGAAAATATAGCAGCCAATTCGCGCACAGCAAGGTGCCACAAACAGCAATGTGATAATGTGTGTTATGACCGCTTGTGTATTCAGTAGTCTGGGATGTGATGTTTCTCTGTCTGAACATCATCCATTCCTTTGATTGCTTTGATTATATCTATGCCGAGGTGTGATAACGGGCAGTTGGAAAGATTATCTGTAATCACCAGGCATTGTTCTCTGACTATATATGCTGTGCATTTACGGAATCCTACACTCACCTGATGAAGGAGGAAAGCTCCGAAAGCTTGTGATTCCAAATAAAGCTGTTGGACTATAACCTGGTGTTGTAAGACTCCTTACATTTGTCCACCCCAGTCCATCACCGGCATCTCCACATTATTTTTAGTGATGTCCGTTGAGGGTTAAATATTGGCCAGGACACTGGGAAGCACTCTCCTGCTCTTCTTCGAAAAGTGCCATGGTATCTTTTACATCCACCTTTGAGTGCAGATGAGGCCTCTGTTTAATGTCTCATCTGAAAGACGGCACCTCCAACAGTGCAGCACTCCCTCAGTACTGCACTGGAGTGTCAGCCTGGATTGTGAGCTGAAGTCTCTGGAGTGGGATTTGAACCCACAACCTTCTAACTCGGAGGTGAGAGTGCTACCACTGAGCCATGGACATCAAAACCTGAAAGAGGTTTTAGAGATGGGGAGGGTCAAGTCCAAGGAGGGATTTGAAGACAGGGTTTTAAATTCAATGGGGATAATTTCAACCTAACCTGCCGGGTGGGAAACTGACTGGATCAGATTGGCTGCCAGGTTTTACACCCCGCTTAGTCAATGGAAAGTACAATTGACTGGCATTTAAAACGGGCTGCTGATCTGATCCCGTCAGTTTACTGCTGCGTGGGTTAGGTTAAAATTACCACCATTGTGTTGGGGATAAGGAGTCAATGTAAGTCAGTAAGGATGGGAGTAATGAGCAAGTGGGACAAGATATGGGCAGCTGAGTTTTGAGAAAGTTGGGGTTTATGGAGGACGGGAGGCCAACAAGGAGGATACTGGAGAAATCTGGTGTAGAGATGACGCAAAGCCTGAATGAGGGCTTCAGGACATTGAGGGTGAGGTAGGGGAAGAGGCAGCCAATACTATGGAGGTGGAAGTAAGCAGTCTTGATGGATAGGATGTAAAATTTAAAATTTTCTCCTGGTTTGAACAGTACGTCAAGGTTTCGCAAGACCTGAGTCAGCCTGCGTAGGTGGCCGGGGAAGGGGATGGAGTCACTGACTAGGGAGTAGAGGTTATGGCAATCATGATTGCAGAAAAACATGATCTTTGCTGAAGTTTATGATGCAGCAAAGATCGTATTTTTCTCCAAAGGACGATTCTCAAATTCATTGAGGAAAGTAAAATATTTTTAGAATAAGTCTTTATTATAGCACCAGTGTATGAATATTCAAGCTGTAGTATTTATATCTTTTACTAACATTTAAATGTTATTGGATTGCTCTCTGTTCTCATTATAATACGTGCAGGAACTAAGCTTTTACATGCTGTAATGAGCTACGTGTTATATTAAATGTCCCATAGTATATTATAAAAATGTAACCTTTAAAAGATAGGATCAAAGGTCCAGTAGCGCTATAAAGGAGAGACTGCCATAGCTAAGAGCCTTATAATCATGAGGGTGGGGTGTATTTCACATCCAATTAATAATAAAAACAGCATTGAATGCCTGAAAGTAAGAAGATAATTTCAAACAGAATGCAGATTGTGTGCCATCCAAGAAACATTTTTTTTCTTGAACCCAAATAAACTTGTGCCATTAAAAAGTTGTACATCTGTTAGAGTTTATTTCCTTTTTTTTTGAAGATCCAATATATTAAAATTACAAAATTCTCATTGGGCTCCACTGCGATGCTCTCCACCTCGATGGTCGAATAACCTGCCAACTCTTGCTGGCTAGCTCACATATGAAGCATAGCCACTTGAATGAGATACTGTTGGGGGGAGTTGGTGGGTACTCGCACCTGTGGAACTATACCCCTGTATGAGTCACTGCCTTGAGGGGAGACGACTAGTAGAGGGAAAAATTATTTGGATACATTTTTATTTGTAGAGCTGTAGAATGACACTGCTTTAGTAACTGTTTGTGAAGGAATCAAATTGCTCGTTAATGTAATTATTAGAAGACTGGGTTGATTTTTCTTCAACTATCTTAATGTTAATATGAATAGTTACAGAATGAGTATAATGGTTCACTTTTCAGACAGTAATTGGACTACAAAAGCCTTGTTTACAAGAAGCAAATCAAAATTGCATCACATGATTCCACTTCATTTTGGGTTAGATATCTGCCCGTTATAGGGCATTGTCATCAATTTCTGGCTTGCAAATAGAAAATCTGTGTACGCAAGCATTTCATAGCATGTCTGAAAGGGGATTGTGCAGTTGTTTTTGCAGCAGATATGTTTTAGATAAGTTTTAAACACCTGGGCTTCAAAAAAAGATTCTATTAACATTAAAGTGTTTACAAATCCACAGAAGCAAAACAGTATTTCAGCTTTAAAAAAAAAATTCAGTTTATAGCACTGTCAAGCCATTCCTTGTTGTCAGTGTCATGCTGTCATTCAACCCTATGTGCACTCAATGTGATACCATTACAAAACCAATTAGAAATTGTTTGTATGCCAGCCTTTTCCAGTTATTCATGTGGAAATGAAGTAGGCAATTTTACAGAGCCCGTGAGAAAGGCCTTTAAAGTTAGAATACAATATCCCCATGAAGCTCTCGATCGTCTAGTAGGTAAATTTGTTGTCCGCTTTTCTAGGTTGATAGCGCCCTTGACGCTGAGTAAGAAGGTTGTGGATTCAAGACTCACTCCAGGACTTGAGTATATATTCTAGGCTTTAATCTCGTGCATTACTGAGGGGGTGCTGCATGTTGGAAGTGCCGATTTCAGATCAGTCATTAAACTAAGGCCTATTCCGGTGAATATTAAAGATCAAAGAGCCCTAGTCCAAGAGCAGGAAATTCTCATGTCCTGGCCTATACTGCTCACTTAAGCAGTCCCAAAAACTAACCAGCCATTCATCTCATTGTTGCTCATGGAATCCTGAGCTTAATGATTGTGTATGCCTACATAACAACAATCACTGCACTTCAGATTAGCTTATTATATGTGCTTTGAGAGGTTTCTGAGAGGTTAATTAAGGGGGTATATACATGGCTACTGCCCCATGCATATTATGAAGATTTGTTTTGATTCCTGCTCAGCACTGAGTTAGCTGATCTGATTTTAGAGAGGCAGAAGGGGCACAACAGTTAATCAGGTTTCCTGGGAGAGGAATGGAAAAGGAGAGAGGTGGGGTGGGGTAGCCCTGATAAAGGATGAGATAAAGACAGTAGTGAGAAAGGATCTTGGCTCAGAAAATCAGGATGTAGAATCAGTATGGGTGGAGATAAGAAATAACAAAGGGCAGAAAACACTGGTGGGAGTAGTGTATAGGCTCCCTAACAGTAGTTATAGTGTTGGACAGAGTATAAATCAGTAAATTAGAGGAGCATGTAACAAGGGTAATGCAATAATCGTGGGGGACTTTAATCTTCATATAGACTAGGCAAATCAAATTGGCAAAAGTAATTTGGAGAACAAGTTCATGGAATGCATTTGAGACAGTTTTCTAGAACAATATGTTGAGGAACCAACTAGGGAACAGGCTATTTTAGATCTAGTATTGTGTAATGAGATAGGGTTAATTAGTAATCTTATCGTTAAGATCCTCTGGGGCAGAGGGATCATAATATGATAGAATTTCATATTGAGTTTGAGAGTGATGTAGCTAAGTCCGAAACTAGGGGATCTTAAATTTAAACAAAGCCAATTACGTAGGTATGAGGGGCGAGTTGGCTAAGGTAGATTTGGGAAATTAGATTCCAAGATATAATGGTAGATAAACAATGGTGTACATTTAAAGAAATAATTCATAATTCTCAACGAATATACATTCCCTTGAGTAATAAAACCACCATGGGAAAAGTGATCCAACCGTGGCTAACTGGAGAAGTAAAGGATAGTATTAGATTAAAAGAAGTTTACAATGTTGCCAAAAAGAGTAGTGAGCCTGAGGATTGGGATGGTTTTAAAAGTCAGCAAAGGACGACCAAGAAATTGATAGAGGAAGAAAATACAATGAGAGTAAATTAGGAAGAAATATAAAAACAGATTGTAAGAGCTTCTACAAGTATGTAAAAAGGAAGAGATTAGCGAAAGTAAACGTGGGACCCTTAGAGGCAGAGAAAGAAGAAATTATAATGGGGAATAAGGAAATGGCAGAGACGTTAAACAAATATTTTGTATCTATCTTCACAGTAGAAGACACAAATCACATACCGGAGATAGTGGGGAACCAAAAGTCTAATGAGAGCGAGGAACTTAAAAGTAATTAAGATTAGTAAAGAAAAAGTACTGGAGAAATTAATGGGACTAAAAGCTGACAAATCCCCTGGACCTGATGGCCTACATCCTATGGTTTTAAAAGAGGTGGCTGCAGATTTGGTGGATGCATTGGTTTTGACCTTCCAGAATTCCCTAGATTCTAGAATGGTCCCCATGGATTGGAAGGTAGCAAATGTAATCCTGCTATTCAAGAAAGGAGGGAGAGAGAAAACAGGGAACTATAGGCCAGTTAGCCTAACATCAGTAGTAGGGAAAATGCTAGAATCTATTAAAGGATGTGGTAACAGGGCACTTAAAAAATCATAATATGATTAGGCAGAGTCAGTACGGTTTTATGAAAGGGAAATTGTATTTGACGAATCTATTAGAGTTTTTTGAGGGTGTAACTAGCAGCGCAGATAAGGGGGAACTAGTGGATATAGTATATTTGGATTTTCACAAGCCATTCGATAAGGTGCCACACAAGAGATTGTTATACAAGATTAGGGCTCGTGGGATTGGGGGTAATATATTAGCCTGGATGGAGGATTGGTTAACGGACAGAAAACAGAGAGTAGGAATAAATGGGTCATTTTCAGGTTGGCAGGTTGTAACTAGTGGGGTGCCGCAAGGATCAGTGCTTGGGCCTCAGCTATTTACAATATATATCAATGACTTAGATGAGGGGACCAAGTGTAATGTATCCAAGTTTGCTGACGATACAAAGCGAGGTGTGAAAGTAAGTTGTGAGGAGGGCGCAAAGTGGTTACAAAGGGATGTAGACAGATTAAGTGATTGGACAAGAAGGTGGTAGTTGGAGCATAATGTGGGGAAATGTGAAATTATCCACTTTGGTAGGAAGAATAGAAAAACAGAATATTTTTTAAAAGGCAGGAGACTAGTAAATGTTGGTATTCAGAGGGATTTGGGTGTCCTTGCACACTAATCACAGAAAGTTAACATGCAGGTACAGCAAACAATAAGGAAAGCAAATGGTATGTTCGCCTTTATTGAAAGGGGGTTGAAGTATAAGAGTAAAGAAGTCTTGCTGCAACTATATAGGGCTTTGGTGAGACCATACCTGAAGTATGGTGTACAGCTTTGGACTCCTTACCTAAGGAAGGATATACTTGCTTTAGAGGTGATGCAACGAAGGTTCACTAGATTGATTTCTGGGATGAGTGCGCTGTCCTATGAGGAGAGATTGAGTAGAATGGCCCTCTACTCTCGAGTTTAGAAGAATGAGAGGTGATCTCATTGAAACATATAAAATTCTTAGAGGGCTTGATAGGGTAGATGCTAAGATGCTGTTTCCCCGGCTGTAGAGTCTAGAACTAGGGGTCATAGTCTCAGGATAAGGGGTCGGCCATTTAGGACTAAGATGAGGAAAAACTTTTTCACTCAAGGTTGTGAATCTTTAGAATTCTCTATCCCAGAGGCCTGTAGATGCTCAGTCGTTGAGTATATTCAAGGCTGAAATAGATTGATTTTTGGACACTAAGGGATTCAAGGGATATGGGGATCGGGTGGGAAAGTGGAGTTGAGGTTGAAGATCAGCCATGATCTTATTGATTGGCGGAGCAGGCTTGAGGGGCTGTGTGACTTACTCCTGCTCCTATTTCTTATGTTCTTATGAGAGAGAGGGGAAAATTCAGTTCTCTTTTCCCCCTTTTGGTCACTATTGCAGTGAACCCTTTTGGAAAATGTACATATATGGACATTGAATAAAGGTAGGATTGGGCTCGGGTGTTATGCATGCACGATGCTATAACCTGCTGATGCATAGAATTTGGAATTACACATGAAGAATGTTGACTTGATGAGCAACATCAAGGTGAGTGGAACCAGGGATGTTGTACCCCAGCAGAAGTAGCATCTTCAGGAGAGGAGGGGAGAAAATTGGGGGGTGGGGGAAGGAGATGAAAAAGAAATTCAAGTGGGAAAGAATCCCTTTGAGGAGGTGAATCTGGCTAATGGTGATACTTATAATATTTATTTTGGCATTAAGTTCAGTAAACTATATAGTTCTTGTCTGAAGCATTTTACTTTTAAACTAAACAAAATATTTACACTAGGCTGATGTGGTAAGGATAACTGAAACTTGGTTACATAAGGAACAGGACTTGCAGTTAAATATTGCAGGATATAATGTATTTTGCAAGGTTAGGGAAGGAAGAAGGTGGGGGTGGGGTGGGTTAGCTGTACTAATTAGGGACACCATAATGGCAATAGAAAAAAAGACATGAGTAACATTAAGATAGAAACAAAATCCATATGGATTGAGACAAAGGATTAGAAAAGCTTGAGCACGTTAATAGGTATACAGACCACCGAATAGTGGAAGGGAAATGGAGCATGCAGTATGTAGACAAATATTTGAAATGAGTAAAAATAAAACATTGAATAATAATCATGGGAGATTTCAGCTACTCCCAAATAAACTGGCAGGAAGAGGTGGAGAAAGGGGAATGTACGTGACTCCTTTCTTGCCCAGTATGTGAGAAGCCCAACAAGAGAGGAATCATTGGATCTAGCAATGGGAAATGAACCAGAACAGATAAGAGAAGTAAGCATAGGGGAACATTTAGACAATAGTGATCATAACATAATAAGGTTTAAAATAATGAATGAGAAGGATATAAGTAAGACAAAGACCAAAGTAAAAGATTCGAAAAAAGCTAATTATGAGGGGATGAGAATGGAACTAGGGCAGGTAAACTGGAAAAAAGAATTGACAGACAAAGAGGTAGAACAGCAGTGAGAAATATTTCAAGTGGTGATCAATAGAGTTCAGGAGAAATACATTCCTCTTTTTAAAAAAAAAGAATAAACTAGCCAATAATGAAACACCATGGATGAATAAAGAGAAAAGGATAAAATTGACACTGAAAAAAAAGGCATACAGTAAGTACAAAGACAATAAAAGGAGAGAATGAGAAAAGGGAATATAAAGGGCTTAGGAAAGAAGTGAAAAAAAACAATTAGGAAAGCAAAGAGGAACTACGAGATTAAATTATCAGGGAATATAAAAAGTAGTAAAGTATTCTACAGACACCTAAATAACAAAAGAAAAATCAGAATAGGGTTAGCACACGATAAACTCACAGGTAAGAACAGTGAAATGGCAGAAATATTGAATAGTTACTTTGCCTCCGTATTTACCAGAGAGACTAACAAGGTGGGTAGAACATTAGAAGAGATCGAAAAAGATATTAAAACATTTAAGCTGGAAAGGGGGGAGATAATTGATAAACTAATCACTTAGGGAGGGTAAGACCCCTGGTCCAGATGGATTGCATCCGCGAATATTAAAAGAAGTTAGGGAGGAGATAGCAGAGGCACCATTACGTATATATGTGTGTGTATAATATAATATATATTCACTAGAGGACAGCTAATGTTATTCCTATATTTAAAAAGGGAGATAGAATAAGTCCAGGGACTATAGACCAGCGAGCTTAATGTCGGTGGTAAGAAAGATAATGGAATCTTTACTCAAAGATGTAATAGAAAGACATTTAGAGAATGAAAATATAATAAAGAATAGTCAGCATGGATTTTAGAAGGGAAAGTCATGCTTGATCAACCTTATTGAAGAAGTAACAGAAAGAGTATACAGGGTAAGGTAGTAGATGTAATGTATTTGGATTTTCAAAAAGCCTTTGATAAGGTACTCATGGCTAAGGTCAGAGCATGTGGAGTCAGGGGATAGGTAGCAAAATGGGTAGCATGTTGGCTAGAAAACAGAGTAGGGGTTAAGGCTAACTACTCAGACTGGCAAAAGATGGGAAGTGGTGTTCCACAGGGATTGGTAATGGGACCACTGTTGTTCACAATTTACATTATCGAGTTGAAATTGGGAAGTACAATTTCAAAATTTGTGGATGACACCAAATTGGGGGGTGTAGTTGTTTTTTATTCGTTCTTAGGATGTGGGCTTCGCTGGCAAGGCCAGCATTTATTGCTCATCCCTAATTGCCCTTGAGAAGGTGGTGGTCAGCCACCGCCTTAAACCACTGCAGTCCGTGTGGTGAAGGCTCTCAGTGTTAGGTAGGGAGTTCCAGGATTTTGACCCAACAACGATGAAGGAATGGTGATAGATTTCGAATTCGGGATGGTGTGTGACTTGGAGGGGAACGTGCAGGTGGTGTTGTTCCAATGTGCCTGCTGCCCTTGTCCTTCTAGGTGGTAGAGGTCGCGGGTTTGGAAGGTGCTGTTGAAGAAGCCTTGGCCAGTTGCTGCAGTGCATCCTGTAGATGGTACACACTGCAGCCACGGTGTGCCGGTGGTGATGGGAGTGAATGTTTAGGGTGGTGGATGGGGTCCCAATCAAGCAGGCTGCTTTGTCCTGGATGGTGTCGAGCTTCTTGAGCATTGTTGGAGCTGCACTCATCCAGGCAAGTGGAGAGTATTCCATCACACTGCTGACTTGTGCCTTGTAGATGGTGGAAAGGCTTTGGGGAGTCAGGAGGTTAGTCACTCGCCTCAGAATACTCAGCCTCTGACCTGCTCTTGTAGCCACAGAATGGGCATGTAATTGTCAAATGAATGTCAATATAGATAAGTGTGAGTTGGTGCATTTTGGTAGGAAGAATAAGGAGGCCACATACTGCTTGGATAATAAGAGTCTAAACAGGATAGAGGAGCAAAGGGATCTAGGGGTACAGCGACACAAATCACTGAAAGTAGCGATGCAGGTTAATAAGGCCATTAAAAAGGCAAATCAAGCACTAGGTTCATTTCTAGAGGGATAGAATTGAAAAGCAGAGAAGTTATGTTAAACTTGTATTGAACCAATCATCTGATAAAACCAGGTAACCTTTGTTCCCACTTTCCTCTCCCCATGAATTTTCCACTCTCCATTTTTCAAAGTCACCTTCATTTTCATCCTTTTCAGAGAAGCCAGTCAGAACCATAGCATGCGTCATCAGTGATTCACTATACATCAGCCTTGGTGATGTATGGTGAATCACTGGTTAGACCACACTTGGAGTAATGTGCACCTTGGTTAGACCACACTTGGAGTAATGTGCACAGTTCTGATCCCCATATTCTAGAAAGGATACAGAGGCATTGGAGAAGATCCAAAAAAGATTCACAAGGATAATACTAGAATTGAGAAGATATCCTTATTGGAAAGGCTGAACAGGCTGGGACTCTTTTTCTCTAGAAAAGAGAAGGCTGAAGGGTGACCTGATAGAGGTCTTTAAGATAATGATAGGGTAGACATAGAGAAAATGTTTCCACTTGTGGGAGAGTCCAAAACTAGAGGTCATAAATATGAAATAGTCGCTAATAAATCCAACAGGGAATTCAGGAGAAACTTCTTTACCCAAAGTGGAATGCGCTACCACAAGGCGTAGATGAGGCAAATAGCATAGATACATTCAAGGGGAAGCTAGATAAGCACATGAGAGAGAAAGGAATGGAAGGGTATCCTGCTAGGGCTGGATGGAGTAGGAAGGGAGGAGGCTCGTGTGCAGCATAAACAGCGTAGACCACTTGGACCAAATGGCCTGTTTCTGTGCTGTAGTTTTGATGTATCTTGATGTAAAGCTTTGCCCTGAAAATATATTTTTTAAAAGTGTCATGAATTCTCTCTAACTATGTTTTACACTCAAAACTAGTAGTGTTTCTCATTTTCAAGCTAGAAAGTATTGATGACATTGCCCTCTTAACGTTAGAGAAGCTTAGTGAATATAAAGTATTTGTTGGCAATGTGCATAACAAGGATACTGATGAAATCACCTTATGTTACTACAATGACAGACATTGTTGACAGGATATGTGTGGCCTCCATCGGAAGGACTCAGGAGTGACTATGGCCTCATGTTTACACAACCAAATGTGGATTAATCTCAGAGTCAAACAGTCGACTGGAGAGATGAGATTTATGCTGACATCAATCTAGAGTTGGCAACCTATGTGAATTTTGTAGCGGATTTTTAAATCTAGCCTTTATTTCAAGTTGGCTTGACTTTGCTAAGCAAAAAAAAATTAGTAAATGGCATAAAAATATTTTTTGTGTTTTTTTTCCAAGTTTTTGAAGCATCCTGTTTCAGAATCTTTAGGGTTGGCTGTGCCAGTTTTTTTGGTATGTAGAGCAGTTTTCATGAACACCATGTTGATTGGTACAGGAAATTCATGCTACGTCTGCTCAGCGCAAACCTAATACATTTTAACCGTCTGATTTTCTTAGATGTAAGAAAAGCTTTTTTGGTGCCAGTAGTTCTTTGTAATTGTCATTGCATTTTTGATGATGTCACATTCTCCTGTTTACGAGCCTGATAAATTGTCTTACAAGATGAGATTGCCCCTTTAACTCATCCATTACTAAATACTCTCCTCGGCTGGCCCTGGGAAGATGATTTGACAATGAACAATTTAATGTAGAATTCAAAATAATTAAGACTGATCGGACTTTGCACAGTAAGCAACATTCATAGAAACAATGACCTGTGAATTATTAATATGAAAGCAGTTGGTTGCTTCTCCAGACAATAGACTGACATTTTTTGGGAGGTGGGAGGGAAGTTTACTACAACTAAAGGTGCGATCCCTTACAAGGTAATGAAATGAGATTGTAATATAATTATAGAGACTGTAATAAAATCTCACAATGTGGATATATGTATAGAGTAAATAAATGACTAGGAATGAATTAGAAAAATGTGAATATAGTTCCCAGGTGGCATTTGGTGAGCGTAGCAGCATAGCAACTTGTACCTGCATAGGCCACAAATCAATGTGTGCAACTCCTTGCTGCCATAAACAAAGGTGAGTTTGTTTGACAGATGTAACATTACTATGGACAATTGGCTTTGGAAGGTACAAAATTAGACTAATGTTCTGATAATTGTACAGAATCAAAGAGAAAAAGATAGGTGGGGACTGTGTCCTGAAAGGCAGTAATTCAGTTGATCATAACTAAAGTAGTCAGATCCCTGAGATTATGCTACAGTCTGTAACAAAATAATCTGTATTTTATATATATATATAAAATACAGATTATTTGAACAGAAAAGCTCAGCAATGAAGATCACAGAAGATGGTATATATATATATACCATCTTCTGTGATCTTCATTGCTGAGCTTTTCTGTTCAAATGATTTCTGTTCAAATGATTTCTGTTATCATTAGTGCCACTGAGCTTTGCCCTTGTGTTTACTTCATATCCTAGAAAAAAGTAAAATGTGTGGTTTGTCATATGATCGGAAATGACCGTTTTTTTTGAGAAACAATGGATTGTGTTGACCAGGACAGACACAATCCTGCATATTATGTAGAGGATAATGAATACCTCTAAATTACAGGGTAGTAATCTATTCGAGTGGTTGAGATGATATCAACAACTGAGAACAAAGCTTGAGTGATTTATGAACATCATTTGATCCCATCACTTGGAGTAGTGCCCTAAATTTACTTATTGTTTCATCCCAATTTTGTCTGGCCCTTTCCTGAAAGTGCTGACTCTTGCTGGTTACAATTACAGGGATGATATCAGCCTTCCTACATCTTGCCCACACGTCATTCTCCACGGATATGTGTAGAAAGTGGGTGTCCGTAGGTTGTTCTCCAATGGAAGGATCATGGCAGATCCTAATCTGATATTCACCAGCGGTTCACACATGTGCACTGCCAGCAGGGCTGACTAGATAGTGATCAGGAGCTGGAAGTGTGGCTGATTTTTTTTTTTGCCTCCCTAGTCCAGGAGTGTTGAGAATTGTAGCATGTCTACTGCTGTCCCAGCTGAGCGCTCAGTACAGACCAAGGATCAAACTGGGTAGGATGCGATGCAGACATAGATGGTGGCCATCATTAAATTTGGGGATTGTACAAGTACAATTTCCTAAACTAGTACACTGGCTTAAAAAAACTTGGGATGGCTGCATGGCTCAGGCAGCATACTTACTAATGGAGCCATTGTGGAAGCTTAATTATTTCTTCATAGTGTAAAATGTAGTGCACGAGTTGGACTTTTGCAGAGGTTTTTTATGAGTATGAGAAGGACAATGATTGCTTGTGCAGCCTGTAATAAAAGTCTTAAATGTGACATTTAAACTGGTTTCTATGGTTGTGGTAAATTTTTGAGTTGAGACCATTTTCTTGTCAATGGGGTGCACACTATTTGATGTGAAGAGTTTCAAATGCTGTTGGAAGGTGACAAGGAGCATTATGACCTGGGACCTATGGGTGTATTGGATCTCGTGACAGAACCTGCTGTATGGTCATGTCATTTTTTGTTTACAGTACCATGCAGGAATATATAAAATTGTAAATATTATAAAATAAGAGGTGAATTACAGATGGGTAAATAGTATAAGTTGTTTTTCGATCATAGTGTGAGCCCAGGATTAATCAGGAGCTTCATACAAATTTAATTGAACCATGGATTTCTCTCAATTTATGTATTTCCTTTAGAAAAATGGTTGGCATCACATTAGGCTGGGGAGACCACAACTGGAGCCTTTGGTAATGAACAGTAATAGGTGCATGGTGTTACATGTGAAAGAGGAGAATGTGCATTTGGCCTTGAGTGCAAAATGACAAAAGTACCTACATTTGAAGCTATAAATGTGCAGTTTACAAAGATACAATTTTCAGAAAATGGAGGATAAGTACTATGTTTCATGTAGAGTAACTTTGTAGTACAGAACATATGCAGTTATTTGGAAGTTGCTATTTGCAACTTTATTTCTGACCTGCCAGACCTTCCCTGGTTGCTGGGACATGTCTGTACAAGTCAGTGAATGGGAAACCGCATCACTTGCGTTTATGGGATGGCTGAGCGCTCAGCCCACCTGTGGCCATTTTTGAGGCCAGTAATATTCTTTAGCTGGTTGTGCTGCCTCCGAAGATAACGGCACCGCTTCATTTACTGTAGAATATCGCCGTTCCTTCATTGTCGCTGGGTCTAAATCCTGGAACTCCCTTCCTAACAGCACTGTGGGAGAACCTTCACCACACGGACTGCAGCGGTTCAAGAAGGCAGCTCACCACCACCTTCTCAAGGGCAATTAGGGATAGGCAATAAATGCTGGCCTCGCCAGCGACGCCCACATCCCATGAACAAATAATAAAAAAGGAGTGCTACTGCTGAGTTAAAGGCTGCTGTTAATGGCAGCACTGTAATGAAGCCATTGTATGAGAGTCTAAATAATGGGAATGGTTTGTTAATGTTTTCTGAGCCCAAAGCATATACTACAGTCCAAATTCAACAAACTAAACTCCTTAATTTGTCCTCCCTTTCTTTCATTGTGTGAGACTTAGTTTTTTCAGTGTGAAATGTATCACAGCTGAGCTTGATCCATTCCTCACCGCAGTGATTTCAATAGAACCATAGAAAAGATACAGCACAGAAGGGGGCCATTCGGCCCATCGTGTCCGCGCCGGCTCGTAAAACAACCAGGTGCCCATTCTAATCCCACCTTCCAGCACCCGGTCCATAGCCCTGTAGCTTACAGCACTTTAGGTGCAGGTCCAGGTACTTTTTAAAAGAGTTGAGGGTCCCTGCCTCTACCACCAACTCGAGCAGCGAATTCCATACACCCACCACCCTCTGGGTAAAAAAGTTTTTCCTCATGTCCCCTCTAATCCTTCCGCCAATCAGTTTAAATCTATGTCCTCTAGTTCTTGAACTCTCCGCTAGGGGAAAACAGGTACTTCCTGTCTACTCTATCTGGGCCCCTCTTAATTTTGTATACCTCAATCAAGTCACCCCTCAGCCTCCTCTGCTCCAAGGAAAACAACTCCAGCCTATCCAATCTCTCCTCGTAGCTGCATTTTTCAAGCCTTGGCAACATTCTTGTAAATCTTCTCTGCACTCTCTCCAGAGCAATTACGTCCTTCCTGTAATGTGGTGACCAGAACTGCGCACAATACTCCAGCTGTGGCCTTACCAGCGTTTTATACAGTTCCATCGTTACATCCCTGCTTTTGTATTCAATACCTCGGCTAATAACGGAGCATTCCATATGCCTTCTTCACAACCTTATCTACCTGTGCTGCCACCTTCAGGGACTTGTGCACATGCACTACAAGGTCTCTCACTTCCTCTACCCCTCTCAATATATTCCCGTTTACTGCGTATTCCTTTTTATTGTTTACCCTCCCTAAGTGCATTACCTCACACTTCTCCGGGTTGAACTCCATTTGCCTCTTTTCCGCCCACTCCACCAACCCATTGATATCTTCTTGGAGTCTACAGCTATCCTCTTCACTATCAACTACGCGGCCAATTTTTGTGTCGTCTGCAAATTTGCCAATCATGCCCCCTACATTCAAGTCCAAATCATTAATATATACCACAAACAGCAAGGGACCAAACACTGAGCCCTGTGGCACATGATTGGAAACGGATTTCCATTCGCAAAGACATCCATCGACTTTTACCCTTTGTTTCCTGTCACTGAGCCAATTTTGGATCCAATTTGCCACATTTCCCTCTATCCCATGGGCTTTTACCTTTCTGACCATTCTGCCATGTGGGACCTTGTCAAATGCGTTACTGAAATCCATGTAGACAACATCCACTGCACTACCCTATTCAATCCTCCTTGTCACTTCCTCAAAGAATTTAATCAGATTTGTAAGGCATGACCTTTGCTGAACAAATCCATGCTGACTATCCCTGATTAAACCATGCCTTTCCAATTGACAGTTCATCCTATCTCTCAGTATTGATTCTAATAGTTTGCCCACCAGCGAGGTAAGACTGACCAGCCTATAATTGTTCGGCCTTTCCCTCGTACCCTTTTTAAACAATGGTATTACGTTTGCAGTCTTCCAGTCCTCTGGTACCTCCCCTGTACCTATGAGGATTGAAAAGTGATCCTCAAAGCATCCGCTATTTCCTCCCTGGCTTCCTTCAATAGCCTCGGAAACAATCCATCCAGCCCTGGTGACTTATCAACTTTCAAGGATTCCAGTCCCTCTAGCACTTCCCCTCATTATGTTTACCTTATCCAATATTTCACACCTTTCCTTCTTAACTACTACGTCCGGATCATCCCTTTCCTTTGTGAATACGGAGACAAAATATTCATTCTCCACTTCAACTCACCTTGCGCTCCCTTCTGATTTCATTGTCTAACTGTCCTCACTAAATCTCTCCCTCAATATAAACTCTCCTCTTCACCTTCACGGTCGTTCTCTTGATCTTGCCATCTCCTACCGACTTTTTAAAAATTAATTCTCAGGAAGTGGGTGTCACTGGCAAGGCCAGCATTTATTGCCCATTGCTAGTTGCCCAGAGAAGGTGGCAGTGGGCCTTGTTCTTGAACCGCTGCAGTCCATGTGGTGATGGTGCACAATGCTGTTCGGAAGGGAGTTGCAGGACTTTGACCCAGCGACGAAGGAGCAATGATACATGTCCAAGTCAGGATGGTGTGTGACTTGGAGGGGAACTCTGAGGTGATGGTGTTTCCATGCATCTGCTGCCCTTATCCTTCTAGATGGTGGGGGTCGTGGGTTTGGGAGGTGCTGTCAAAGAAGCCTTGATGAGTTGCTGCAGTAAATAGTACACACTGCAGCTATGGTACGCTGGTGGTAGAGGGAGTGCATGTTTAAGCCAATGGATAGGGTGCCATTCAAGCGGACTGCATTGTCCTGGAGTTTTTTTTGAGTATTTTTGCAACTGCACCCATCCAGACAAGTGAAGAGTATTCCATCGCACTCCTGACTTGTGCCTTGTTGGTGGTGGCGATACTTGGGGTGTCAGGAGGTGAGCCACTCACTGCAGAATACCCAGCCTCTGATCTGCTTGAGTAGCTATGATGTTCATGTGGCTGGTTCAGTTGACTTTCTGGTGAATGATGCCTCCCCAGGATGATGGTGGTATCTTAATGCTACTTATGTCCCTTTTTTTCTATTGTCATTATGGTGTCTTTAATTAGTACAGTTACCACACCCTCCTCCTCCTTCCTTCCCTAACCTTGCTAAATACATTATATCCTGCAATATTTAACTGCCAGTCCTGTTCCTTATGTAACCATGCTTCAATTATCCCTACCACATCAGCCTAGTGTAAATATTTTGTTTAGTTTAAAAGTAAAAGGCTTCAGACAAGAACTATATAGTTTACTGAACTTTGTGCCAAAATAAATGTTAAAAGTATCACCATTAGCCAGATTCACCTCAAAGGGATTCCCGCTTGAATTTCTTTTTAATCTTCTTCCGCCCCTGCCCCCCAATTTTCTTCCCTCCTCTCCTGAAGATGCTACTTCTGCTGGGTACAACATCCCTGGTTCCAGTCGCCTTGATGTTGCTCATCAAGTGAACATTTTTCTTGTGTAATTCCAGACTCTATGCATCAGCAGGCTATAGCATTGTGCATGCATAACACCCGAGCCCGATCCTGCCTTTATTCGATGTCCATATGTATACATTTTCCAAAAGGGTTCACTGCAATAGTGACCAAAAGGGGGAAAGAGAACTGATTTTTCTCCTCCCTCTCATAAGAACATAAGAAATAGGAGCAGGAGTAGGTCACACAGCCCCTCAAGCCTGCTCCACCAATCAGTAAGATCATGGCTGATCTTCGACCTCAACTCCACTTTCCCACCTGATCCCCATATCCCTTGAATCCCTTAGTGTCCAAAAATCAATCTATTTCAGCCTTGAATATACTCAATGACTGAGCATCCGAAGCCCTCTGGGATAGAGAATTCCAAAGATTCATCACCCTCTCAGTGAAGAAGTTTTTCCTCTTCGTCCTAAATGGCCAACCCCTTATCCTGAGAATGTGCCCCCTAGTTCTAGACTCTCCAGCCAGGAGAAGCAGCCTCTCAGCATGTACCCCATCAAGCTGTCTAAGAATTTTACACGTTTCAATGAGATCACCTCTCTATCCCTCCGCTGCCTGTTGTCAGACTGGTTCTCTGACTGTCCTGTATTTTCCTCCAGTTAAACATTGGAAAGACCCAGGCCAGCAGGCTCGGCTCCCGCCACAAACTCTACCCGTGCCACTGATTTCATCCCCTTCCAGGCTATTGTCTCGTGTTGAACCAGACTGTACACAACCTAAGTGTGCCTCCAACTCCAAGCTGAGCTTCCAACACCATGGAGCCAATTACCGCCCCATCAGTCTACTCTCAATCATCAGCAAAGTGATGGAAGGTGTCATCGACAGTGCTATCAAGCGGCACTTACTCACCAATAACCTGCTCACCGATGCTCAATTTGGGTTCCGCCAGGACCACTCGGCTCCAGACCTCATTTCAGCCTTGGTCCAAACATGGATAAAAGAGCTGAATTTGAGAGATGAGGTGAGAGTGACTGCCCTTGACCAAATGTGCACCAAGGAGCCCTAGTAAAATTAAACTTGAAGTCAATGGGAATCAGGGGGAAAACTCTCCAGTGGCTGGAGTCATACCTAGCACAAAGGAAGATGTTAGTGGTTGTTGGAGGCCAATCATCTGAGCCCCAAGACATTGCTGCACCACCACCTTCTCAAAGGCAATTAGGGATGGGCAATAAATGCTGGCCTTGCCAGTGATGCCCACATCCCATGAACGAATAAAAAAAGGGTAAATTTTAACCGGGAGTTGGGAAGAGAGCGGGGCGGGGGTCGGATTTCCTGACGAGAAACACAGAAGTAAGGGGTTCCTGGACATCCTTACGATTTTGACGTAAGGATGTCTTCCAATTTTTTCCAGTAGGTTTCCCATCTGGCATCCAGCCAGATTGACAGGCTGGCTGTCGATCGGACAGGAAAGCAGCCAGGTAGCAGATGCCAGCAGGTAAGTCTTAGATCAGGAGGGTGTGTGTCGGTCATCGGAGAGGGGTCGGTCAACAGGGGCTCAGTCATGGGGGGGGGGGGGGGGGGGTCAGGGATCGTGGTGAAGGGGGGGTTGGGGGGGGAGTCGATCGATCGATTGCTTGTGTGGGATTGCAGCAGGTAAGCTAATTGGGCCTGGAGGAAGCACTCCGGCTCCTCCTGGCCCACAAACTGTGCAATAAGGGCACCACTTACCTGTTGATCTGGGCCTTCTCGCCTCCTTTTACATGGCGTGAAGTAGAAGGCCCAGGAATCCCGGCCCCCAGGAATTAAACATAAAAAACCTACTAAAATGGAGGCCCACAGCCTCCTTAAAAGATTTTACTGACTGACCCGCCTTCCCCTTGATCTGCCCCCTTTAGAACCAGAAGTAGGGGTCGGGTTTTACTTTTTTACAATTTTTACAGTCCCACCCTTCCCTAATCCACCCGTTTGGGTTAAAATTTACCCCCATATCTCTCTATCACAAAGATTACCTACTTACAGCTCCATAACATTGCATTCGTTAGCCCAACTCCTGCTGAAACTCTCATCTTTGTCAAAAGAAAGAAAGATTTGCATTTATATAGCGACTTTCACGAGCCCAGGGTGTCCTGAAGCGCTGTACAGCTTTTGAAGTGTAGTCACTGTTGTAATGCAGGAAACGGGGCAACCAATTTGCACAAACCAAGCTCCCACAAACAGCAAAGAAATAAATGACCAAATAATCTGTGGTATTGGTTGATGGATAAATGT
The DNA here is from genome assembly GCF_035084215.1 of Heptranchias perlo. Classification (NCBI taxonomy): domain Eukaryota; kingdom Metazoa; phylum Chordata; class Chondrichthyes; order Hexanchiformes; family Hexanchidae; genus Heptranchias; species Heptranchias perlo. Next base: position 24,986,934 of record NC_090331.1, read on the forward strand.
TGCCCACAACACCAGGGAGAAGTCCCCTTCTCTTCTTCGAAAAGTGCCGTGGGATCTTTAATGTCTACCTGAGAGGGCAAACGGGGTCTCATTCAAAAGACTGCACTTCCGACAATGCAGCACTCCCTCAGTATTGCACTGAAGTGCCAGCCTAGATTACATGTCCAAGTCTTTGGAGTGGGACTTGAACCCACAACCGTCTGACTCAGAGGCAAGAGTGCTGTTTCTGAGCCAAGGCTGACACTGACACTTTGTCATCTCCAGCCTTGATTGTTCCAATGCTCTCCTGGAAAATTGCACATTCCAAGAGTTTTGTTGGGGTAAACAAATTTGGACTATTATATGTAGATCTCCCATCATGTTGCTCGTAGTGAATTGGGTTAGTTAGAAACTAAATTTTTGTCTTCTCTTTTTGAAAGCAAATGGCAAGGAGGAAGAACTTGCATTTGTATAGCACCTTTTCACATCCTCAGGGCATCTCCAAAGTGCTTACAACCAATGAATTACTTTTGAACTACACTAACTTTTGTTATGAAGGCAAATGTGGAAGTCAATTGTATATTGCAAGGTTCTACAAATAGCAAATGAGGTGAATGACCAGCTAATCTGTGATTTGGTGGTTTTGGTTGAGGGAGGAATTTTGGCTAGGACACTGGGATAACTCCCTGTTCTGCTGAAATGTTAGCTTAAATTATGTGCTCAAAGCCCGGAGTGAGACTGAATGCATAACATTCTGTCTCGGGGGTGAGAAAATGGTAAGGAAACTGGTGGGGTTGCAGATAGGTAACAGGTATGTAGCAGCATTGTGGAGTGGGGTTTAACAATCCAGGGCATAGGGATTCTAAGCTTGGGTAACATTGGGGGTGATTGTATGTTTGTTAGAATATTGGTAGGAGCCCTGGAGCTTGGAAGCACTTGCTGAGATTTTTGAGGAATGGTAGCATTGTGGAGTTTGGGTCAACAGGTGGTATTGGGCGTTGCTATGTTGTGACAGAACCGGGTGGGGAGGGAGGGTCTGGCCTGAAAATACTGGGAGGGAGGTTACTAGGATTGGGTGGGTTGATGATGGTGTCACTGATGGAAGCAGGGGTTATAGGAGAAATGTACATGGGTCCCTGCCTTATGGGAGTACTGGAGAGGGGGGGTCCTGGAGTTTTTGAGCACTGGGGTTGTCTTACAGTCTGCAGAATTGGAAAAGGGAGTTCTTTAGATTTAGGAGTTTCTGGGTTATGGGTGCATTGGATATGGTCCACGGATATGCAATTATGGAGAGGGATTCTGCGGTTGGGAGTAATATTAGTGGCGTACTGAGATCTGGCAGTAATGGGAGGATAGTCCCAGGATCTGAGAGTAATAGAAATACCCTTGTGCTTGGGGTGGGCAGTGGAAATGGCAGCAGGGAGAAGGGGTGAAGGCACTAGTTGGGTCAGAGGGAATGTCTCAACTGGAGATGGCAATGTGGAATGAGGAGAGGCGTCAAGATTACATAGAATTTACAGCACAGAAACAGACCATTCGGCCCAACTGGTCTTTGCCAGTGTTTATGCTCCACATGAGCCTCCTCCTACCCTAATTCATCTAACCCTATCTGCATACCCTTCTATTCCTTGCTCCCTGATGTACTTATCTAGCTTCCCCTTAAATGCATCAGGAGGGATGCCTGACTTTCAAAGGCCTCAGGTGGGTGGCAATGAAGAAGAGCACTTATCTACCTTGGAGCTGGAGTTGGAAAGATTCAATCGGAGGCAAGTATAATAGTGAGGAGAATAACACCGGACATCTCAGAGATCGAGGAGGGCGATTTAATCATAGGTAAAATAGGTAAGTTTAAGCATGACAGGAAAGTGTTTCAGGAAGTGCATTCTGTATGCAAGACAAATAAGAAATGAGCTGGATTTTATAAAGTGCAGTTTAAGCAGTGTAAGGTACCGCAGATTGATTTCTTCATAGTATTCTCTGGATAAACTTCTGTTTTTGCTTTATCTGGTTCATAAAACTGAAGCACCCCCAGTATTGAAATAAGTTGAATGCAGAGCTATTAATATTGGAGAATTGTGGGTGGTAAGAATTATGAATTTTAAAAAAAGTGAGAAGTATTGCCAACCTATTAAAACATGGAATTGTATTAACTTTTCACAGTGAGATACATCAAAATAAGTTACATTTTTAAACCAAAATGAATTGAGTCTTGACACGTCTGAACTCCAAATTGTAAAATTTCTTGTAGTTTTCAATATACAGAATGTTTTAGTACAAAGTTTTGCTACTTGTAATATTGGCTATTGGAAAGGAAAGTGAAAGTAAAGGCCCTACTGTACAGAACATTTCCTCATTACAGTAACTATGCACTAGGTTAACCACCACCTCCAAAATAAATTTATGGCTCCCTAGAAGTTTCTGAATTATTATCGTTAGGTAATGTTCCCCCAAAATCTCAAGGTAAATTAGTCATTTCGCTAAATAATTATTAGTAAACTGGAGTTCCCAGCACTTCATTGCAACTTGCCCTTCACTATAACACTGCTTTCTTATGGCTCCCAAAGGGACCATTATGACATGATTACTGTAATAGTATTCGGGAAATAAACTGAAACATTTCAATGGTACTGTGTTTTCGGATGTAGTGCAAAATGATATATCATGGTTATGATTTTTTTTGTTTCTATTAATTAAATTCACAGTTACCTTTTTGAAGTAATTCTGTGTTGTTTCGGGAGGGTTGCTTTCTTGTAGTGCCAGTTCAATACAGTGCTGCACTTCCTTCAGTACTGCACTAAAATGTGAGCCTATATTATATACTGAAGGCTTGGAGTGGGGCTTGCACCCACAACCTTCTCATTGAGAGGTAAAAGTGCTGCCAACTGAGCTGATGGGCTGGTATAATCACGAGAATCTGGCCCACAGCAATATTCCATCTCAGATCAGCAGTTGGTAGGAGCAGGATGCTTGGAGGCAAGTGCCAGTGGGAAATGTTTGCGGGTGGGGTGGGGGGGTGTTAATGGCACAAGCATGGGGTGAGCAGAAAGCATGGAATAAAGGGCAAGGAAAGGAATGGATTTAAGTGCACTAGCATGATTGTAGGGAACAAGGGGGTGAAAAATGCCACTATAAACTGGGGGTTTAGAATACAGCCCAAGTGAACTGATGGCTAATCTTAGCCGTAGAAACTTGAGGCACGGGGGGAGAGGTCGGGAGATGAGTGTCAGCGTGAACTGAGGTGTGAGAGATAGGTGTCATCTTGAATGGAGGGAAAAGAGAGGCAAGGGAAGAAGAGGGCCAGTGTGAATTGTGGGGTGAAAGGGGAGAAGACTGATAGTTTAAACTGTTGATGATGGGGGGGGTGGGGGGGTGGCAGCGGCGTGTGGGGAAAGAGAGAGAGAAAGTGCTGGCATGAACTGAAGGAAGAGATGGAGAAGAATACCTCTGAATGTAAGCAAAGTACTTCTGTGTCACTAACAAGTATGTAAACAAATTATCAGGTTATATAGTGGCGATTACCACTACATATCTACGAAACCCTGCAAGAAAAGAGGGGAAACTCCCACAATTTTTGCAACAATTTTCCATTATACAAGTGGTAGAATGTTGGTTACACATGCAGCATAAGTTATGATAACCCTTTGCTCCACAGTTTGTATAACTGCATGTCGTAGGCCAATATGATTCTAATATCCGGGGCTGTTTTGAGGCTGTATCAGCTTTTTGGAAACTTTTGGTTAGCTTTTGCTGGTTTTCTAGCTGGCAATCCCAGCTGCTGGTAGAGAAGAGGGCCAAAGATAGATTCTTGGGTTACTCTGGAGGTAACAGTGCAGGGGCAAGAAGAGAAGGTGTTGGAGATGCTCCAGCTACAATCAGATATAAAAGAATAAACCAAGCAAGGGCATGCGCACTGAACTGGATAATAGAGGAAAACCATTGGAGGAGAATGGTGTGGTAACTATGTCAAAGGCTGCAGAGAGGACGAGGAGGGATAATGCAAGATCGCAATCACAGAGGATGTCATTTGTGTCTTGTTAGGGTTGTTTCGGTGCTGTGACAGGGTAAGTGAGAATCCTCACTACTGATTGCTTTACAGTGCAAAATTGAGATGGGCTAAGCTTTTAATTATGCAAGGAAAGTCCACTGACAAAAGGAACTTGTTTGGAAGACGTGGTTGCAGAAAAAGCCTGTACAGATGAGAGTTTAAATGTCTTCCTTCAGTGTTATTACTGTGTTGCAATATCAAGAAGAACATGATGTGCGAGTGTAATTGCTTATGCATTTGTTTTATGGTATCCAGATCAGCAAAATTAGTATATTTTTATAGACTAGGATTTGTACTGGATGATGTGCTGTGAGACAAATGCGCGTAATTGTGACGTCAAGCACTGATAGCACTGCAGGGTGGTACTCTGTTGTGGTGTACAGGGAGCTATCTGTGAACTGCAACTTCACTGGAGACTGTTGAGCGAAACAAAGTTAATATTTGCTCGCCTGGTGGCGTGCACTTTAGTCTTGGGTAGTACAAGGAACTTTTTTATTTCTGATTCAGCTGATGAATCTAGGCTCTAGTACTGCTTTAGACAGCGTGCTGCTATGAAGTGCATCAGTGAGTTACCACAATAATAGTGTTATGAATTTATCTAGTTACTATAAAGAATGTACAGCACAGAAACAGGCCATTCAGCCCAACAGGTCCATGCTGATGTTTATGCTCCACGTGAGCCTCCTCCCACCCTTCTTCGTCTAATCCTATCAACATATCCTTCTAGTCCCTTCTCCCTCATGTGTTTATCAGCTTCCCCTTAAATGCATCTATGCTGGTCACCTCAACCACTCCTTGTGGTAGCGAGTTCCACATCCTAACCACTCTGGGTGAAGAAGTTTTTCCTGAATTCCCTATTGGATTTGTTAGTGACTGTCTTATCTTTATGGCCCTTAGTTCTGGTCTCCCCATCTTCTCTACATCTACCCTATCAAACCCTTTCATAATCGTCGGCCGCTCCCGTAAGTGCTATCTGCGTTGCGTCTTCAGGAGATTGCTGCACTGCTCAATATCTAATCACACGATAGCATAACCTGGGAGTATAAAAATAGTACCCCCATGTGATCTGAATTGGATATTGTCTTTCACACGTGCCATTGCATTACTAAACACTTTAGTGAGACAAGGCCAGATACGTATCGTTAAGCTGATTTATTTTACAGAAAGCAAATGAATGTAACTGTTCCTCTGTACAATCAAAATTCACTTCACTTCAAACCCCGCCTTGTGAAATAAAAAAAACACACCACAGTATCTCACGTTAGTGGGCTAACTTAACTTTTCCTGGTGTGCCTTCTGGTTCTGACCGGCCCTGTGCTTAAGATGGTAATTTGCTAGGTTAAGCTCCCTTCTCTGACCTAACTGGACTGACTGACTTTACATGTGTCTTTTTCTCCTTTTTCTCCCTGGTGTTCCCAGCAAGTGGAACGACTGTCCCCCTGTTTTCTTCCCCGTTCAGGTGTTTGCCAGTAGGCCTGTCAACTAAATTGGCTACTTCCTTCCCAAGAGTGTACTTTCAGCAGACAATCCCCTGCTGGGTGCCCAAAAATACTGCCTTAAGTAGATGGCTGACTGGAAGTTTGAAGCATAATGACAGATTTCCTATTACCCATGGTCATTGTGGGAAACCATAAGGATAGTTGACTCATTAATGCATCAATACTTCCTTTGTCTCAGCAACTGCTAGGAGGATTTTAAACCTGTGAAAACTCACTTAATTTCAAAACATAACATTTAAGTGTAACTCATTTTCTGTGAAAAATGATCCAAAACATGCAACAGTGATGGTTTAATGAAGAAAAAATATAAACAGCTGTGCAAAAAATTATTTAATAATGTGCACTTGAAGAATTTAGAGTGTGATACTCAAAATGTATTGACTATGCTGTAGTAAATGATCTGTTACAGTGCTGTAAAAGCAGGTAAGGACTTCAAAATCAAAAGACATTAAAAGGGAAAGGAGTATTCTAGGTTTTTAAATAGTCTAATACATACAAGAATCAAAATTGACCTAGTATGCATGTGCACAATCCTGCAGAAAAGCCTATATATAAATCTAATTTAATAGCTCCTTCAAAGAGCTGTTATTCCAATAGTGAAGTGGACTTCCTCCAGTGATACATTAAGGGATGCATTTGTGGTCTGGGATAACTTCTTACCACTGGTGTTCGTAGCTTTGGACCAGTTGCAAGTTTTCTTTTTTCTCCCTTTGGTTAATTGGTCTGTACCAATTTTCATTATCAACCTATAATTTATTAAAAGTCTTGCATTTAGCACTTAACTTCCTGTACATTACACTTTTGCCATCCTATTTTATTGAAAAAAACCCATCTTGTCATTGTAACTGGAATTTCTAATGTCCAAAATAAAGTTTGTTAACATAAGACATTCAGAACTTAAAGATTTCATAATAACAGAATTTAAATGTTATAAAGCAGTCTTTTAATTACCTTCATTAATATTTTTACTTGAAGGCCTGAGCCTCTATTGAATTTTAAGATAATCCAGAGGACCGGTTTCAAAAGCTTTATTCAGCTAAAGTTTATGTCAACCTTCTTGTTATAAAGCAGCATATTCTCTGACTCACCTTTAGCAACACTGTGGGAGATCTGCTAGTATTTAATAAAAATTACTGTGAAAAAAAAATTACTTTCCACTGGAAACAGATGGAATACCCTAGTAAGAAGCTTTAGTATTTGCCACGCAATTGAAAGACTAGCAGGTTTCCACAGACGGGAGGCTTTTAATTTTGATATGTAGACATTTTGGAAGAAATCATACAAGACACATTTTGGGAATAAATGCTCAGTGGCTCAGTTGTTGGAGTTTTGTTCTTTAAGAGAAAATTACCTTCAAAGCATACTCAACACAACAAAAGGTTTCCATTGAAGTGAATGGGGAATTTGGCTTTTTAAAAAAAAATACACTTTCGGTAATAGCCTACTTGCAGGTAATCAGCCACCCACTTAAGCTGAGTAGGCTACATGCCTCATGTCTGTTTACTTCAGCATAAATGTTGACCACACAGTTTTATAGCCAGTGTCAATCACACACAGCACTTCAGAAAAATATGTGGGGTACTGTAGGAACTTTCCTGATGTGGTTGGAAAGTTAGGCAGGATATTTGACCATGAAATTGAGTTACCATTTCTAAACTAGATGTAAAGGTAATAAAAATATAAAAGTCTTTAAATCTTTCCTGCTGATACTCCACTTGTTATTATGCCCAAATTGTACCTTGGTTGAATGTTAGTTTTGCTCATCTTGTAATCATCCGCTTTTTATTGGCAGTGAGAATATGGGCTGATTGAAATCTACAGTTGATAAGTTTGAATTATACAATATCCATCCATTCAGACAAAACATGAGTATTGGTTGAACTTGTATGACAAATGAGTTCTTGGAAGTTACTGTGAGTTATATGGAAAGCAAAATATTGCAGATGCTGGAAATCTGAAATAAAAACAGAAAATGCTGGAAATACTCAGCAAGTCAGGCAGCATCTGTGGAGAAAGAAACAGAGTTAACATTTCAGGTCTATGACCTTTCATCAGAACTGGAAAAAGTTGAAGATTTAGCAGTTTTTAAGGAAGTACGGAACCAGGGAAAGGTGGGGGGTGGGGGAAGGGGAGGAGAGGAAAGAACAAGAGGGAAGGTCTCTGATAGGTGGGGGGCAAGAGTGATTAAATGATTAAAGGAATGATGGTGCAAGGCAAAGAGAGTGGTAATGGGACAGGTTAAGAAACAAAAGATGGGTCCAGAGGAGCCGTAAATGGCAACATCAGAACAATCAGCAGCACCTGCTGACTGAAAGAAAGGGAGTTGTGGTTATGATGTGAAGTTATTGAAATTGATGTTGAGTCCGGAAGGTTGTAAAGTGCCTAATCGAAAGATGAGGTGCTGTTCCTCGAGCTTCCATTGAGCTTCAGTGTAACAGTATAGGAGGCCAAGGACAGAGAGGTCAGAGTGGGAGGGGGACAGGGAATTAAAATGGCAAGCGACCGGAAGGTCAGGCTCACGCTTGCGGACTGAGTGGAGGTGTTCAGCAAAGCGAATACCCAATCTGCATTTGGTCTCCTCAGTGTAGAGGAGACCGTATCGTGAGTAGCAATTACAGTATACTAAATTGAAAGGAGTACAAGTAAATCGCCGTTCACCTGGAAGGAGTGTTTGGGATGGTGGGAAGGGAGGAGGTGAAAAGGCAGGTGTAGCATCTCCTGCGCTCGCACGGGAAGGTGCTGTGGGAAGGAGAGCAGGTGTTGGGAATGATGGAAGAGTGGACCAGGGTGTCGTGGAGGAAATGGTCCCTTCGGAATGCTGAGAGGGCGAGGGAAGATGTGTTTGGTGGTGGGATTGTGCTGGAGATGGTGGAAATGATGGATGATGATACTGAACGTGGAGGCTGGTGGGGTGGAAGTTGAGGACAAGAGGTTGTGGGAGGGAGGGGAAGGGGAAGGGGTGAGAGCAGAAGTGCGGGAAATGGTATCGGATACGGTTGAGGGTCCTGTCAACTACAGTGGAGGGGACTCCTCGGTTGAGGAAAAAGGAAGACATATCGGACGCGCTGGTGTGGAAGGTGGCATCGTCAGAGCAGATGAGATGGAGAAGCTGGGAGATTGGAATGGACTCATTACAGAAAGTGGGGTGGGAGAAAGTGTAATCAAGGTACTGTGGGAGTTGGTGGCCTTATAGTAGACATTGGTTGGCAGCCTATCCCCAGAAATGGAGATAGAGAAGTCGAGGAAGGGAAAGGAAGAGTCGGTGAGGGAAGGGTGGAAATTGGAAGCAAAGTTGATGAAATTTTCTAGTTCGGGGCGAGAGCAGGAAACGGCACGGATACACTCATCAATGTACAGGAAAAAGAGGTGAGGAAGGGGACCTGAGTAGGACTGAAACAAAGAAAGATCCACGTACCCCACAAAAAGGCAGGCATAGCTGGGACCATAGGGGATCCCATAGCAACTCCTTTTAATTGGAGGAAGTGAGTGGAGTCAAAGGAGAAGTTGTTTAACGTAAAAACAAGTTCAGCCAGACGGAGGAAGGTGGTGGTGGATGGGACTGGTTGGGGCTCTGTTCAAGGAAAAAGTGGAGGGCCTGGATGCCATCCTGGTGGGGCATGGAGGTGTAGAGGGACTGGATGCCCATGGTGAAATGGAGACGGTTGGGGCCGGGAAACTAAAACTGTTGGCAGAGGGCACGGAAGAGTCATAGATGCTGATCGGAAGAGACTGGAGAAGGGGAGAAAAAAGAGTCGAGTTAGGAAGAAATAAGTTCCGTGGGGCTGAAATGATGGGTCTACCGTGCATTGTTTGTGGATCTTGGGAAGGAGGTAGAAGCGGGCTGCGCTGGGTTGGTGGACTATGAGATTGAAGGTCCTGGGTCGTATTTTGTAATGTTTGTTTTTATTACTCTTAATGCCCCGATGGTATTGCGCGATGGTGCATGGATCCACAAGAGACATTGTGCCATAATACCTCACATCTACACTGCAAAGCAGCTTCCAAAATTGAAAGGGTGGTTGTTAACTCATTGCAGTATGAAGGTGAGATACAGCGCAGTGGGTTAAGCGATTGTACTTTCAGATTTGGAACTTGGGCTAGAATCTAGGTTGGATTAATTTGATGAATGCCTATGCTGACTCATATATTTTGCATGAAATGAGCAATTTTAACCTGATTTTTAATTGGCATGGGAGCATAACACACATTTGCCCACGATTTGTCACAAGTTATCAGTACTATTTTACTCAAAGCTAATGAGGTTGGTTGGTGTGGAAAGTCGAAAGGATACACCAGTTATAGTAGGAGGACTCAGTTGAAGTTGGGATTAAGGCAGTTGTTGAAACAATGGGCAGATATGTTACTCTGCATTTGGCTGTGCAGTACCTGGCCTAGTTAGTAGGCCAGTATGTTATGGGGAGAACCATAGGACTGTTCACTCTGGACCATAAGTGCAAATTTTAAGTGAAAGTACTGTCAATCAGTCCTCCGAGGTTGCACATCAGCCCTGTCCATCCGTTGTCCTTCTTCTATCCCATCCTTTCTTGCTCGCTGACTCTCTTGCGCTCTCTCTCTCTTTCTCCCCCCCCCCCCCCCCCCCCTCCCCAGCCTCCCCAGGACTGCAGACTGATGTTCTGAGTGCTGTGCCGAAGGGTTTCCCTTCTCTGTATTGCAAAATTATGCAGAATGCAGCAGACTTAAAGTTGCCTCCTTTTATATTTGGAGGTGCTGTCAATGGTGGGATAACTGCTGTGGACAGTCACTCAATGAAAGTGCTTCCAAAGATGGGGGAAAAGAAATCTTATAGTGAAAGGGCGGGGAGATGGGGGGAGGAGACCTTGAATGGTGCAACAGTTTTAGCAGAATAAAAATCAAGCGGTCAACTTTTAGTGGTGTAACTTTTCTCAAGCTGAGACATTAATACCCCATTTAATAAGGAGGGAGAAATTAGAGTATGAGAGAAAGCTAGCTAGAAATATAAAATCAGATAGTAAGAGTTTCTACAGGTATTTAAAAAGGAAAAGAGTAAGTAAAGTGAGTGTTGGACCTCTAGAGAGTGAGTCTGGGGAATTAACAATGGAGAATAAGGAAATGGCAGATGAATTGAACAGGTATTTTACGTCCGTCTTCACTGTAGATAACATACCAGAAATAATTGTGAATCAAGAGGTGAAAGGGAGGGAGGAACTTAAAACATTTACAATCACCTGGGAAAGTGTTCTGAAAAAATTATTTGAACTAAAAGCTGACAAGTCCCCAGGTCCTGACAGACTTCATCCTAGGGTCTTAAAAGAAGTGGCTGCAGAGATAGTAGATGCATTGGTATTAATTTTCCAAAATTCCCTAGATTCTGGAAGGATCCCATCAGATTCGAAAAAAGTGAATGTAACTCCTCTATTCAAGAAAGGAGGGAGACAGAAAGCAAGAAATTACAGGCGAGTTAGCTTAACATCTGTCACAGGGAAAATGCTAGAATCTATTATTAAGGAGGTTATAGCAGGGCACTTAGAAAATCTCAATGTAATCAGGCAGAGTCAACACGGCTTTGTGAAAGGGAAATCGTGTTTGACTAATTTATTAGAATCCTTTGAGGAAGTAACAAGCAACATGGTTAAAGGGGATCCTGTGGATGTGGTGTACTTAGATTTCCAGAAGGCTTTTGATAAGGTGCCACATCAAAGGCTACTACATAAAATAAGAGCTCATGGTGTAGAGGGTAACATATTAGCATGGATAAAGGATTGGTTAGCTAACAGGAAACAGAGAGTAGGCATAAATGGGTTACTTTCAGGTTGGCAAGATGTAATGAGTGGAATGCCACAGGGATCAGTGCTTGGGCCTCAACTATTTACAATCTATATCAATGACTTGGATGAAGGGACCAAATGTATGGTTGCTAAATTTGCTGATGACACAAAGGTAGGTAGGAAAGTAAGTTGTGAAGAGGACATAAGGAGTCTGCAAAGGGATATAGATAGGTTAAGGGAATGGGCAAAAATTTGGCAGATGGAGTATAATGTGGGAAAATGTGAACTTGTCCACTTTGGCAGGAGTAATAGAAAAGCAGTATATTATTTAATTGGAGAAAGATTGCAGAACTCTGAGGTACAGAGGGATCTGGATGTCCTAGTACATGAATCACAAATAGTTAGTATGCAGGTATAGCAAGTGATTAGGAAGGCAAATGGAATGTTGTCATTTATTGCAAGGGGAATGGAATATAAAAGTAAATATGTTTTGCTACAGTTGTACAGAGCATTGGTGAGACCACATCTAGAATACTGTGTGCAGTTTTGATCTCCTTATTTAAGAAAGGACATAATTGCTTTAGAAGCAGTTCAGAGAAGGTTCACTCGACTCATTCCTGGGATGAGGGGGTTATCTTGTGAGGAAAGGTTGGACAAGTTGGGCCTGTATACACTGTAGTTTAGAAGAATGAGAGGTGATTTTATTCAAACATATAAGATCCTGAGGGGACTTGAAGGGGTAGATGCTGAGAGGATGTTTCCCCTTGTGGGAGACTGGAACTAGGGGACACAGTTTAAAAATAAGGGGTCTCCCATTTAAAATGGAGATGAGGAGAATTTTATTCTGTCAGAGGGTTGTGAGTCTGTGGAACTCCCTTCCCCAGAGAGCGGTGGAGGCAGGGTCATTGAATATTTTTAAGGCTGCGTTAGATAGATTCCTGATTAACAAGGGAGTCAAAGGTTATAGTAGGTAGATGGGAAAGTAGGGTTGAGGTCGCAATCAGATCAGCCATGATTTTATCAAATTTGCAGAGCAGGCTCGAGGGACCGAATGGCCTACTCCTGCTCTTAATTCGTATGTTCGTATGTATGTACGTATGTGCGTATGTTTGCACTACAGGCTCTGCTCAGATGGCATTCAGCTCACCACAGGATGTCCCACACTGAATGTGATCTCCCAGGGTTTGCAGTGAGGGCTACTAGTATTTATTTCATGTGCAAGGTGGCATTAAATCACCCACCCGATGTGTGAGCTGTCCTTTTCTACAGAGATTGTCAGGATATTCTCATTGGCTATTCACACCAATTGGATGTGATTCTCCTGCTTCACAGCCATAGGAAAACTCTGACGAAAAGAGATTGGAAGTTTTATTTGGAAATGCAATTGGAGTAAATGTCCCCACACCATGAATATTTGACTGATTCTGGTACAAATCAGAATCTGTGTGAATTTGCAACTTAGCTATCAACAGGACTTTAAAGTACACAAGGCTTTCCCAAGTTGCTTATTATTAAATGAAACTAAGTTTAATATCCACTGCTTTGCACTTTTTAATGTATGATGTAATCTCTTAGACCTTCCAACTTGTCCTTAAATCAAGGTTGTTGACTCACGCTGTTGAATGTCACCCACAATTTTTAATGTACGTCGTTGTTTAGTTTACTGATAACCAGAATAAATTAAGCATTTGTGTTAAATTACAGTTCCGTTACTGCCGGCACAGCAAAATATATAAACCACCAGCTGATTGTGAGCCTTGTGTATTTTTTTCCCTTCTCCTCTGTCCTCCTTAGTTAGCTCATCAACCATCTAATAGTCAGGGACAGTTCTCCACTGAGACTGACTGTACATCAGAAACTTGTCAATCGTAACAGTACAAAGGTGGGACACAACATATGAAAAGCTGGAGACTTAGTTGAGTTTGGTGGCTGGAGGCAGCCTTTAAATATGGATCTATCTTTGGATCCCAGATATGTTTGAAATCCCCAAAGCTTCTCGAGGCCTGAAGCCTTCCTGGCTGCTTAGGTTATGCTTCTCAACTCTTTTTAATGAAAAAATATAGGTAAAGGTGCATGTCTTATAGTCAAGGACACCACCAATATGGAGAAGAATAGGTAAGTCAACAAGGAGTTGTTAGGTGCAACTGCACCTTTCCTAGTTGAAATGTTAAAAATATCAGTAAAAGCTTTTAAAAAGAATAAAGCTGGATGTTGCTGCAAATTTTGAATAAGAAGCTAGAAGCAGTGAAGTTGTACGTTTTTGGCATAATACACCATGTTATAGGGCTGGTAGTATTTTTGTTTTTAAGTTTACTAGTTGGTAAACTATTGTCAGAATAATGGATGCAAACTGCAGAAGCAAATCTTTAAACTGTAACTTTAAAGCAAAGCCCTCCTGGACTCCAAAGGGTTAAACTACGAGCAGTGAATGCACAAACTAGGGTTGTATTCACAGGAATTTAGAAGATTAAGAGGTGAGTTGATCGAAGTTTTCAAGATGTTAAGAGGAACTGATAGGGTAGATAGAGAGAAACTATTTCTGCTGGTTGGGGAGTCTAGGACTAGGGGACATAGCCTAAAAATTAAAGCCAGGACTTTCAGGAGTGAAGTTAGGAAACACTTCTACACGCAAAAGGTGGTAGAAGTTTGGAACTCTCTTCTGCAAACGGCAGTTGATGCTAGCTCAATTGTTAATTGTAAATCTGAGATTGATAGATTTTTGTTAACCAAAGGTGTTAAGGGATATGGGGCTACGGCAGGTATATGGAGTTAGGTCACAGATCAGCCGTGATCTCATTGAATTGTGGACAGGCTTGAGAGACCAAATGTTGGCCTACTCCTGCTCCTATGTTCTGATTTATACCAATCATGCAAACTCCCAACATTAAATTAGAGTCTTGGAAGTTTAGCAGTTGCACCTATTGCGTCAGCATGAAAGGGAAGTCTTGTGGGCAAAGACATAATCATTACTGATACAAAGTAGGTGAATAAATTAGTTGTACTATATTAGTTAAACTTTATCCAGAGTTTTTCTGATCATGTAAAATAATGTGGCAACACAAGAAAGGATTGGTATTAGTTGAAGTAATATAGAGGATATGTTTGCTGAAGATGCTTGGAACCAATTCCTCCTTGCCTTGCGGACCAGCTCAGGCACTTGGCTAAATGTCTTTTGGATGAGTGCCTGCTACACTGGTGTTTCTGCTGTGACATTCTCTTGGCTAATGCCTGCATCCCACTGTGGCCTTGATTGTTGGCTGGCCTCCTCCTCCTTCGTTGTTTTCTTATGATTTTGACTCTTGGTTTGGATGGAACATAGAAAGACTTACCTAGGGATTGACAGTTGAGTTACAGATTTTTCAAAGCATAATGCATGCTCTAGTAACTTTGCATCAACAATTGAGTGTTAATTATGTTTGAATCTTTATACAAAATGGACAGCCTTCTAGACTGGACAAATGTTTGTGTCTGTAAAGCTTTGCCATTTTATTTTGTGTGGACTCTTTGGATTCATACAGTATATCTTTTAAATTAAGGCATGGCAGGGCAGCTCAGGCCCGTCGAATGCATGACCTGTGCCATGTGGGAACTCCAGGACGCTTCCAGTGTCCTGGACAACTACATGTGCAGGAAGTGTCATCAGCTGGTGGAGCTCGAGCTCTGGGTTTCGGACCTTGAGCAGCAGCTGACGTCACTGCAGTGCATCCGCGAGGCTGAGAGTTTCGTGGACAGCACGTTTCAGGATGTCGCCCCGCAGATTGAGAGTGTAGGCAGAGAGGGATTGGGTGACCGCCAGACAGACACGGAGGACCAGGCAGGTAGTGCAGGAGTCCCCTGAGGGCATCTCACTCTCCAACCAGTATTCAGTTCTGGGTACTGGTGGGGGAGAGGGCTTCTCTGGGGAATGCAGCCAGAGCCAAGTCCAAAGCACCATGGGTGGCTCAGCTGTACGGGGGGGATGAGAAAGGTCGAGAGAGCAATAGTGATCGGGGATTCTATAGTTAGGGGAGCAGACAGGCGTTTCTGCGGCCGCAAACGTGATTCCAGGATGGTATGTTGCCTCCCTGGTGCCAGGGTCATGGATGTCACTGAGCGGCTGCAGGACATTCTGAAGGGGGAGGGTGAACAGTCAGAGGTCGTGGTCCATATCGGTACCAACGACCAAGGTAAAAAGAGGGATGAGGTCCTGCAAGCAGAATATAAGGAGTTAGGAAATAAGTTAAAAAGCAGGACCTCAAGGGTAGTAATGTCAGGATTACTCCCAGTGCCACGTGCTAGTGAGTATAGGAATAGGAGAATAGATCAGATGAATGCGTGGCTGAAGGGTTGGCGCAGGAGGGAGAGATTTAGATTCCTGAGGAATTGGGACCGATTCTGGGGAAGGTGCACCTGTACAAGCCGGACGGGTTGCACCTCAACAGATCCAGGACTGATATCCTTGCAGGGGGGTTTTCTACTGCTGTTGGGGAGGGTATTAACTAGAGGGGCAGGGGGATGGGAACCTGAATGGGGAGTCAGAAGAGAGTAAAGTTGAGAGCAGCAAGAGAGGGGAGGACCCAGGGGAAATTTACAGTACAAATAGTTGTTCACGAACAAGTGAAAGGGAAAAGCGTAGAGCAGCAGAAAGAAAGTGTACTTTAGGCACTACAGATAAAGTGAAAACTAGAAGGTGTAAAGCGATTAACCCAGCATCAAAGCTGAAGGTCAGGCTAGAGTGTGTGGCCCAACTAAGAGTTCTATATACAAATGCACGGAGTATAAGGAATAAATTAAATGAACTACAGGTACAAATTCAAATTGGAGGGTATGACATGATAGCTATTACTGAGACATGGCTGCAGGATAGTCAGGATTGGGAACTAAATATACCAGGTTATAAGGTCTACAGGAGAGATAGGGAAAATGGAAGAGGGGGAGGAGTAGCCTTAATGATTAGAGATGAAATCAGTTCAATGATAAAGGAGGATATAACGAGAGGTAAGCAGCCAACAGAGACCTTATGGGTTGAATTGAGAAATAGGAAGGGATCTAAGACTATAGTGGGAGTTGTGTATAGGAACCCTGGCAGCAGCTCAGAAGTGCTAGATTAAGGAAACATTTAACATGATACAGAATCGGTTTATACCCCTGAGTAGCAAGAACTCTACCTGCCAAAAAAAACAGCCATGGACAACTAAAGAGGTAAGAGACAGTATAAGACACAAGGAAAGGGCATACAAAAAGGCAAAAAATGGCACAGATCCTGGCGAATGGGAAAGATACAAAGATCAACAAAGGGTCACAAAACAGATAGTAAGAGCTACAAAAAGAGAGTATGAAAAGAAACTTGCAAGGGATATCAAAACTGATACGAAGAAGGTCAGGAGCAGTGTTAGCCCCTTAAAAACTGAAAGTGGGGATATTGTCATTGACAATGGGGAAATGGCGGACATGTTGAATAATTACAGTAGAAAAAGAGGATAGCATGCCAAGAAAACTAATATTGAATCGGGGACAGGGACTCAATAAAATTAACATAAGTAAAACAACAGTAATGAAGAAAATAATAGCACTAAAGAGTGACAAATCCCCAGGACCAGATGGTTTCCATCCCAGGGATTTAAAGGAAGTAGGTGAGTGCATTGCAGATGCCCTAACTATAATATTTCACAGTTCTCTAGATTCAGGAACTGTCCCTCTAGATTGGAAAATTGCATATGTCACTCCACTTTTTAAGATAGGAGAGAGAGAGGGAAACCAGGGAATTATAGACCAGTTAGCCTAACATCTGTTGTGGGGAAAATGCTGGAGTCTATTATTAAGGATAGGGTGACTGAACACCTTGAGAATTTTCAGTTAATCAGAGAGAGCCAGCATGGATTTGTGAAAGGTAGGTTGTGCCTGACAAACTTGATTGAATTTTTTGAAGAGGTAACTAAAGTATTGGACAGGGGAATGTCAATGGATGTTTTTTATATGGACTTCCAGAAGGCATTTGATAAAGTCCCACATAAGAGACTGTTAGCTAAGATAGAAGCCCATGGAATCGAGGGAAAAGTACGGACTTGGTTAGGAAGCTGAGTGAAAGGCGACAGAGAATAGGGATAATGGGTAAGTACTCACATTGGCAGGATGTGACTAGTGGAGTCCTGCAGGGATCTGTCTTGGAGCTTCAATTATTCACAATATTTCTTAATGACTTAGATGAAGGCATAGAAAGTCTCATATCTAAGTTTGCCGATGACACAAAGATTGGTGGCATTGTAAGCAGTGTAGATGAAAACATAAAATTACAAAGGGATATTGATAGATTAGGTGAATGGGCAAAACTCTGGCAAATGGAATTCAGTGTCGGCAAATGTGAGGTCATCCACTTTGGATCAAAAAAGGATGGAACAGGGTACTTTCTAAATGGTAAAAAAGTTGAAAACAGTGGATGTCCAAAGGGACCTAGGGGTTCAGGTACATAGATCATTGAAGTGTCATGAACAGGTGCAGAAAATAATCAAGGCGGCTAATGGAATGTTGGCCTTTATATCGAGAGGACTAGAGTACAAGGGGGCAGAAGTTATGCTGCAACTATACAAAACCCTGGTTAGACCGCACCTGGAGTACTGTGAGCAGTTCTGGGCACCGCACCTTCGGAAGGACATATTGGCCTTGGAGGGGGTGCAGTGTAGGTTTACTAGAATGATATCCGGACTTCAAGGGTTAAGTTATGAGAAGCGATTACACAAATTGGGGTTGTATTCTCTGGAGTTTCGAAGGTTAAGGGGTGATCTGATCGAAGTTTATAAGATATTAATGGGAACAGATAGGGTGGACAGAGAGGTTGGGGATTCTAGGAGTAGGGGGCACAGTCTAAAAATTAGAGCCAGACCTTTCAGGAGTGAAATTAGAAAACATTTCTACACACAAAGGGTGGTAGAAGTTTGGAACACTCTTCTGCAAACGGCAGTTGATACTAGCTCAATTGCTAAATTTAAATCTGAGAAAGATAGCTTTTTGGCAATAAAAGGTATTAAGGGATTTGGGCCCAAGGCAGGTATATGGAGTTAGATCACAGATCAGCCATGATCTCATCAAATTGCGGAGCAGGCTCGAGGGGCTGAATGGCCTACTCCTGTTCCTATGTTCCTATATTGAGGTGAAGCAACTGCAGCCTTTGTGTTCCAGCCATAAACATTGAAGTCTGGCTTAAGCACACAACCCCTGTGATACTGTTCCAGCCTTAACCTTGTAGAGAAGTGACAGCCTGACTACATATATTCGCTGTTGCAAAGGATGGATTCTAGCATACAGGTGACCTTTCTTATGAAGGCTAGTGGTCCACATGGCTTTAAACTGTTCTTCCTGAAGCATGATCGGGAAGATGTAGGCTTTAAGGAATATTGAAGCTGTTATCTGTGACAAATAGGGATTTGGGGATTTTTTGCTTTTCTATCTATTTTCCACCAATCTTTGCCACTTGTTTTGTCCTAGCATGGATCAGATTCAATTAGCAAACTGAGAACTGAGTTTTGTAACTGAAGGGAGTTTGGAATCCTATAAGTGGGTGGGTATCATCTGGTCAATCTTTCTCAACAGAATTATTGATTTAGCTTGCTATCTTATAATGGAAAAACTATTTGTCTGCCCACTATCCAGCTTTGTTTGCAGTGATTCAGTTGCTTGTTTTCCAGATGTGAAGTTAACCACTCTATTTGGGGCGGTGTCCTCAACAAAGAGAATAATGTCACTTTTGATGGATATCACAGGGTTACTAATGAAGACAAAAATAGAATAGGGCCAAACATACTTCCCTGAGGGCCCACTATATAGCTATTGGGATAAGATGACAAATGTCCATTTTTTTATTGCCTGGGATTTGCGCCCATTGTGTAAGTCTGTTTTCCAGTTAAACAGTGCAACAGAGATCCACAGGAGACCATCTTCTCAGTGAAACTATGTTCTGGTTGCATGCTGGGCATCAAGAAAATTTGTTTCTGCGTTATGTAAGCATCAGAAATTGATGGATTTGCTGTGAACCAAAATTGGTGGCTTGGTAGAGTTTTGCTTTGACTGAAATATTGCAACAGCTTTAATTTATTTTGCAGTGGTTATAGACTGCAGCCATGTACCAGATCCAAGTGATTTAATTTTTTTCCAACTGCCGGTTGTTCACGAGAAAGTAGCTTCGGTTATGTGTTGGCTCTGATATATGGAATATGGCCCTGAAATCCCTTGGGTGGCGATGCCGATGCTTATGACTGGATCGTGCCTGACCGTGTCCTCCAGCATTGACCCTTCTGGATTTGTGGGGTCAGTGGGAGGACTCCTCATTAGCAAAGACCATCTTTGGTACCCACCTTTCCTAGCCCAAGGAAACCCTGGCTTTGGTGTGCCCTTGGAAGGAGGGGATGGACAAACCGTCCCCCCATCTCCAGTTACATTCTCCTCAGCCCCTTGATAGAGAGGTGATCTGGTAGAATAAACTTTTTATAAACAATTTAAGTCTTCGGGGTCAGGCCCATTGATGGGGCTCACAGACACTCTGCTGGTACACCTGCACTTACTCAGCGTACTGGCTGCCACACAGACACCTGGTCCAGACTGAGAAGCAGGAATCCTTGGGTTAATGAGGCGCTGCCCCTGCCTGTTATTTGCCTTTTAAGGAGCGGATGGAAGTTCCACCCCTTATGAGGCATTAGGGAAATTCCTGGAAATGGTGGAAATCCTGCATAACCAGGCTTACCTAGGAGCTCCACGGATCTCCCATAGAAGTTATGATGAAAGATCAGCAGAACCACCGTGGCATTTCAGGGACTATATTGTATTCAACTTAGGTGAGATCACAAATGTTTCAACTAGCAGTCATATAATGAACTGCAAAAGCCATTATAATTAGTGTTTCCAATCTCCTATTGTTTCGACAGAAATCCTGAGTAATCACAATTAATATAGATTAATAGAAAATGAGTAAAGAAACTACAACTTTTTCTTTCTGTTTTGGGTAGAGAAATCAAAAGATAAATGTTTATTTCAGAAGAAAGATTAATGTGTTTGTAATATTATGATTATAAATATATTGTCATGTTGGGACATGTGGCCTCATAAGACTAAGAGCTACTGACATAATATTGGAAAGCTCTTTCATACTACTTATCAAAGATCTTGGAAGAGCTTGGGTCTTTAAATGATAATTAATACGTATGTTTCAAAGAATCACTGTTTATCACTGACATTTTTAAACTGGTCTCAATGGGTGCATTCACATTCCCAGTTTAGTTTTGATGCAGAGTGATTTGAATGTTCTACTAATCCTAAACTGGGAGTGTAAATAGGGATCCAGGACCTGACTTGGCTCCAGAGAGAAGAATGAGACTCCTTGGAGGGGCTAGTTGGATCCCCTGAGCACTCTGTAAACCCCATCTACCCCTAATTTAAATATTTAGAGGTGGAGGTTCTCCCCACTTCCTAACATTGACATCTTGATCTTCTGAAATAGAGTACTGCCCACGTCTGTATCCAGCTTTCCCTTGTGCAAGTTCCCACCAGGAGGCAGGTGATTTGAATGTGGGGCAGTCTAGCTTGAACCTGAATTGTCGCTACTGATCTTGGCTGGTAGCTGTAGTATGAATGGGTTCTTAAGTCAACAGAAAGAAATACACAAGTTCTTGTGAAGCTCTAACTTGGCTCCTATTAGAATATCCTAAAGTACGAGTGCTCTTTCAGGCCCGCCTCACAAATGTCTTGTTTTCACAGGTAAATGCACCCCAAATAGAAAAAAACAGCCATTGTACATTAAGCAAAGAAATCCAAAGTACATAATCCAGTATTTGAGTTTTGGTCCTCTCAGTCCAACAATTCAAAATGAGGATGAAATCCAACAGAAAAAAACGCATGATTTGTGCCCTTTACCCAAATAGATAACCAATTGATGGGTCTTCAATCTTGTCCATATGGTCTCATTGATTTTCTTTACAATAACCATCTGAACTCATAAGGATAATGTGCGTTTTTGATTTCAAACATTTTTAACCTTATTGGCCATCAGAGGCTCATTAACAACCTAATTGACTTAGAATTTAATAAAAATAATAGATAACATTATTTCTTTCTGAGCATTCACAACAAGTGAAGCTTGACACGTTTTCTATTTGGTAAAATATTAGAACAGGCATCCCCGGAACTAAATTAAGCCTTTGGTTATAGGCAGTGCTCGTAAGCGCATTGCTGAGACGTCCTGAGTGGTCACATTGGAAATACCTAGTTGACAACAAGATGTTGGAATAAAAAATATTCAAAAGGCAAATTCCTACCTCGAACAGCCGTCAACTTCTACATATTTCTGCAGCTTATCAAATGCAACAAGATATTGATTGGTTTTCTTTACCAAGTTCCTTTCATTCCTGCTGTTCAAAATTTGGCGATAACCCACCAGAACAATTTTGGAAAAAAGAATATTCTGGGCAATCAACCTATTGCAGTATACAGATGTGGAGAATATGTAAAGTTAGAGAGAAAGAAACCAAACTGGACTTATTTCCTAAAGCTGATTGTAAGGATGAGAGTTGCCAAATAGACAGGATGACTGTGGCAGTCTATCACCAAATATTATTGCCAGCAATGGGGCTTTACATTTCCTCTAGTATTTTGCAACAGAACAAATTGAATGACCTGTCATGTTGATCCGTTTGCCACAATTGTCGCTGGACTATGCAGTCACAAGTTTCTTTTATATTGATGTTATGCCTCCAGGCCCCAACACATTGGTACGGCACAGCTGGCAGCAAAGCAAGCCTAAACTACTGGATTTAGGACCGACAGGAGCAGCTAGTTTTTGCCAAGTCTTCCCGACTGCTGCTGCTCTGTGATTCCAGCAAATGTGCTGTCCTAGATGTAGTGTGGCTCCCCCATGTCACACGCATGTAGCTAGCTGTAGTTTTTTTTGTGGGGGTTAGGGATCTGTCCACTATTACACATGTGCTGCTGTATGCCAGCCAAACATATACATCCAGTATGCACACGTGCTGAAAGTCAGGATCAAGCTTGCAACCAATTTACACAAAGTCAGACTGCACTGCTTAAGCCTAAATGTGGGAGAATGGCATTCTTGTGGCACTCTGCTGTGACCTGGCTAGCATTATAAAAGCAGCTATAGAATTGTAGAAAAGCTGTGAAGGAGAAGGATCGAAGTATGCAGGAATCTTTAGGATACAACAAATTCCAGTGTGGTAAAATCCGAAGAGAAGAATAAATCACGTAGAGCAAAGAACTCTCAATGTCAATCATCATACCACATCCTAGCTGTTTCCCCATTACAGTCCCATCTTTGCTCCCTTAACTCTGAGAGCCACAAACTTGAGTGCACCTAGTGCTGATTGGTTGAGTTGTTTATTGGTTCGACCATTTTCAGCACTACTGGGCCTCCCATCTCAAAGCCAAATCCTTCTACTCTATGGTTAACTTAAGAACAAGGACAACAAAGCATCTTCCTTTCCATGATGAGCGTCCTCCTCAAACCCCTTAGCCCTGTTCTCACCATTGTCTTGTCCAACCAAGTCTGAAGAGCTCAAGAATTTCTTTGTCTCTAAAATTGAGACCATTCATGCAGCTGCCTTTGCTGCCATCTTCTCCTCATCTCCGCCTTCCCTTGCTGCCAACCATCCTGTGATCCCTCGTCATTCTGCGGGTTCTCTCTTTGCCCTCTTCAAGCTCACCTTTTCCATGAGATCCGTCTCCTACTCCCTTCATCTACCCAATCAATTCCTAATCACTCAATGACTTTTAGTGGCCCCCATGCTTGCTGACATTGTTAATGGTTCTCATGGCTCAGGCACCATTCTTCTCCATTTAAAACTGCCATCATGAACCTTTCCTCAAAAAGCCAATTATCGACCCATCAGCCCTCTCCAATTATAGCACCATTGGGTTCTTAAACGTGTTCTTGCCTCCCATCTCTGTGCCCTTCTCTGTCAAAGCTCCTGGTTTTAAATTGATGTCCTCTGTGACTGTGATCTCAGTGTGTTATCCTTCCTCGTCTTCTTTGTACTCCTGAGAAGTTTCAAAAAGATGACCACACCATCCTCCTCCATCACCCCTCCTCCACTGCCCTTGTGTGGTTCCACTCTCACCTATTCCAATGTCAGCATTTCTCCAGCAATGGCTTCTGGAGTTCCCTGAGAATCTATCCTTGGCTCCCTGCTTTTCCTCATCTACATCCTGTGCTGTGGTGACATCATCTGCATGCATGGGGTCAGCTTCTATATTTATAGTTATGGCACCCAGCTTGAGCTCTTCACTTCCTTTAATCCCACAACTACCTCTATGCTGTCAGACTGCCCATCTAACATTAAATTATCGACAAATCAAAATTTCCTTCAACTTAGGTGGCGGAATGAATCCATCATTTCCAGGTCCTGCAATAAACCTTGCCCCCTGCTACTGACGATCCCCTTGGAGACACTTGATCAGGCTGAATCAGGTCATGCAAAACCTTGGTGTCCTGTTTGACCCCACATCTATCCTTCACCAAGACCACTTGCTTCCACCTCACCCCCACCGCTGCCGAAACACTTATCCAAATCTTGGCCATTTCTATGGCCGATTTCTTCAACATCCTCCTTGCTGGCCTCCCATCCCGAATAACCCACAATCTGTCCAAAACTCAGCTGCTCGTGTCCTATCCTGCACTACTTCCCGCTTTCTTATCACCACTTTCCTTGCTCACCTACACTGAACCTCTATCCTCTTGACATGAATTTAAAACCCTTTTACTCATCTTCAAATCTCACCACGGTCTCGCTCCACCCTACCTTTGCAACCTTCTTCCACATTGTATCCCCATCTGACTGTGTCCTTCTATGTGTCTTTCCTCCCTTCAGTTCACCATTGGTGGTGGAGCCTTCAGCTGCTTCAGCTCCTCTCTCTGGAACTCTCTTCCTAAAGCTCTTCTACTTCTTTCTGCAACTTTAAATTTTTTAAAAACAAAATGGATCTTTTTGAACAAGCTTTCAGTTACCTCTCCTAACTCTTCTACAATGGCTGTCCATCTGTTCACTTTCTTTATTTTCCTCCTATGTAAAGTGCTTTGGAATGTTTGCTGTGTTAAAGGCACTATATGAATGCATGTTGTCATTAATGTAGGGACGAGGAAGAACGTTTACCGTCAGAGCCAATGGGTAAATAATCCACTTCAACTACTAAACCAGAATGAATACCCATCCTATATAGATCTTCAGATCACTTGTACATATTATATAACCTTATCTTTACAATAACTGCTAGCGTCCCAGTCTGAATAGGTGGAATGTATTTCTTAGTACTACAAACCAATGTACTGAGCGATTGCAATTGGTACTGAGTGATGCACACAGATGGGGCAGATGCAGTGTACTAATCTTTCAGTAAAAATTGCCTGGATTGGTCCGTGATTAATTTTAAGCTCTATTAGGGAAAATGAAATTGAATAATTTCATTACAATTCAGCCATTTAAGTAATGTTTCCATTCCAACCTGCAACATACACACAGTTTCTCAGGGGGAGCATTATTAGGAACTAAGGAATAATCTCACTTCTTTACTTTGCAGAATCTCCTTGAAATATGCACACAGACTACTCTGTCCATTGCTTCTAAAATAAGACAGTGGAAGAATTACTTTTCAAATTATGTTGGCGAGGTATTATAGGTGAACAGGCGCAGTTTACATTTTTTTTTATTCGTTCATGTGGGCATCACTGGCGAGGCCAGCATTTATTGCCCATCACTAATTGCCCTTGAGAAGGTGGTGGTGAGCCGCCTTCTTGAACCGCTGCAGTCCGTGTGGTGAAGGTTCTTCCACAGTGCTGTTAGGAAGGGAGTTCCAGGATTTTGACCCAGCGACGATGAAGGAATGGCAATATATTTCCAAGTCGGGATGTTGTGTGACTTGGAGGGGAACGTGCAGGTGGTATTGTTCCCATGTGCCTGCTGCCCTTGTCCTTCGAGGTGGTAGAGGTCGTGGGTTTGGGAGATGCTGTTGAAGAAGCCTTGGCGAGTTGCTGCAGTGCATCCTGTGGATGGTACACACTGTAGCCACTGTGCGCCAGTGGTGAAGGGAGTGAATGTTCAGGGTGGTGAAATATGGTCAGTTTTTATTGCAATCCGTCCTTCATGTAGAATCATAGAACGGTTACAGCACGGAAGGAGGCCATTCGGCCCATCGAGTCCACGCCGGCTCTACGCAAAGCAGTCCAGCTGTTCCCACTCCCCCGCTCTTTCCCTGTAGCCCTGCAAATTTTTCCTTTCAAGTACTTATCCAGTTCCCTTTTGAAGGCCATGATTGAATCTGCCTCCACCACCCCCTTGGGCAGTGCATTCCAGATCCTAACACTCGCTGTGTAAAAAAAGTTTTTCCTCATGTCACCTTTGGTTCTTTTCCCAATCACCTTAAATCTATGTCCTCTGGTCCTTGCCCCTTCCGCCACTGGGAACAGTTTCGCTCTATCTACTCTGTCTAGACCCTTCATGATTTTGAATACCTCTATCAAATCTCCTCGCAACTGTCTCTGTTCCAAGGAGAACAACCTCAACTTCTCCAATCTATCCACGTAATTAAAGTCCCTCATCCCTGGAATCATTCCAGTAAATCTCTTCTGCACCCTTTCTAAGGCCTTCACATCTTTTCTGAAGTGTGGTGCCCAGAACTGGACACAATACTTCAGTTGTGGCCTAACCAGTGTTTTATAAAGGTTCATCATGACTTCCATACTCTTGTACTCTGTGCCTTTATTTATAAAGCCCAGGATCCCGTATGCTTTTTTAACCGCTTTCTCAACCCGCCTTGCCACCTTCAATGATTTGTGCACATATACCCCCAGATCTCTCTGTTCCTGTACCCCTTTTAGAATTGTGCCCTCTAGTTTACATTGCCTCTCCTCGTTCTTCCTACCGAAATGTATCACTTCGCATTTTTCTGTGTTAAATTTCATCTGCCGCGTGTCCGCCCATGCCCATACCCCTGGGGAACATCACTGTGCGCCTCCCTCCCGTCTGAAAAACAATCGTTCACCACTACTCTCTGTCTCCTGTCCCTTAGCCAATTCTGTATCCATGTTGCTACTGTCCCCTTTATTCCGTGGGCCGCAATCTTGATGATAAGCCTACCGTGTGGCACTTTAACAAACACCTTTTGAAAATTCATATACATCACATCAACTGCATTGCCCTCATCTACCCTCTCTGTGACCTCATCAAAAAACTCTTAGGTTTGTTAAACATGATTTGTCTTTAACAAAACCGTGCTGGCTTTCCCTAATCAATCTACCCACATGCATAAAAGGACATCACAACTTAAGTTAGAAATAGTAAATTTTCATGATCAGATTTTTTTCTGCCACTGTGTCCAGTCCACTCCTGTAAATTTCACCTTGCAGCTGCAAAGATGATTAATACCATGGGTAGTATGGAGGTGTAAAAATGCTGTGATGTGGGGTTATAGGATGTGGTTTTGCATGTTTAATTCCTTAATGGTAATTTCTGTATTGTGGCACTTCCCCACAGGTGGGGAGAAAAGAATCGTAGGTGAGTCATGATGATTGCTGTTGCACATAGGTGGCTCAAGAGCATTACTGGCAGAGTCATCAAGCCAGGTTGCCTGTATACTTTCTCATGAGTGATTTGTGTAAGCCCTAAATAATGTCAAGAAAAATGAGAATTAAAATAACCCTTTGAGTATTGATTCTCCCAGATAACTTTCAAAATGTGAACTTCCTTTCCTTCTCTGCTAATATCTACATGAATTATATGCTGCATAAAATCTTACGTTGAGAGATGCTCTAAGCTTGGAATGTCCTGTTTCAAAATGGCTCAAAAAGTTGTCGTACAGTTCATCGTTATTGGTAACTCATACATTAAGTTGTTCATCTGATGTCCATAACGTTGTGGTTTTGAGCTCGTTTCTGAAATTTAATCTCAAGGGGAGGTTTGCCACAGTAAGAATTTGTTCTTGCAAGTTCTGACTGCGTGAACTCGAGGAGTGAAACAGCAGTATGTTCTCGGAAACCGAATAACGTGCTAACCTTTGAAAAGTGCGTGGCCTCACCCTGCCCACACTAAAACCATGCTGTTCAACCCACTTGATGATACCCATGACACAATTCAAGTATAAAACCTCTCAGGATGGAAACATATTCAGACAGGTGATTGCCTGGAAAAAAACATATCCAGCTTGAGAGGGGTTATTTTCCCAGAAGCTCATTTCTGCTTTTTCTCAGAAGGTTCACTGTTTTAAGGAGTAAGTTGTTATTGGTTTGTAACTTGAAATAATATTTTTATTAAAAAATCAGTAACTTTTGAGGTTATTAAGTTGAAAAAATTTGAGAATAAGCTTTATGTAGCAGGTTTGGTCAAGATTGGAATCCCTTGTTTTATTTCACAATTGAACAGATGGTATCATTCACTGAAGCACTTGGTGTGAGTGACTTATTGTTACTACAATTGAAATATAACTAATTCCACTTCCAAGTTGTTTTTCCTGTTAAATGTGTAACAGTACTTCTTTTTTTTTCCCGCTGTACTGCCAGATGTTCATAGGATGTCACAATGGGCTGGTAGTTCCATTCCAAGTATTTTTGCTGAAAGAAAAATATTGCCTCCAGATCTCTCAATGTAATCTCCATACGCGCGTGTATTAAGATTCTTGTTATACTTGTTACCATTTTGGCTTGAAGTAATGGTGGGTGCTGTAATAAAGACTTGTATTGTAAGGCCCATAATCTACACACACTTTCCCTCTTTATTATCACCATTAGATCCTGTTCACTGATCTGCTAGCAAAAATTAATTACTGTTATAAAATTACATTTTAAAAACTGTCTAATCCTCTTAACTACAGAGAAAAACAGTTTTCACGTGGAGTTTAACCTTACAATGACAGCTACACTAGGACCAGCAGAGCCTTCACATGGAGGCAGAGGATACATTGGAGCGGGTCATTTAGCCCCTCAAGCCTGTTCTGCTATTCAGTGAGATCATGACTGATCTGTACATCAACTCCATTTACTCACCTTTGTTCCATATCCCTTGATACCCTTACCTAACAAAAATCTATCAATCTCCCTCTTGAAAATTTAAATTGACCCAGCATCCACAGCTTTTTGAGGTCTTTAGAACGATAAAGGGATTCGATTGGATGTTTACGGAGAAAACATTTCTTCTGATGCGGGAATCTAAAAGGGATCCTGGAAGGTAATGGATGTTGGGCCAACTGAAATTTTCAAGGCAGAAATCGATAAATTTTTGTTAGGTAAGGGTATCAAGGGACGTGGAGTAAAAATGACAAAATGGAGTTGAAGTATTGATCTTTCATGATCTAATTGAATGGCCTACTCCTATGGTAGTACAGAAAAGGAGCTTGCATTTATCTTTGCTCTCCTCTGTGATCCCAGAGTAGTGGGTAGTTTTTGCAAAGGAGATCAAGGCCTGGTAAACCTTGATAGGGTCGAGCCAGATCTGACAATGAATGGATAAGTCACTCGTGCACCAGGTAAACTCAAGTTTGCACCCCTTGGACTTGCAAGAGCGATGGTAGGGGCTGTACCAGGGGAGCAAATTGGATGGAAGATGGTGAAGATATTGATGGGGAAGAGAGCATGAAAGGTGGAGGTGGGGAAGTGGTTAAGCAAACTGCAGCTGCGAAGATATGGTACAACTATAAAGGTTTACAGCACAGAAGAAGTCCATTCAGCCCTTCTGTGCCAGCTCTTTGCTAGATCAATCCAAAACTAATCCCACTGCCCAGTACTCTGCCTATAACCTTAAATATTTGAAGCAGAGGAAGATATATTTAGTTTTCCCCTAAAAGATACAGTGGTCTCTGCCTCAACCAGTCCCCAGTCCAAAGCATTCCATGCCCCAACAGCCTTAAGCTCTCCTCACTCTCTTAGTGACCATTTTAAATTGATGACTCCTCATCACTGACTCCCTAACCAGGGGAAATAGACTTTCACTACTCACTCTTATCAAAACTGTTCATAATTTTAAAAAAAACCTCTCATAAACCTCTTAGCCTTTTCTGCTGCACTGGAAATAGTCCCAGTATCTCAAATCTACAGTTTCCCAACCATGGCATCATGATGATGAATCTAGATTGTGCACACTCTAAGTCCTTTCCATAATGTGACATCCAAAACTGCACACAATACTCTAATTGTGGTCTAACCAATGTTTTGTGTAAATTCAGCATTTTTACTTTACTCCTGTACTCAATGCCCCTATTCATGAAATCAAAAATGCTTTTGGCCTTTTTTAAGGGTTTATGTACCTGCACTCTTACTTTCAGGGAACTATGTTTTTGATCCTCTAGGTCCTTTGTTCATCCATACCCTAATTATCTTCCTATTTCTTTCTATTAAGCGTATACTCTCTTGTTTCTTCTCCCAAAATGTATTGTTTCACACCTACCTATATGAAGTTGCATCTGCCACATCACTGTTTGTCCCTCTTCCTGTACCCAAGACAAAATCATATATATATGTATGTGTGTGTATGTGTATATGTATGTATATAAATATGTACTATAATGAGAATGAAAGTGGACCAAATACTGACCTCTGAAGTACACCACTTTCAACCCTTCTCCAGTCTGAACAACATTCTTTTACCCTAACTCTCTGATAACTGTCCATCAGTCAGTTTTCTATCCATGCTGCTACGTTTTTCTCTTATTTATATATATATATTTATATATATATATATATATATACACCTGAATTTTACTAACAAGCAGCTTATAAGATACCCTCTGAAAATCCATACATACTAAATCAACTGGATTTGTTTTATCTATCCAATTAATCATTTCAAAAAATTGTTAAGTTTGTCAAATGCAACTTGACCGTAAATCTGTGTTGCCTGACCTTGATTAACCCTGTGTTTCTAAATGCACATGGAGGGCCAAAGGCTAGATATTTTGGAGTTTAAAGGTGCAGTTGTAAGAAACTTTGGAAAAAGTTATTTGCTGGGGTGTATGCCTAAGGAAGTGGGGTTGAAGGAGAGAAGTAAGGGAATGTGGGTGATGAGGGATCGAGGAAATGGTTGGACGTGGCCTTGTCAGATGATTGGGACCATGGGAGTAGGGATGAGTAGGTCAATGGAGATTGTGAGGTCAAGGGCATGGCCATGCATATAGGTGGGAGAATTTATATGGAGGGGAGAGGCTTAGAGGACGGGGTAGGGCAGTGAATTTGGAGAACAGAGCGCATGGGGAGCCGAGATGAAAATTGTAATGACTTAGTTGGAATCATCGCTCGGTGCAGAGTCTAAAGAAAGAAGCGATGATATCTTGGGGAGAAACTTGTGTGACAGAGTGTGGGAGTGGCAGGGTTGGGGGGGGGGGTGCGGTGGTCAAGCAGTAAAATATGAGTATTTTAAAGGAGAGACGAGTGTCTTGCCTACATAGGTATCTTAAATAATTATAGAAATTGTAATAGAAGTGTTGTAGAGATCAGTGGTTTAGTTCAGGCTGACCTGAGTTTGAGTGATGGAGTTTATTGCTAATGCTGTTGCCAGCCTGCCCTTAGCTGCAGAAAAATTTGCCTATATGCTCAGAACCATCCCTCAGTGTTGTTGTAACAGTATTTTTTCTTTACATTGATTAGTCTAGTGCTAGTGGCTGGTCCTTAGTACACAGAGAGCAGTTTTTAATCTGTATTTTGCACCAGAAGTATACTGGGCTGGGGGGGGGGGTGGTCGGGTGGGGGGTGATTGATCGGGGTGGGGTGGTCAGCTGCCTATTACCAAGATTGCAGTAACATAGTTTCACTTGTGGCCACATGTTTATACAAGCCCTGTTATGGTGATATATGGCACGTGATCTGCAGTCTTCTAAATTAAATTTCGCAACATCACTGAGTTATCGACAAAATAGTAGCAGTCAAGTTTCATACAGCCTGTGGAGTCTTGCCCTGAGAAAATGCTGTCGCCTAGAACTGCAGGAGTTCAAATACAGAGTTAACAATGAAATCCTAAACCAGGGTTGCTGGATCACACAAGATTGTGGGAAGTCTGTAACTTTTCCATAGGTTTCCCAGTATAATTTTTCCAAGTCTTCCTGTGCTCCCGGGAACCACAAGGGTTAAATCTGAGACATTTATCCTTGTTGCATTTGTCCGCTGTTGTTTTGCCGCCTTATAGTCTGAGCCAAAAGGTCCAACTTCAGATTGTCGAGACTGATGCATTGTAGCATAGCAGTAGTGGTCTGGACTAAATCCATCTAGTTCTGCTGTATAACAAAAATTTAATTTTTTTTTAACAATGATAAACTATTTGTCATTGTGTTTGAAGAGTGATCCTCTTATCTGTGGAATGCAACAAGGTCAGAGTTGTAAGCAACTGTAAAGTTAGTTTAATGTTCTGGAGTTTTACTTGGTTTGGGCGGGGGGGAAGTCGAGAGAAATTTCTCAGACTTTTATTTATGTAAAGATTTACCTGTGGTTGCCTTTTCAGGAAGTTGATTTGTGTAGAGTACACAGTGAGATAAATTGTACATGGCCTAAGGAGGAAATGGGTTTGATGGGCTGAATGGCTTTTTCTTGGTCCATACGCTTATTGTCCTCTTGGAAGATTGGAATGCACTGACAGTCACTCGTGGCCCATTGCATGGGCTATGTTACAATGGCATGCCTGCCTCCAGTAGTGCTGACTGTTTATTTAATTATTGATAATTCTGTTATTTTCAATGTGAGTCACAAATTCAACCAAACCATATCAAAGCTATTCACGAGGTCTGTTGGGTTTGCTTCCATTCTCTTTTTCTTTTTTTTAAAAAAAGAATACAATCTTACTTATTTTTAGAAGGCAAGTAAATTGATGTTTTATCAAAGCTATGAGTAATGGGTGCATAAGTTATTCCATACAGGATGAATAAAATAGTGATGCAACGTTCTGCTAATACAGGAAGCTGCACAAGTAGCAAAACTGAACTATGTATAGAACATAGATTAATCTTTGCTCTGCTAAATACATGGGGAATATTTTGACACAAAATCTTTGAGAAATACTTAAAGGGTTTATAGTGATAATATTTTCTGTTCATTTTTCAAATAATGGATATTTTTGTCTTTTTTTCCATTAAGCTAAGAATTTTTCATTGATGAAAGTTGCTAGTTCCACACAGGTAGCTGTGTCATGGTGTTGCCAACCACAAGGCTGCCTATTTTACCATTGATGTCGCTTGTTTGGTGAGTTTTGTCTGTTCTCAGCATGATTAGAATAGGGTTGTGTGCGGGTGGCAGGACCATTGGGGAATGCAATTGAGAAGAAAGTTTGGTTAATTCTGTACGGTGTGACTACAGTGAAATCCTGATATTACATCCTGTTTTCCCAAAGGAGAAAGTGCTCCATAAAAATGTGATGTTCTTGTGATGACTTTATTTCACTGATGTTGCATCTTTAAAAGAGATGCAAGAGTAACTAAGTGTAGCTTACCAATAGTGGTAGTCTCAACAGTAGTGCTTATTTGATGTGTATAGGCTTCCCTTATTAGAGAATTAAGGCCTAGATTTCTATTGTTCATATGGATGAACATAATTGTGCCCAATTATTAAGTTCCTCCCACTTTGTTATTCTGCTTATGAATATGGCATTTTCAAATTTGACATTATAAGATGCTCTCACTTTGGTATGTATGTGCAGTGCTAAACACTGGAGGAATGAACAGACTGATGTAGCCTTCATACAATTTCATGAATGTCATTAATCACCTTATTGGTCAGAGGGAAGTATTTAAACAATGAAAGAAGGGAACCCCCCCCCCCACCTCCACCCTTGCCCAAAATATATATTTCCTTCTGTAACAGAACGAGTCTCATAAAATTCACCATCTCGAAGCAGCTTCATTGTCAAGCCTTTTGGGCTGCCACCTTTTACATCAATATTAAGGAGTTTCGGTACTGTTCACTCTCTACAGCAACTGGTGATGTCAGGTAGTCCATTGTGATAGTTGGCAGGCCACTGTCACAGAAGCATTTTCAGTTTTACATCATGGATTTGTGGCTGTAAATATGGGTTTTAGCCAAAGTGGACCAACTTTAAATGAAAGCAATTTGAAGTATTGTAACATTGCAGACTTGATTCAGAAGGTCTGCAAAGGAAGAACCAGATCTGGTGCAAGGCATCAAATACAGTGGTAACATTTATAGCTGTTACCTCATATCTACAACAATTTCAGTCTTAGGATTCCCATGATACTACCCTTTTGCCTATCACACAGTTACACTCCAGAAGCCCCTTAATTGTTTACCTGGATTATCAGAATTCAGGGCTATAATTAACTGGAAGATTCTTCTGGAAAATAATTAACCCGTTTTTACCAGAATAGGTATTCATATTTCCCCCAACTGCAGTAAACAACACCCCTTGACACCCAGTTCAGCAGAATATTGTACGCTTGTAGCTCTTTTATTACAGTTTAGCAAATCTTGTGAAATGGAAATGTTAATATTTAAATAGAAATTATTTTCAGATTATTGGCTTAGCAGGAATTTGTGTATGTATAAGATAAAAAAGATAATTAGGAATCTTTAAATGCAGAATAATCATAATTGTGTCTTTTTTTAATTGCTGTGACAATGACTCTGAAGTCCTCTGTTTTTGATTTTATTACTTTTAATTTGTTCCAGTTGCAGTTTGATTACTGCACATCACATGTCTCTGCACTATGAAAGCAATGACATTATTTAATAATATCTTGCACCTTTAGATGTACTATGTCTTTCTTAACCCCCAGGCTTTGCATGCCTGACCGCCATTTCCTTTTCAGGGTAATCTCTAAGGCTGCACTTTTGTAAGGCTGTTCAGAATTTTATATACAGAGCTACTAAAACAATGTTCTTCATGTTTCAAGTGAATAGTTCCCATTGCACATCTTGCTGTTCAACAGTTGCATCTTTCATCTCTACAAGAAAATTAAGTTTTGTAATTATGTTAGCAATTATGGAGCGAAGAATTGTTTGTGAATGTGTCAATGACTATATTAAAACCTACTTGTTCAAATGCAAAATGTAATTTTTTTTTACCCATAGGCAATGAGCCTAGCAATATTGCTCAAAAAAATGGTGCCATTTATTGTGATGCAAACATAACTTCTGCACTATCAAATTAATTGTCCATTCCATTCCCCGTTTCTGATTTTGACCAGTGTTGAGGTTTTAAGGCCGTGTCATTGGGGAGTAGGCAAGAACAATGTAATGATTGTGTCAAAGACACATCACTTGACACTGAGGAAACTCCTCTGACTTCTGATGAGGCAAAGAGTCTTGACATCCATTTCATAGTATCATAGTCGATTCAGACCGGGAGGAGACCATTCGGCCCATCGTGCCTGTGCTAGATCTTTGAAAGAGCTATCCAATTAATCCCATTCCCCTGCTCTTTCCCCATAGCCCTGTAAATCTTTTCCCTTCAAGTATTTATCCAAATCCCTTTTGAAAGTTACTATTAAATCTGCTTCTATCACCCTTTCAAGCAGTGCATTCGTTAAAAAAAATGTTTCCTCATGTCGCCTCTGGCTCTTTTGCTGATCACCTTAAATCTGTGTCCTCTGGTTACCGACCCTTCTGCCACTGGAAACTGTTCCTCCTTGATTACCCTATCAAAACCGTTCATGATTTTGAACACCTCTATCAAATCTCCCCTTAACCTTCTCTGTTCTAAGGAGAACAACCCCAGCTTCTCCAGTCTCTCCACATAACTGAAGTCCCTCATCCCTGGTACCATTCTAGTAAATCTCTTCTGTGCCTTCTCTAAGGCCTTGACATCCTAAAGTGTGGTGCCCAGAATTGAACACAATACTCCTGCTGAGGCCTAACCAGTGTTTTATAAAGGTTTAGCATAATTTCCTTGCTTTTGTACCCTTTGCATCTATTAATAAAGCCCAGTATCCCATATGCTTTTTTAACAGTCTTCTCAACCTGTCCTGCCACCTTCAAAGATTTGTGTGTGCGCACCCCCAGGTCTCTCTGTTCCTGCACCCCCTTTAAAATTGTACCAGATAGCTTATATTGCCTCTCCTCATTCTTCCTACCGAAATGCATCACTTCACACTTCTCTGCTTTAAATTTCATCTGCCATGTGTCTGCCCATTTCACCAGTCCGTCTATATCCTCCCAAAGTCTGTTACTATTCTCCACATTGTTTACTATATTTCTAAGTTTTGTGATATCTGCAAACTTTGAAATTATACCCTGTAGGCCCAAGTCCAGGTCATGAATATATATCAAAAAGAGCAGTGGTCCTAATACTAACCCCTGGGGAACACCACTGTATACTTCCCTCCAGTCTGAAAAACAACCGTTCACCACTGCTGTCTGCTTTGTGTCCCCTAGCCAATTTTGTATCCACGCTACCACAGTCCCTTTAATCCCATGGGCTTTAAATTTGTGTAATTTTTTTATTTAACTAAATCTGTTTACAGGCTGCACATCTTTTTTTTGGGGTGGGGGGGGGGGGGGTTGGTGGGGAGAGATGTGGGACAACAGGGTAAATGGCCCTGGACATTTCAGTAGTGTGACGACTTGCAGTCTCTTTATTGCTCCTGGCCAAATGTAACAGAAGTTATGGAAACATGCTGGAAGTCGAATATAAAATAACCGTTGCAAGTTGAAGTTACATGTTTCAGCAGAACAACTAATTTTATTGGTTTCCTCTACAACACAAACCAATATTTCTCTGTGCTGGCTGACCTACATTGGCTCCTGGTCCAGCAGTGCCTCAATTTTAAAATTCTCATCCTTGCGTTATCTACATCATCCTCCTCCAACACCTCTCCTCCGTCGTCCAGTTGGGTGGGACTGCGCTCACAGGTTCCATTCTTATCTATCCAGTCATAGCCAGAGAATCGCCTGCAATGGCTTCTCCTCCCGCTCCCGCACCGTTACCTCTGGAGTCCCCCCCAAGGATCTATCCTTGGCTCCCTCCTATTTCTCATCTACATGCTGCCCCTCGGTGATATAATCTGAAAACACAGTGCCAGATTCCACATATACGCTGACGACACCCAGCTCTACCTCACAACTACCTGCCTCGACCCCTCCACTGTCTCTCATTTGTCACACTACTTGTCCGACATCCAGCACTGGATGAGCAAATATTTCCTCCAACTAAATATTGGGAAGACCAAAGCCATTTTCTTTGGTCCCCGCTGCAAATTCAGTTCCCTAGACACTGACTCCATCCCTCTCCCTGCTACTGTCTGAGGCTGAACAAGACCGTTCGCAACCTTGGCGTCCTACTTGACCCTGAGATGAGCTTCCGACCACATATCCGCTCCATCACCAAGACTGCCTACTTCCACCTCTGTAACATTGCCCGTCTCAGCCCCTGCCTTAGTTTATCTGCTGCTGAAACCCTCATCCATGCCTTTTCACCTCTAAATTGGTCTATTCCAATGCTCTCCTGGCTGGCCTCCCATCTTCCACCCTCCATAAACTTGAGCTCATCCAAACCTCTGCTGCTCGTATCCAAACTTGCACCAAGTCCTGTTCTCCCATCACCCCTGTGCTCGCTGACCTACATTGGCTCCCAATCTGGGGATGCCTTGATTTTAAAATTCTCATCCTTGTTTTCAAATCCCTCCATGACTTCGCCCCTTCCTATCTTTGTAACCTCCTCCAGCCCTACAACCCTCTGAAATCTCTGTGCTTCTCTAATTCTTGCCTCTTGCGCACCCCTGATTTTAATCGCTCCACCATTGGTGGCCATGCCTTCAGCTGCCTAGGCTCTAAGCTCTGGAATTCCCCTCTAATTTTCTCTGCCTCGACCTCTCCTCCTTTTAAGATGCTCCTTAAAACCTACCTCTTTGACCGAGCTTTTGGTCACCTGTCCTGATACCTCCTTATGTGGCTTGGTGTCAAATTTTGTTTGATGACTCATATGTGAACTGCCTTGGGACGTTCTACCACGTTAAAGGAGCGATATAAATGCAAGTTGTTGTTGTGTTCAAATCCCTCCATGGCCTCACCCCTCCCTATCTCTGTAACCTCCTCCAGCCCTACAATCCTGTGAGAACTTTGTGTTCGTCCAATTCTGACCTCATGCACCCTCGATTTCCTTTGCCCCTCCTTTGACAGGTGTGCCTTCAGCTGTCTAGGCCCTACTCTTGAACTCCCTCCCTAAATCTCCCTGCTTGTCTACCTCTCCTTTTAAGACGCTACTTAAAACCTATCTCTTTGACCAAGCTTTTCGACACCTGTCCTAATATCTCCTTATGTGGCTTGGTGTCAAATTTTGCCTGATAACGCTCCTGTGAAGCACCTTGGAACATTTTACTATGTTAAAGGCACTATATAAATGCAACTTGTTAGCATCAGTTAATAGTGATCAAATTCTGCTTATATGGTGCTATAGGTGGAAATACAGGAAGTATGTCGTGGGTGCATGAAAGCACTTTGATAATTGCTATAAATAAATGTCCCAATTTTCTCACTGAACGGGGATTGACTTAGAATACCTTAATTTGATTGCTTCTACAATCGGGATTCTAGTCACAAACAAGGAGTAATATGCTTACTTCAGGATCAAAGTGCAGGAATCTCTCGGCGACCGTACATCTTGCATTGATGGATCCTTCTTTAATATGTAAATCTTTAGGTATACAAAATCTTGTGCTTTTGTTTTAAGATATTTCAGCTTGAGGCAATAATGATGCTTCATTGCAGACTTACTTCACTGACTCAGAATCAAGCAGTTTTGAAGAGAGTAGCATCACATGAATCCATGTCATGTACATGAAGGGCTGATTTAACTATTGTAATTGATTTCTCATGATACACATTTTATTAAAACAGGATGACATGGACAAACTTTGAAGCAAAGTTCCAATACTTTACACAGTATGTTAAACTGTGCATATTTTAAAAAGCCATCCGGTCATCCTGGTGACACTAATGGAAAGGTATGTAGCTATGGAATTTCCAGATGAAGATGTGTGGGTGGTGACCAGCATTAGCTAACTGACTTCCTTTTTCTAATGAACTAATGCATCTATCTCTAAGGCTTTCTGACCCCTGTAATTTCTGACCAGGTGTGCCTCAGCTTAAACCAAGACCATTTTTATTAATCTTGCATACAGAAAAAACTAGTAGAACCATAACCGTGAGACAGGAAATATCATCTATGCCTGTTGGCGATATTAACAAACTAAGGTTTAAAACATTTGCGTAGCATTCCTCTGTCTGCTCCTTTGGTGGAGGTACTAATACGCATGTAAAAGTAGTGGACACAGCAAGGTCAGATGAATGTATTAAGTGTTTGTCTGGTAACATTGCCACCTACAATTTCTGGGTTCTGTTATTTTAATCGTGGAAAGCAACCCAAAAGTGAACTGATGGAATTAAGATATATTTTTGCGAAGGCACAAGTGCCACATTAATAAGCAAATCTACAAAGACTGCGTATGTTCATAGCAATATGGTGTGAAGGCCATTTAATGTCTATATAGATAGGCTGGCAGGAAAAGATCACTCTTTTCAAAATCTATGATTTGCTATACATTTTGGATTGGTATTATTGAGGCAATGATTAATTTAAAGATGATCATTATTAAAGAGATGGTATCTTTTTTTCTAATTTTACACGGATCATATTTCAGAATGATCACAATCAGATCTACACTCATGAGCTACTTCTAATATTCGCCTGTGGTATTGTAATATGTTGATTCTTTTAAAATGCAATTTCATTGTAGCAAAATACATTTTAAAATGCTACAAAAATGATGGTGACTGATATTTATAATTACACGACCTTTAACTAAATTATGAAATTCAGCCTTTGTACAATAAGCCAACTATGGGGTACTGTGCGATCTCTTTAATAATGTAGCATGATTAATTTAAGTACTATATCAAGGGAATTCAAATGCCTAAAGTAATCCTTAGGTGCATCGCTTATCGTAATACACACCTGCAAGTTCATTATTGTTTTTTATGAGGTGCGACAGGACAGTAATCTAATAATACATTGCTGTGGAACTATTGCATTTAAGGAAATGGGCCATGGCATTATTGTGCCATGTTAGAGTATAAATCATTTTTACAACAAAATAATATTTTAAATCTATTTGCAAAAGTGTGTTTAACACAAAATCTGCAAGCATGTGTGAGAGAGATGAAGGAAGTTACCTACCACAGCAAGAGAGAAGCTTACCCAGCTGTTAAGCACTCAAGAATGTTAGTTAACAAAAAGGCCATTTTGTTAATAGTTTGATGAGTTTTATATACAGTGACACCAGTTGTCGTCAGATTTAAATATGCACCTGTTTGAAAATTTCTTATCCCCTTCTCAGTCCCAACTGTACTGAATTATAAAGGAGATTAAATTTGGGTTAAGCAACCACCTGTCCTGAAGTACCAATCAGTGCAGAGTGATGACATAATGCAGGTTTTCATATGACTTACAGCTGTAAAGTGCGACTGAAGACCATTAAATCCATCGCACAACACGCCAGTGCATCAGTGGGTCATGTGCTGGGAAACATTGAAGGTGCTCATCAATGCAATTTTATGGGTGTTGCTTTTTCTACCCCTGTCATTCTTTGAAATGCAGGAATTCAAAAATATTGTAGCTTGATCCTGATTGACAGTGCTGTTGAAAAACTTAGTTAAGAAAAGATCTTCCATTGAGCAGGCAAAAGAGCTCTGTTAAAATAGAACTGCTGGTCTTATAGTTTTTTTTTACTGCAGAGTGGCTCTCGAGGCATTGCTGGTATTGTGGCTCTCAAAAAAACAAAGTTAGGGAGTAACGATGGTACTTGATGTATCAGAGGACAAACTGCTTTTGGTTTTAGCTTGCCATTGATTGTTTTCAGTATGAAGTTCTCCAGTGTGGGGGTGGGGCACCAGGGAAAGCTACTCTACCATGTTTGATGTTCTGTGGCTAACCTTACAGTATTGTTAATAGCTTTTTAAAATGTAGCTTTGCTTCATTTGTTGCACGAGAAATACCAATTTCCAGTCTAGCTTATACAAAATGAACACTTCCCCGTCACTTGCAATAACAACTTACTTAATTTTAATTTTTTATTTTACTCATAGGTGCTTGTAGCATGAATATACTGGTGCCACTATGAGTGTCCTAATGATTGAAGCCTTTTATGGGGGTTCCCACAAACAGCTGCTTGACCTACTTCAAGAAGAGATTGAAAGATGTTCTGTCTTTACCTTAACAGCTAAGAAATGGCACTGGAGAGCCCGTACTGCTGCACTCTACTTCATGCAGACCATACCACCCAGTGAAAATTACAGGTATGAGAACAAAGGGGAGGGCCACAAGAGCTTAATTACCTTGGAAGTGGTTATTATGTGGGATAGCTGGGGAACTCCCTATACATTTTCTAAAGCTTTATTAACTCAATCTTCAGTGTCAATATTGTGCCAAACGTTTTGTCACAGTAACTGTCACATTCTCTAACACTCTTCTTGTTTATTGAATATTTTCGTGGCAGAAGGAGTATTAAAATGTGATGAAAGCTGTTCATTTCCAATGTGCGATTTTGATTTCGAAAGACACTGCATTAAAGAGAATGTTGTCGTCCGTGCCCTTTCTAAAATCGATCAGTTGAAAACTAATGTGACTAAATTTTAAGCGCCTTTTTTTGCTGTTTACTACTGTTACTTTTTATTTATCCATTTAAAAAAATATATAAAGGAAATGCTGATGACATCATGTGGGAACAGGCTCAGAGGAGATATTGAGCCTGACCTTGTCAGAAAGCTGAATTAATATATGCAATTGAAATGACAAGATCATTGCAGACCCCTGGGTTAATGACTCAGTCTCTTGTTAATTTGGCTCCCATACGCTATAGGGCTGAGGCATCCTCCAAATTTCTTCACCTGATGTAATCATCATCTACTGCTTAAATGGAAAATATTTTATTAGTAAAAAATGAACAAAGGCATGGGGGAAAACTGTTTGTTATTTCTAACGTATATTAATAGTGTTATTCCCCAGTAATCAACTATGAATGATCAATCGATACAACTTGGAGTGACTACATTATAATAGTTAACCTTTCATTGTGAATGTGATTACACATCAACTACCTGGGTGCATTGGTCATCACTGTTCCAAGACACAACCACTACTTGCAAAAAGGAGGACTGAAAACTGAATGAATCAATCCCATAAATTTTAAAATGGATGCATGACATCATTACTTTTGGGTGTCCATTTTTATCCATGTTTAACTAATTCATTTTTTAAATCTATATTGGTGGTGACATTTTCTCTTTAAGCTCCATTGTAGGCTACCCTTTTCCAGTCGTTCATTATTAACCTACACCTGGAGCTAATTTAAAATTAAGTTATCCAGATGTAGCCCTCTGAGGAGCACAGCCATTTTTTTAAATGCAAAATCTGAATCCCATTTTTGTTTAAGTTTGTCCAGGGAGTACTGTGAACAAAGAATTGTTCTGGGTTTCAGTAAGATTAGTTAATTCTATTTGGTAACAACCCGTATTACCAGTCTGAAAATGAAATGGAAAACATCAATCAGGAAAAGAAACTACTTTACAGATGTTATAACAGAAAACAGTTCAAGTGTATGTTGAGGCTACAAGGGAA
Source organism: Heptranchias perlo (assembly GCF_035084215.1). NCBI lineage: Eukaryota > Metazoa > Chordata > Chondrichthyes > Hexanchiformes > Hexanchidae > Heptranchias > Heptranchias perlo. Next base: position 25,028,767 of record NC_090331.1, read on the forward strand.
ATTGAACAAAACTTTGTGTCGGGCAAGTTTATTTTCTGTTTACAGTGGTTCTGTCCAATTAATATGTCAGAAATTTAATTGTTTAAATTTACCTTTTTTTACCACTCATCAGAGCTTGACCACGAGCAATATGGCCCCCAGGCTCGCTCTGTAACTTGTTGCTGAGGCTTGGTACAAGAGTGCCATTGGTTGACCTGACTTTCACCCTCCTTAGCAAAGAACTGCCTTGTCTCATTGAGCAATTTTCCTCCACTTACCTGGTTGAGATATTTTTTTAAAAATCATTTATTGGATATTTGCATCTTAATCCAATATGATACTCCCCATGTCTTGATTTGGCAAAGTACGGTAGCAATTAAGGTTATGCCCCCCTGATTGCTCATTTGGTAAGTACATGACGTAGTGTGGAACTGGGCCATAAAATACGGGGGGGACATTTGCTCTCTTCACTCTTTGTAGCAATATCCTAAATGCATTCTTTATCATCACCTTCACGATTTCAGTGCAAATAGCCAGCAGAGGAAATTTCCCCTCCAGAGGTCTGTAGTGCCATCACGGCTCTGTACTGAGCTAACCGATCTCGGATGTGGCAGCATTAGACATGCTACAGTTGGCTGCACCTCTGGCTTAGGGAAAACTATCCAATGGCTCCTGCTGAAAATTTACATGTGAAGATGTGTCATGCTTAGCTGTGATGCCCCACTTGTTGAGTAGGCTGCTGATGCTCATAACCCGCACTTTAACACACAGAATGGCGCTGCAGGGTAGTTTTGGAGGGAATCAGATCTCATGGAAGTAAACCTCAGATCTAGTCAGGATCTTTGGGGGCAGAGAGTTAGAGAGTTGAGGGAGTGAGGCGAATTCGAGATCTAATCCCTTAAGGAGAGTTACGGGCAATGGTGGCTGTTTTCTTTCCCTCCACCACCAAGTACATCGCTCCCTTATAAAGTCATGTTTCAGTGCTGTAAAACATTTATAGAGGATACACGATGGGGGGTGGTGGTGTGTTTTAGTGAAGAACCGAGGCCAAGTGGTGTGTCTGTTTTGTACCATGGGTGTTATTTTTTTTTTCATTATGGCTTGTTAAAAATTCTTATGAATAGTTTCTTTAAGAAATTTATTTTATTGGCAAAACAGAGCCTGAGGTGCCGGTGGAATGCTTCACTTCAAGCTTCAGTGATGCAGTGCTCTGATTGCTGGCTCTGAGCGCTAGGCTGGTTTGTACTGGTGATTTGTGTCATCAGCCTTTCGAGAGAATTTACATTTTTTTCAGTTTGCTTTTTATTGTTCGTTGTAGTTGCTGTTAACTCGCTGGAGTGCAGCAGGCTTTTACCGTTTAAACTTGGCGCCTCCGGTAGCGGGAAGATTTTTCCGACGACGGATTGGATTTCCGCAAACTTGAGCTGAAGTTGCTGCACGCGGGTAGCTGGAGAGTCATCGAAGACAGTCATTGGGAATACCGTAGAACCGTTTATTTTTGCAGAAGGAAGAGCTCCCCATACGCGCAGGCACACCTTGTTTGAAAAATTTAAATCGCACACGATCCATCCCCACTTGCTCCATACAGGTCTGCACTACTTTCAGCAAATGTAAGGAATCTTACAGCCAGGTTATAGGACTATAACCTGGCTGTACAACACCAGGTTATAGGACTATAACCTGGTGTTGTAAGATTCCTTACATTTGCACACCCCAGTCCATCACCGGCATCTCCACATCATGGCTACTTTCAGCAAGAATAATTTTGAAGGTTAAACCATCCCAAAGCAAATTGCAGCCACAGTTATGTTGGTAAACATGACAACCAATTTGCACACAGTAAAGTTCCACAAACAATAAATGAGATGAATGATCAGTTAATCTGTTTCTGATGGTGTTGGATGATGGAACAATCTTTGCCAGGACACCGAGAACTGTCTGCTCTTTGAATATTATCATGGAATCTTTCACATCCATATGAACAGTCAGGTGGAGATCTGGTTTAATGCCTCCTTCGAAAAATAGCACCTCCAACAATGTGGCGTTCCTTCAGTACTGTACTAAAGAGACAGCCTACATTATTTGTTCAAGTTCTAGAGTGGAGTTTGGACTAGTAATGTTCAGACTCAGAGGTGAGTGTGTTATCTACTGAGCCAAATGAATGAGGATTAATGTTAGAGTACTTACTAAAGATATGATCTTCCTAATTCTTTGAAAAAAGTTTAACTTGCACCTACAAAGCTCCTTCCTAGCTTTCTAGCTTTCCCATAATTTCTTTTTCTGACCTGGTGCTACTTAGAGCCACTTTATCGTTTATGTTTCAGTGCTTTTACTATTATTTAATGCTTCCCTACTAGGCAAACTAAGGGCAAAGCCCAGAATGAGGAGTCATATACAGCAAAATGGGTAAGATCGTTTGGCCACTTAACTTTTAAAGGAACAGGAATCCATGTGATTTTTCCATGTAAGCTGATGACCTTATTCTATTTGTATGTGAATTTTGAGCATCTAGCAAAGTATTAAGACATTATACCTACAGTGGGTGCTAACAGTCCCCCAAATCCATGCATAGAAAACATTGCTCATGCACTCCTTCACCTCCCTCCCCCATTTCCTGTGTTTCTGGGGAGGATTCTACATCAAATATTGAAACATTTGAAAAAGAAAGGGACTTCATCCAGAACAATTACTTAAGCAGTTTTAGTTTGTATTACCGATTCTGAAACTTTTTAAAATGAGGTGACGATAGCATTGTGTGGGAGGGGGAAATCCTTGCAGTCACAGCACCGTGCTCTTACTGTTACCCTTGCCCAAAGCAAGTGTATTTTGGCTCAATGTTTTTTAAAAAAATGATTGACTAGGTTCCTAAGTGTGTTTTGTCAGACATCAAATTTGAAGTCATCTTCAGTAAAAAAAAAGAGCACAAGTTGGTGCCCTACACATGCTAAGTCTCAAGGTACAGTGCTAAAAGATCTCCAGCAAAATGCTGTGGTTATGGTTTTGAGGACAGTTTTTTGTGGTGCTTTTATAGAACAACTGACCCCAACCTCGGGACTTGTGCCTGTGCATTTGAAGTATTTTTCAGTTGAACAGGTAGGGACTTCTTTAAACTTTGAAAATTGAACTGTAGCAGAATCAAGTTTGACTAAGAGAGAACACATGGCACAAACCTTGAAAAAATTACAGAGAAATTTCCACAACAGAAATACCAGAAAACCACCAGGTTTAATAATGATTTCCTGTCATGAAATATTTTTGTCACATGTATCTGCCCACTGACTTGGCAATACAGTTGTTTAACATTTTGTAGAGTGAAACTGCAATCAGATTAAACTCAGGGAAGTTGCTAGGTATCTGATTGCTTATAGTTTTATTTTACATTTCTATTTTAGTCATGAGACTGTTTCACTAATTGCCACAGCAGCTTCTGAATTCATTATGAGCTCTGTTTTGCATACATTGTATTTATTTGTTGTTTTATTGCTTAGAAAAAAGAATTAGAAGTATATGATTAATGAGGGGAAATTTCATTAACTACCTGTTTCTTTGAAATCATGACCAGCATTTGCAAATACTGAATGAGAATTTTTTTCATGATGTGTAAATTGATGGAAATTTTGAGTGAAAATTTAGGTGAAAAGGGTTGAATGCTTAGAATTTCACATGGTTTATGAAGGAAGATTTGTTCTCACCAGAATCGCACTGGGCTGACTGTGCCGATTTTTGTTGGGTCAACCCTAATTATCTATGCATGGCAAGATGCTGGCCCAGATTCAGCTTGGCAACAGGAGCTCACCTAAGTGGGTGGGGAGAGGCAGTTAATCGGCATATCATCAGTACTTAAGGGGTTGCAGTTAAAGGCATATGGTCATTTAAAGGTAGATGGCTGCATACAGCGCCACAAATAGCTTTAGCCTTTCCAAAGGCTGCAACCACTTTATTTTTCATTCTTTCAAGAGAGAAAAAGAAGTGGCAAACTAAACTAATGTAGAGGTAGAAAACGTAGTCTATGGGCAAGTGAAGAAGTGGCATAACGTGAACTCTCTCATGACTGTTGAACTACAGATGCTGTTGCATGAAGTGGGTGTAAGAAGGATTGCTCTTTTGGCATTCTAGAATATTGTCCCCGAAGGACAATAGTATACCATTGCCAGGCAAGCAGTGACAGCTAGGGTCCGCACCATGTACTGTAGGTTCTAGGAACAGAATAAGAAGAAGATGGCACATTTTAAGGATGCTGCCAGGGTAACAAAACCCCAACAGTACCATTTACTAGGTAGATGGCCCAAGTGTGCTTGCCAGAAAGTGTTTTATCTCTTAATGTGTTCCACTTTTAATACTGGTCCATGCTAAGCCTCTCTCAATCTTACAGTTCTATTCTATCAGTGCTTATTACATGTACTTATACACACATTCCGTCTACAACTTGCAATTGAAATCTTTGGTACACTCACATCTTCAAACAACTTGACATACAAAATCCTTGTAAAACAACCTAGCTACATGATGCATGGGCGCCTGCTGACACCCAGGTTGGAATATATGTGTAACTGCGCATCTGCCCCTTCATCTTACAATATCTAAGGATTACTTTTTGGCTTGCAGGATGAGTTGCAACATATTGCAAATGAACTGGAAAGGACTCAAAAGTCACTATTCTTTTACTCCCTTGGACAAGGCCACCTTGGAATTTTGCATCAAGGGAGAGGGGGAACCTGAAATTGCAGGTCTCCCCTAAGCTCAGGGCTAGTACTACCCAACTCAAATGTCTTGTCTCTTTCCTCATTTACTTTCTCACACACAATACCTTGTGTTTTGGCTGTTTGAAGGTGTGTTTTGGAGTCAACATTTTAACATTTGTTCCATTCTGTCAACCTAGAAACGAAGTTTCCCAGTGCTGCCACTTTGCCCCAGAACAAGGCAGCACTCTGGATGCTTCTCGCCAACATTTGCAAGCATCAGTTTAGGGACTCATATCTTGAGAGATGCAGTTAGTGAGCTTGTGTAGGTAGCATCAGGTGAGTCACAGCGTGCAAGTTAGCAGGTGCAAATGGTGGTGGCAGAGAATAGGAACCTCCTGATTGGATGGCTACATGACTGCTATCAATGACCCCATGTACTTTAATGCAGCAGAGAGATGGAATTGGGCACTCATGTCATGCTCCTGCTCTACAGTGGGAAAGGAGATGAAACTACTGGCCATGTTGACCAATGCAGTGGTTACCTGCTTGATACAAGTGTGGGCGGCATGTTGGCTGGTACTGCAGGTGATCCTAACGTGTGGCAGAGGCAGAAAACCTGATTGAACTCTTGACCTTGATTGCCACAGACATTGTCATCCCTACCATTGCAGTTAGATGACAAAGATCTGCAAGTGGTTCCCTGCTGACCCAGAGTCTTTGGAAGCTGCTCCCCTTGATTATTTACCAGATTAGTGTGTCAGGGCCTGCAGATATGGTTGGTAGCATAGTGAGAGGTGAGGCCAGTCTGGATCTGGTACCTGTTAGTTTCTTTGGCGTATCTTGTATCACTTTAATACAGTGTGTTTGGGGTGCTTTAAATGAAACAGCTCATCATTAATTTTAACTTGACTTGTCAACATCTTATTATTCTGTAACCTGGGCTACGAAGTCTTGTTGCTCCCTGGGCTCCTGTGAAAGTTTGTACTATGAAAAATCTTTTTTCTTCCCCCGCCCCCTGCCTTTTATTAAGCTCTTTTTCTGTTCTGCTGAAACCTTGTAAGTACTTCAATTACAGTCAGCTCACTGCTGAATTTGTGCACAATGTTGATCTATTTTTGGTTCAACATAAAAATTTCTCACTGTTCTGACTCCTCCCCCCCCCCCCAATTCTCAAAGTGAATGAGAAAAAGAAACACGGAATAAATAAGAGAAATGCACTGGAAAAATAAAAATTCTAAAACAATTGCACAAGATCATCTGTCCCTTTTACATATGGAACTTCCCTTATGGTACACCCCAGATGCATGAATGGAGTGCACAGCATGATTCCATCCTAAATGGGGCTGGGAAATTGCACTGTGTGTCATTTAAATTTATTTGAATGCATTACAATACTGAAATGTAGCACTTGTATATTTTGTCAGAATGGTCATGCATTGGTCCCCATTGCTCATTCCATTCCAGCACCACCAATCATGAAGATCATAAAATCTCTTCTCTGGTATTTTAGATGAAGGTCAGGGCCCTTGCAATAGATAGTGATCCAAATCACATCAGAATTGCCAGAATCATCTGTGTATTTCTTCATTTGTCTCGTGTGTATTTTTTTCAATTGTTTCGCATCCAAGCCTGGTTCACTTTTCTGGAAAGACTCAGCAGGTCGGTCAGCATCTGTGGAGAGAATAGACAAGTGAATGTTTCAGGTGTGGACGAAGGGCGCACACCTGGAATTTTACCTAGCCTGTTCTCTCCACAGATACAGACTGACCTGCTAAGTCTTTCCAGCATTTTCTGTTTCTGTTTTAGGTTTCTAACATCTGCACTTTTTTTTGCTCTGTGGTTCATTGTTCTTCCTGATTGAATCTAAATGTGGGAAAAAGTGCACATTGAGTTGGGCTGAGACTACCAAATCTAATTTCCCATAGAACTCTTAGTCAGCAGAAGACTTGCTTCCCATCTGTTTTAGTAAGCTTTTTAAATGTGTATATCGGTCTATCTATCAATTTAATCTCTCCTATTAAAAGTCTTGCATACCACGTATGCTTCCTGCATTTTAGGAAGCAGCATTTAATAATTTCCTCCTGCTGTGCTATTTCTGTCACGCTATTTCCGTCGTGTCTGGCTGCCACATTTAAATTATGCCTACCTACACTTAATCTGGAGTTTTCCCAGCTCCCAAGATAGGCAGCACTGCATTCACAGGATTACCCCACCTGAACTCCATTTGATTTCCGCCTCTGTGCTATATTGGTGCTGGCTCTGGGCTCCTGCTATGAGCGGAATCTGGCTTTAAGTTGTGTTAAGTGCTTTGAACGATTTTTTAAATATTAAAAGTTATTGAAATGCTCAGTGTTTAAGAAACTTAAAACCATTTCCCATTGACAATGGGAACAGGCTTTTCGCAACGTAGAAATCACGTTTCTCTTTCTATCGTGGATTCCTTATTGTTCACTTAAATTTTAAGTGATATGCATATCTCGAGTCATTGCTGGGGAAACGTTTTTAAGAAATCCGTCCCCGCCATTAACGAACACTTCCCACTGCTGTTCAAGGCCCAGTCAAGGTGCTGTTTTGGTTGCCGTGGAAGGGAGAATTGGGTTGGGTCACAGCATGCGGCTGATTATGTTGAAAGGTTTTCTCCGGCTGCGTTATATTTAAGATAAATATATTCAGCGGTATGTATTTTTAGTAATACCGGTTTCCCCACTTACCAAGTCATATAGCTACAGAAATTTTAAGAATCCCTCCACTTTGCTGCAACTTGTTCTATTTCACCTCCTCTCCCTCTCCCTCCAAAACCACAACCCCAAGCCCCGCATTTGATTTTCCTACCCTGACATCTTGGGTACTGCCCACCCACTTTTCCTATGCCTTAGCACTCACCGCCTTTTACTCTCTACCCCAGTCCTCTTTCCCATCACGTACATGCCCCACCATCCCCAATGTTCTTGCATCCCAGGACCTCAGTACGACAACACTCCACAACTCCCTCCCCAGTACTTACTCATTGCAAAACCCACTTCATTATTCTGGAATCTCAGAATTTACTTCTCCCACATCTTAGCACCACCCTCCTGTCACTGATACACCATGTAATCCTCCTTCTCACCACCATCAAATCCTTACGTATCGCTAATTTCAAGAATCTAGTAAGCCCCTCCCATTACTCATATACCACACAGTACCCCGCTCAATTCTCCCACATCCCAGAAACAACTTCCTCACTTTTACCAGGTCTATAAACGTATAAAAAATTCTCGAACACCCTTGAACTCAGCCAGTACTCCCCAACTCTGTCATCTTCCCAGCCTGTGTATATTATAGTGTTAGCCATGGTTCCATGGAGCACTCTTACCTCTGAGTTCAGAAGATTGTTGGTTCAGACCCCTCTCCAGACACTTGATCACATAATCTATGCTGACACTCCAGTGCAGTACTGAGGGAGCGCTACCTTGTTGGAGGTACTGTCTTACAAATGAGATGTTAAACCGAGGCCCCGTCTGACCCCTCAGATGGGTGTAAAAGATTCCATGGCGTTATTCATAGAAGAGCAAGGCAGTTCTGCCAGTTTCTTGACCAACATTTATTCCTCAAGCAATACCACCAAAAACAGATGATTTGATTATTTATCTCGTTACTGTTTGTGGGATCTTGTTGTGTGCAAATTGGCTGCTGTACTTTCCTACATTACAACAGTGACCACTTCAAAAGTATTTAATTGGCTGTGAAGCGCTTCGTCCTGAGGACGTGAAAGGTGCTATATAAGTGCAAGTTAATTTATATATGTTTTACTTTGCTTAGTTTTTCCTTCGCCAGTCTCCTCTTGATCACCACCCCAACTCTCTTATTCCTGCTTGCACCTGATCCTGCCAATTCTCTTCCATGTGCCTCAAAGCTCTCTCCAACCCTTAACTGTCCTCCTTCTCTATCTCCTCACGACATCCTTCAAACAACCCGAACTCCTACTATGCCACCTACTCACCGCTGGTTACCTGTGTCTCACTCATCACTAATAACCTCTCCACAGCCCCATTTTTTCCTCTTCCTCGAATGTTTTACATCTCCTCACCACTCAACTAAAACTCCTCAATCTTCCCCCACCGCCTGTCATGCAACCAATTTCTCACACACCCAACTCCAAAACCACTGCAATCTTTTTGAAATCAATTGTTCCACTTAAACACAGTTTGTTATTTTTTAATTAAATATATCTCACATTTACTCTATTTTACATACAAATGTCACTTTTAATAATTTATTTTATTTGCAACACCTAAATTATGCCAGCATAATAACCCATTCTCTACTACACCATGAAATCATCCTTTCCTTATCAAAGACATTATGTGCAGGTATGCACGCAAATCATGAAATTTGAGCTAGTAAAGAACAGTTGGCCTGATAATATATTGTATGTTACAAGTGTCACCTTGGCTCAGCTGGTAGTACTGAGTGAGTGTGTTAAAGCACACTATGGACTTGAATGCATAATGTTGGCTGACACTGCATAACTGAGGGACTGCTGCTTTGTCAGAGTTGTACTCTTTGGATGAGATGATAAACCATCTGAAGAAAAGCAGGGAGGTCTGATTAGTGTTCTGGCCAACATTCATCCCTCAGCTATCACCACCAAAACAAAGTATCTGGTCACTCATTCATTCGCTGTTTGCTTGGAGACTCAAATTGGGTGTCGCCTTTACCCACATAACAGTGACGGCACTTTAAGGATATTCCATGGGTTGTTGGCACATCCTGAAGAGGTGTTAACTGAACGTTTTTTCTTACAATGGATAAAAGACGATATCCTCCCAATTACCATGCACTCAATGGGAGATTCACTGGTCATATTTTTAAAATGGGACATGGCATCTGCAGATGTCGCATTCAGATGGCATTGTTTGCTATTGATGCAACACGATCTTAAAATGCTAGGTGTTTCTAAGCTACAAACTGAAACTGACTAGCACATTTCTATCTTCAAAGCTGCTCGACCAAGCAACAGTTTAACTGAGTGAACTGAACAATGTTTACTTATACAGTTTAATGTATCAACAACTTGAATTTATACAGCACCATTAACGTAGTAAAACGCCCCAAGACGTGTCACAGGAGCGATTTTCAAACAAAATTTGATACCGAGCCACATAAGGAGAAGTTAGGATAGATGACCTAAAGAGGTAGGTTTTAAGGAGCATCTTTAAGGAGGAAAGAGAGGTGGAGTGGTTTTGAGAGGGAATTCCAGAGCTTAGGGCCTAGGTAGTCTAGGCACGGCGGCAGTGGCAGAGCGATTAGAATCGGGGATGTGCAAGAGGCAAGAATTGGAGGAGTGCAGAGATCTCAGAGGGTTGTAGGGCTGGAGGAGGTTACAGAGATAGAATGCAATCCATGATTGGCATCTATCTGCTTTATCTTTCTATTTTAAGTACTTCTTACTTGCAGGATGATGCTGACAATTATGGGGGAAGTGAAAAATCTTTTCCTGGCATCACTTCGCTCCAGTTATTACAGGGAGACTTTGCTTTTTACTGTTAATTCTGTTAATTGACCACAACTTTTTTTTTTAAAGATGAAGGGAGGGAGGAAGCCACAAGGCTGATCCTTGATGCATGCTGTATTGTTTTAATGGACCTACAGTCTAGGCGACTTACATCCTTGACTTGCATTATGTTCATATGTTTCTGTAGAGTCTAGGATGGTAGTCACCTGAATATTCATATTTTGTTTAACTTTCTGGTTCAGATTTATAAGTTTGATTTATAAGTTCCAGAGACTGATGTTGGCTTTTTGTTGATGGGATGATAATCTTGATCCCCTCAAATTCAAGGTAATAACCTTAGAATGTACATCTGGTCATATGGATGGAAAATGCCTCCATTATGTTCCAAGTCGCAAAATTCTTTCAGCGGTCAAAGAGTTAAAATGATTGTCTGTCTTGACTTCCTTCCGAATCCAGGTGAAACCCTTTCCCTAGCTTACAAAGGAATCTTCAGTGAGCAGAATATCCTGCTTCTTTATTATTTGCAGGTTGACCTTATAATAGAAATGTTTCATCTGTTTTTAGTCAGCTTGGCGTATTACTTGGCAGTGCTTTCTTTTGTATGTGGTACTTAATGCTAGTTAAAGCTTAAACAGTACAGGAAATGCAAATCATTCTCACACTGAAGATGTACAGTGACGTGATTGTGTGGCAGTACGTATGGCTCATAGTTTTGCCACATTAAAGAGCTTTTTTTTAAAAAGATAAAAGCATTTGTAAATTCAGTTAGAATTGCATTGAAGCTTCAAAGCTGGTAGATTTGAATCCATTGTAAACCACAGAACTTCGTATTTGGGATATTTATAGCTATTTGTTTTTTTTCAGTGCTGTGAAGTTTTATGAGACTTATAACATTAATGTGTATTTAATTTACTTGCACCTTTTAAATTCTTCCACTTAATCTAAAAAGGTTTGCCACCAGGAGATGTTGCCAAATCTACATACAGTCTGATTTTCCATTTACAGTGTTTCTGATAAAGCAGGAATGCCTAACTTTTTCTCTTTGTGCTCATCTTCAAATGCAAATGAAAAGGATCTGTTTACCATGGAGACCCACAGGCCCCAGATAAACAACTATAATACAGAACTTCAAAATCAGAGAATACTCACTGAAGACCACACTACTTTCGCACTCATTAAAAGTTGTTAAAATTAAGCTGAAGCAGTCTATTATTTTTACTGCCCCCTGATTTCTTTTTTGCTGGCTGCATGCTCCCAGATCATCTTTTTGCTGCTGGTGCTGTCCTGACGAGGACTTTTGTGTGAGCTCCATAATTTGATGATGTCATCTAGTGCCAGGACCTCAAAAGATTCAGTTTGACATCTGTTGGAGAAAGGATGGAAATGTGTGTCTTAAAGCACCGAAGCCCATTAGCCATGAGCTAGAGTGGTATTGGCGTTCATCTGGGTGCCGTGTTACTCAAAATTCTTGACCTGAGGTCAGACTTTTCCCTTTCCCAGGAATGGATCCATGTCTTTGTCCTTCAGGAAATGTAGAATGGTCAACACCTGTTGCCAAATGTTCCCTGGTTACCAAATAATTGAAGGGCCTATATATCTAAATCCAAATAGCGCCTGTAATCTGATTGATGATTAACCAGGACTTACTTTCAATGGGAGTTTGCTGACCTTGCCTGGACAAAAATATTCTAAGAGGCCTTGACTTGTGGGATTTGTGAAAAGCTGAATGGTGCTGAGCTCCAGAGGAACCGCAAGACTGTAAGTATGTCTCTGGATTTATGCAGAATAGTTTATTGACTGTCCATTGCTCCTCAGGGAACACTAAAGTTGTCAGACATAGAGCTTCAAAGGTGCAACAACTCCCTCTATGATCTGTATTTTTTCCAGGGTTTGTCAATTACGTGGCATCAGAATGGAATCCAGTTGGCTCTGTTGTTGTTAATAGCTTGGCATGTCTTTTGCTTTCCATTTGCATTACTTAATGTTGCTGAGTAACCTTGGATCTTTAGCCAGTTACCTTCTTCATCAATAGGGCAGCTAGCAGTTGTCTTTGGCAAGATGCTGGCCCCGAGACAATGCCAAGTCAAGAGTGGCTGGCAGCTTCTATGCTGTGAATGATTGGGCAAGGCGCGCAGCCACAGGAGAAATATTGGTGACCACGAAGGTTGGGACTGGATCTGTGTGACTGCCAACAAGGCGGATTCAACACCAGATGATATGGCCAATGATTTCCTTGCTTCAGAAGCTGAAGTCATAAATAAACTGAAACTCGAGCCTGCTAAACACTCATCCACTAAGCATGGTCCTATTAAGATAACTACAAATGGAAGGCGAATTGTAGATAAAAAGCAGAGGGCCTTTAAAGCAGTACTTGAAGCCTCTTGGAACAATCAAGAGCTGCTCCAAAGGTGGATTATGATGCAGCATGTCATGAGGCCAAGAGGGATATTGGGTTGTGCTTATTTATAATGGTGCACAATTACACAAAAATGATCCTAAATTGTTTTTCCATTGGATAAAGTCTGTTGGTAGTCAGGGTTGCTCTGGGCACCCATGGAGTCAGAAGAGAACATTATATTGAGTTGGTAACTGACCCAACAGGTTGTAGAGGTTGGATAAGTTGCAGAAATGTGCTGCATAGATCAAAGACCTTAATGAATCAGTTCACTGGGAGGATGTGGCACTGTGTTGCTTAGAAGGGCAACTGGTGTGGAGGTATAGTTATGCTGAATTCCACAGCTGCTGTAGGTGAGAGGGAAGTGAGTGGCAATGATCTAGAAGAACAGTACCATCAACTCACATTGGATCTCACCGCCGAGGATCGGTGAATAGGGTTCAATTTGAGGCATGCATAACCTTGCTGTTCTAGATCACAGTTGTGGTCTCTTTATCTACAAGAAAGGGGATCGTGGTCAACCCAAAAACTACGGAAGAATCTTACTGATATTTTTGTCTCTTAAGGTAGTTCTTTGATTTGTCATTGTATGAATAATAGATGCTCTTGAAGTTAGCAAACAATTAGAAAGGAACAGGGAGGAATTTGTCTTTTGAGGAATATGTAAGATTTGTTGTGGCTATATAAAATATTGAGAATAATATGACAGCACTCCTTTTTGTAGATCATATTGTGTTGCTGGCAGACTCAACTGAGGAACTAGTACGCTCTGTTTCATCTTGAACAGTGGGCTAACCAGTTGGATATAATGGTGGGTGTTCCCAGGTGTGTTACTATGGCCTGCATGGCTCCAGGGGAAACCTCAAAGATATTGATGTGGAAAATATATGGGGAGCCTGTCCCAATTTTTTATTGGCGATATGGCAAATTGTGAAAGACTGCAGGACGATATTAAAAAAAAAAATGTGCATATATATAGTGCCTTTCACGACTGTAGGATGTCCCAAAGTCCTTTGCAGCCAATGAAGTACTTTGGAAATGTAGTCACTGTTGTAATGTAGGGAACGTGGCAGCCAACCTGCGCACAACAAGCTCCTACAAACAACAATGAAATAAATGACCAGACAATCTGTTTTAGGTGTTGGTTGAAGGATAAATATTGGCTATGTCACGTGGGATCTTTTACGTCCACCTGAGAGGGCAGACGGAGCCTTGATTTAACGTTTCATTCAAAAGATGGCATCTCCGACAGTGCAGCACTCCCTCAGGACTGCACAGAAGTGCCAACCTTAGATTATGTGCTCAGGGGAGGGTACTTTGAGGTCACAGTGCGTGGGAGGGAGAGTATTTTGAGCTGAAAGTGAGTGGGAGGGAGAGTACATAAAAAAGGGGATCAGGGAAAGAGCTGGGGAGTGGGACTAATTGGGTAGCTCTTTCAAAGAATGGGCGCAGGCACGATGGGTCCGATGGTCTCCTTCTGTGCTGTAACATAAGTCTCTGGAGTTCGGCTTGAACCCATAACCTTCCAACTCGGAGGTGAGAGTGCTACCACTGAGCCAAGGCTGACACCTTACGATGTCAGGATGGGCAGATGCAGTTCAGTGTAGAAAATGTGAAGCATTACTTATGGAAGTAAGAATAGGTAAAGGAAATACATCTTAAATAGTGAGATTTTAAATGGGATAGTGGTGCATGTCATTAAAGGTGGCAGTGCGAGCAGATAAGGCTATTTTTTAAAAAAGGCAAAGGGACTCCTTGGCCTTGTACCTAGAAGCCCAATAGTTATCAACCCTCTGCCCCATGTAAAGCTAAAATTATATGGGCCGGCTTACTTCCAGCCAGAAGGAGAAAGTGGGGAAAATAAATTTGCACAATCTGTTATTGAGAAGGTGCTAACAATTCCAGCTTTTGAAAGAACACTTGAAATCTTCAAAGTGGTGCTAATGGTCTTTGCAAACCATCCAGTGCTAGCTTGACCCTGCTAACCGAAGCATCCAGATCCCTATGGCATAGCTAAGGTTGCCCAAACTCAATTCATACAATGACGATGCTTTGTTGCTGTTCCGAATCCACACTACCAAGAGTGCTGAGTGTTATGCAGTGATTTTGGAAAATAAAGTGTACCGTGATAGTTAAGGAAAGTCTAAGGTTATACAACTGATAGTGTCACGCAGTAGAGATTGAAGGGTTCCATCAATGGAATGCTGATAGGAAATGTGTACTTGGTTGTACAGATTGCCACTTCCTTTCCTTCAATTAAATATCATACCCCTTGTTGTGTTGACAAAATTCCCAGAGTTACACTGTCAGATGAGGCAACTGACCCTCCATGGCAGATTAGAAACCATGAAAAAAAATAAAAGTTCAGTTCCCCATCACAATCTTTTTTACAGTGGTACTGTTTAGCATACCCATGGATATCCAAGGCAAACCATCAAACATTTAGAAAATTAACAAATCAAATTTACTGAAACTTCAGAGAATCAATTTAATGTGGAAAAATTGGGATAATTTGTTCTAATAAGAGATCCTTAATATCTGCACACTATATTCCTCTTTTCAGGACGCTAATATGAAGCACAGGGTATGGGGCACATGATTCCTGGACCCTCATTCATATCAAAATAATTTTATATATTTTGGCATGTTTAATGTTGTCATCTGTGTTGCTTCAGATTTAGACCCAGGCTATAGAGATGATTGAACTCTACCCAGGTTCATAAAAATAGTTTTTTTTGTTTAAGCGAACAAACATAAAGCCGTACTAATCTCAAAATAATCAAGGCATTCTCTCATTTTAATACAGTCGCAAGTATGAACCTGAAGCATTTGTGTTAAAATGGGAAAGGTAAAACACTGCACCCCACCCCAACTCTCATTTGAGGTTACCTGGTATGGCTTCACTGACTTCAGCAACTTTATTTATAATTTTATAACAAGTTAATGGTGACTTAAAGCTGCCTTTAATACCGATGATGGAAAATTAAGAGCAGGTGTCAATTATTGCTGCCAAACTCTGATTTACGTGAAATATTGTTGATTTTGTGTAAAAATGTTGGAAAATGACCATCTGAAAAAGAGGTGGTAATCCAACCACCTACACAAAAATTTCCTCTCTATTTACTTGGAAAAAAAATTCTTCGTAAGGATTCCCCAGAGAGGCCAACGGAGCCTCTAGGGACTTCCTCAGAGCAAAAGGCTCACAGCACAGCCATCAAAACATCGTCTGTTCTTTGTTTTCAGTTTTTTAAATTTAAGTTTGTATGCCTCAAATTGTCAGAAGGGATTTGTTGTACATCCAAAGGGGCTAATAATTTACCACAAAATTTACCACCTCCTCTGTCTCACCTCCCCATCCCCCCCCCCCCCGCATCCCCAGCCTAAAAGATTGTAGACCTTGAGACCCTACCATTTTTTTAAAAAATCATCCACCGTTTGCAGCAAAATTGCCAAGTACCACGTTATCAGAACATTAATTCCTGCATTTCTGCCTCGCATTGGCTGATGAATCTCTTAATTCCATTTTTTTAAAGCATTTGTTCTAATTCAGCTGCAAGAAACAGTCACAGGATGTGCAGTCTCTTTTTTTTGTGATACATGCAGTCTGTTTTCAGGTCAGACTCACATCCTGAAGAAACACGAGAATGCAGAAAGCTGGAGTTCAGCTGCAGTTCAGGAAACTGGCATCACAATCCTTTTCTGACTACGTCCAGTTCTGATGCGCAATTATTTTCAGAATTCCAGCTGGCTGCTCTATTTTATCAAAACATTGGTCAGCAATACACAATTGGTGAGAATTCCATTAGATGGACAAAAATGCTGCCAAACGTGCTTTTACAACTGGAATAACGACACAGCGGAAACCTTTTAATATCAAATGTTCATTGACATGTCAGTATTTTACTAAATCATTGCCTATGGAATACTTAAGAGTGAATGTCACTGTCAGTACTTTTTAAAAGTCACTTAGCATGAGTTGTTAATAGCTTTAACACCCTTTCAACTAAAAAGTGTTCTCCTTTTGGGGGACCCAAGTCTTTTTTTAACTCCAGAATCAGTCATCCTTTACCACCAACACACACCAAATTTGAATGTAGATTCGTGCGTAATAACATTAGATATTCCACAAACCTGTTTGGGCAAATGATTTGTTCTCTTTTCTGAGCCACTGGCAAGTTTCGTAGGCAAAAGCAGCCCTCTGTACTTTACCAGTTCTCATCTATGACCCTAGACAATGAATGTCAGCAAGCTTTTAGACTGTTGGAGGAATCATGACCAAACCCAAAGTCGTCCTCATCTGACTTCCACGCTCTTTCCTGCAGGGGTCACTGAAGGGTGGGCAAGAGTGGGTAACTTGGAATTTTCTTTTCCGTTCAATACCCCAGAGGTACTGAGGCTGATTGTAGTGCCCCTATCACTGCCCCAGATGAAATCGGCTAATCCAGCTTAGATCCTGAACCTTTCTGGTCTGTATGGCTAAGTTCCACATAGGCAATGCATTATGCACTTAACTAAATTACCAACTGAACTATTACTAGCAGCAGAAAATGTTACTTGGTGAATGTCATATTTGCTCAAATTTTGTTGTCGCGAGCATCTAACGACGTCTGCGTTGGTTAGACTTGTTCGTGCACATTTAGGTTTTAAAATTTTTTGTGTCGCAAGTTGCTGGAAGTGCGAGCTGATAACGGTGTGGTGAAGGAAAAGGGACATCTGGGAACCGAGTGAACACGGCAACCAACTGTGTATCTCCTTAACCAATCAGTTTGAAGAATTGAGAAATAAACAGCGGGAAGACTGAGAAGGAAATGTAAATGAGAGGGTGAATTCAATGTTAAATCAGGTACAGAAAGAGAAATAGAGAGGGAAAGAAAGATTGGATTAAGAGAGAAAAAGAGACAAAGGAAAAGTAAAAAAAAATTACATTTTAAAAATTTGCCATTTTTAAAATCTCCAACAATAATTAATGCCTGAAGGAATGAGACTCCACACTTGTAATAGTTAATTTTCAGTGCCAGGGAGGTTGATTGGCAGTAATTAACAATTATCACATTGTTAAAAAGCTACTTACGCTTGTAATGACAAGACTTAGCTTTCTGTGGCGCGTTTAGTTCGTATCTATCGTGCGAATACTGCAATTTCACGCCATTCAATGCATTTCGGCAGACAACGAGATGTCGTTTTCGCAAAGCTAACGGTGGAGCGGCGCAGCTCAGACAGTAACTTTTGGATGTTGGCATTTAACCACGCATCTGCTCCTCGCCTGAAGTTGCTATACCATTTACGCATAAATAACAGTGAGTGCCATTAGCCTCACCGTTATTGTGGCAGCAAAATCTGGCTCATTATCACCTTTTCAAACCTCAAGCCATTAGAAAGAATTATCATTAACTTCAACCTTGATAATATTTTTGTTTATTTTTAAGTTGTCATTGCTGATACCATTGGGGCTTGAAGGAGTTACTGAGTCTAATGTTACAAAAGGGGTTAATTAAACACCTGTAGTGATAAAGTAAGTAGCGAAAGTGCTTCAGCCTCAGTTTAGTGGATTAAGTCAGCACTGTCAAACTCAGCCACTCCTCCGGAGCAGGACCCTGATGATGGCCTGACTGCATCTTATTAAACAATAATATGTACAAATCAACAGAGAGACCAAAATGAAAGGATGTTGAAGCTAATAACAACTCATGCTAAGTGATTTTTAAAAAGAATTACCTGATAGTGATGTTCACTCTTTTAAGTATTCCATTGCCGATGATTTAGTAAAATACTGTCATGACAATGAACATTTGATATTAAAAGGTTTCTGCTGTGTAGTTATTCCTGTTGTAAGCATGTTTGGCAGCATTTTTGTCCATCTAATGGAATTCTACTGTATTTATATTGTACAAGGCTAATGTGACCTAACGAGCAATGAGACCTTAAATATTTACTTTTTAATCCAGAGTATACAAAATAGTCATGTATTGTTTAAAACCAGATGTTGCGATCTGCTGAATACCCTTTTTGTCAATGTGCTTTTTTGTTTGCTTTCTTTAAGTAAAACTATTTTATGAAACATGATCCAAAATATTGCTAATATTGAGAAAGTGTGGAGCATGGGCGATAACATGAGAATGCTGTATCTCTAGATCAATATTCAAACTACTTTTGAAACCAAGACTTAACTTTCAGAGTAGTTTCTTAATTAGTACTCTCCAGGTTGGTAAATAGGAACTTTTTTTTTCAGTGATTTGGTACAAGCCTTTTATTGTTTTTTCATATCCCTTTTCTCTTGTTATTAAGTTGACCTGTACCTCAGTCTCTGTCAATGCAGCTGTGTGGCCAGTTGTTCAGGAGTGTATGAGAACAGCCTGGGTTAATTTGACCTTGTTTCTCCTCCACCACTATTTCTTTCTATGGGGCAGTATTGAACCTTCACTCTACATTCCTCTCTGTTGGCCTGTCAGAGATTGGAATTGCAGGATGGAATCTGGGTCCCACCATTGTGGTGCAAGATGTTGGCACCTGAATGTGCTACAGCAGTGAACCAGCAAGCTAATGAAGCTTATTTGAAGAGGAGTGATCGGCAAAATTGCCAGAGGCGACACGAGGAAACATTCTTTTAAAAAACGAGTTGGAATGATCTGGAATGCACTGTCTGAAAGGGTGGTGGAAGCAGATTCAATAGTAACTTTCAAAAGGGAATTGGATAAGTACTTGAAGGGAAAAAAAATACAGGGCTATGGGGAAAGAGTAGGGGAATGGGACTAATTGGATAGCTCTTTCAAAGAGCTGGTACAGGCATGATGGGCCGAATGGCTGCCTCCTGTACTGTATCTACTATGATACTATGAATGAGTCAAATGTGTTCAATCATGGGATTTCTGACTAAAAAGCAGTAGTTAAATGTCCACATTTAAACAACTTGTATTTATAAAAAACCTCTGACATAAAAGAAAATATCCCAAGGTGCTTTACAGAGGTGTAAGGAAAAAATGCTCAGCCAAAGGAGGGGACGTTGGGAGGGGTGACCAAAAGCCTGGTCAGAAAGGAAGGTTTTAAGGAGGGTCTTAAAGGAGCAGGGAGAGGTGGAGGAGCTAGGTGGGGAATTCTAGAGCCTGAGGCCTAGGTAGCTGACGTTACAGCTACCAATGGGGCAAAAAGATGAGGGAACCCCCAAGAGGCCATAGTTGGAGGAACGCAGTCTCTGAGGGGAGGAGTTGTAGGGCTGGAGTAGGTTACTGAGATAAGAAGGGACAAGGTCGTAAAGAGATTTAAACATGAGGACGAGAATTTTAAATTTGAGGCTTTGGGGAACTGTGTGCCAATGTGGGTCAGCAGGCACAGGGGTGATGGATAAACTGGTGCAGGATAGGATTTTGGCAGCTGAGTTTTGAATGAGCCAAAGGTTTCGGAGGGTGAAGGATGGGAGACTGGCCAGGCAAGCATTGAAATAGTCAAGTCTGGAGGTGACAAAGGCATGGTGAGGTTTCAGCAGCAGATGGGCTGAGGTAGAGCCAGAGACCGGCAATGTTATGGAGCTGGAAGTAGGGGTTCTTTATGATGGAGTGACTATCTGGTCGGAAACTCAGCTAAGGGCCAAATAGGATGCTGAGGTTGTGAGTAGTCTGGTCCAGCCTGAGATGGTGGCTGTGGAGGGGGATAGAATTTGTGGCGGGGGGGGGGGGGGAATACGTGGCTTCGGTGTTACCAATGTTTAGCTGGAGGAAATTGCGAGTCATCCAAGACTGGAGCAGTCTGACAACATAGAGGTAATGGAGGGGGTCGAGAGTGGTGGTGGAGAGGTAGAGCTGGGTGTTGTTGACGTGCATGTGGAAGATGAACCCTTGCCTACGCATGATGAAGCCAAAGGGAGATAAGGAAGAGGAAAGAGTCAAGGATAGATTCTTGGGGGACTACAGAGGTAACAGTATGCGGGCAAGAAGAGCAGTCATTGATCGGTAGGTAAGAGTGGAATCAAGTGAGGGTAGTTCCACTGAGTTGGAAAGCAGAGGAAGGCATTGGAGAATGGTACGGTCAACCTGGTCAAAGATTGCAGAGAGGTTGAGGTGGACAAGGAATGTTAATACACAATGGTCACAATCATAGAGGAAGGCATTTGTGGCTTTGCTTTGGACAGTTTTGGCGCTGTCGGAGTCAAAACCTGATTGGAGAGTTTCAATGGAGTTGTGGGAAAGATGGGCTCAGGTTTGGGTGGCTAGGATTGGAGATGGGACAAGTTTGCAAGGATAGAGGGGTAAAAGGGAGGTTTTTTGGGGAGGGAGGTGAAGACAACAGTTTTGAAAGGGCAGGGGATAGTACCCGAAGAGAGGGAACCATTTAGAATGTCAGCCAGTATGGGGGCCAGGAAGGAAGTTGGGTAGTCAGCAGTTTAGTGGGCATGAGGTCAGGGGAGCAGGAAGTGGATTTCATTGAGGAGATGAGCTTGGAGAGGGCTTGAGGAGAGATGGAAGAGAAACCAGAGCGAGACCTGGGTTCAGGGCTAGGGCAGGGGGGAGCCTGAGGGGAGGTTTGGCTTGGTAGGGAAGGGGCAGAGGAAGCTGAATGGATGGTCGCAATCTCAGTGACAAAGAAGTCCATGAGTTCCTTGCACTTGTTGGAGGTGAGGATAGAGGGAGCATCGGAGAGGGGTTTAACGAGATAGTTGGTAGTGGAGAAAAGAAGCTGGTACTTACATTTGCTCTCCAGGGTGATCCTGGAGTGGTGGATGGTTTTGGCAAAGGACATTAAGGCCTGTTGGCGCTTGATATGATCCAGCAAAATCAGGTCATAGACAGCCAAATCAGGTCATAGACAGCTAAACGAGTTTTTAACCAGATACGCTCAAGTCTGCGCCCCTTGGAGTTGTGGGAGTGAAGATGAGGGCCATACCATGGGAACGACTGGAACTGGAGAGAATAAAGGTTTTGCTGGGGACAAGAGCATCAAAGATGGAGGTGATGTGTTGCTCAGCAAATCGACAGCTGCAGAAGTATCATGTTGAATGGACGTTATGCAGTTGGGAAGTTGAGGATGCAATTCTAAGTGACTTATAGACTTGTGGAATCTTAAAGTACAGAAGGAGGCCATTTGGCCCATCGTGCCTGTGCCAACTCTTTGAATGAGCTAGCCAATTAGTCCCACTCCCCCGCTCTTTCCCCAAAGCCTTGAAAACTTTTCCTTTTCAAGTATTTATCCAATTTCCTTCCGAAAGTTACCATTGAGTCTGCTTCCACCACCCTTTCAGGCAGTGCATTCCAGATCATAACACACTGCACAAAAATTTTTCTCTTCATCTCCCCTTTGATTCTTTTGCCAATTATCTTTAATATGTCTTATCTTTGGAGGTCTGGAACTCACTGCCTCAACTCATTTAAAAAGTACTTGGATATGCACTTGAAGTGCCGTAACCTACAGGGCTACGGACCAAATGCTGGAAAGTGGGATTAAGCTGGTTAGCTCTTTTTCGGCCGGCGTGGATACGATGGGCCGAATGGCGGCCTCCTGTGCCGTAACTTGCTATGATTCTATGTGTCCTCTGGTTACCGACTGAATCAAAAATTGTTGAACTTGGTACCCTAACATTGCAATAAAATGTTACAATAACGAATTAAGTAATTGTCTGTCCACAGTTGCAAAACTTCACTAGATCAACAACCTCACTAAACACTAAAGCAGAGCTCACAAATTCAACAGAAGTTGTCTTTTTTTTTAGTGAATCTCCATCTGCGGGTTCAGTGGGTAAATATTGTCCTGATTCCCTGGTGGTTTATTGGGTAAAGACACCAATCCCTGGTCTGTGCTAAGTCTTTCATGGTTTAGTGATTAAACAGCTACGGTGGGAAAACGTGACTACTTAATACAAGAGTGTCAAGAGTTACTGTTGCATTATATCCAATTGGTTCCATCAATGTGGTATCACACCAGGACCCATTTGATGTTCCGTTTATAGAATTGGTAAGTAATTTTAGTTGTAATAAAATGTTTGAATGAAGAAAGTTTAATAACCTGGAGAAGCTACTTTACACTCATGTATGTCATTAAGGGGAATATGATTTTTTTTAAGACCATAGTTCCATGACATGCTATACAATTTATACAGATTTATAATAAATTATTGGTGGTTTTAGCGGTCACTTTTGAAAGAGTGGTGCTTATTTTTGAGGGTTTTTTGATGGAATTTTCATATGTTTTAGGATTGTGTAAGGCTGTTTCATTGTTTTTGTGATCTCTTCTTCTGATACTTCAATGGATAACAATTATAGCAGTGGTATACCTTGAAAATGTTGAAAACAGAGTTGTGAGAAATTGGTATCATACATTGCTGCCAAGGATACAGTCAATGTGTAAAGTTTGTTTTCAACACTCCTATTTCTTTGTAGTCATTTTAGTATCTATGCTGAAAAAGTCTTCATGGTTAGTTTTTTTTTAAAGGAGAGAATCCTGTATTTATTATTTTTCATGATTAACTGTTGGTATTTCCAGAGGTTGAAGATTAATTGACTCCAGTTAACTTTCAAAATCGCTGTGGCCAAATAAATTTCTAGGGGGACACTGGAGTCATTAGTCAGCAGTTTGTAGTACAGTTTGCCAAAAGAAACATTTTTGGATATCCATTTCACTCATAAAAAAAAATATTGTGGTCGTTCAATAGCAAGATCCTACAAGAAATAGGAAATTTTAATGAGACCAGCAATCCAAGTATTCCCCATTCAATCTTATCTTTGTTCCACTTGTCCTTCAGATATCGCTTTTCTTGCCTCTTTCAATAAAATCCATCTTGTCTCCTTTTTTATGCTGCAGCTTACAGTAACAGCTCAAAAGACCAATGCGATGCCAACTCTTTTTAGTTGGAGTTCATAGCAGTTGCCTTAAAAGATCAAAACATTCAGTGCAGCTACATGGTATTAATGCTCAGCTTCTGATGTGTCCCTGTAGGGTTTTTTTTTCCTGCTTTGGTGCGGGGGAAGGGAGTGATGGATATCCTATGGAACATGCTCAATATTTGCGAACACTGCTGTCCTTGTTTTATAGGGTCCTGTTCACAAGCTCAGTCCTTAACCTGGCTGAACTGGTTGCCCTCCGACCTGACCTTGCCAAATTGAAAAAGGTCCTATACTTTCATGAGAACCAGTTGGTATATCCTGTCCGGAAAAGCCAGGAAAGAGACTTTCAATATGGATACAACCAAGTGATTTCATGGTAGGTGAGCTTGCATATCGCCATTTTTGTTGATTATGTCATTCGTTAACTTTTCTCCTAAAGAGCTGGCTTCAAAGCTTATTGACCAACTATTAATAAAATGATGGACCATACACTTTGTGTTATCAGGTGTGCTAGTTGCTCATAGTCTCAAAATAACTTTCTATTCCAGTAGAGAGAGCCATTTCAATTCTAATTCTAGAGTAAATCTTTCTGAAGAACAGTATGATTGCTATGATGTTTTCCTTGCCTCAGTGTTACTACGCTATTCATAACAGGATGTGTGTGCGTATAAAATTATACTAACAGCACATTAAAGATTCTCAGGTAAATCAAAATTCATTTGTGGTAAAACTGCATTCACATTCAGTTCTGTTAATGTGATCAGTCTTAAGGCATGGAAAAGAGTAACTCTTATGTTTGTTTTGGTTTAAGAAATGACCCATTCTCCCTGTAGTGTGAGATTATTGGTTAAAACTGTTTACCAGTTCAGCCCACTTGCTGAATGGATCAATTCTTGGGGAAAAATACTATTTTGTACATTAGTTAAGTATTTACTGTGCAACAGACAAAATATAATTGTGAAATTATAACATGAGCATATGTATAGGTTTTTAACCTGTTTCATCTGCATATTCTGAACCTTGGGTTATAGGTTGGGTATGGCAAAATTCTATGTGGACTAATTACAGACCATATGTGGGAGACTGTAAGATTGATTCAAGGATCACAGTGGAAACATTGTATTGGTGAAAGACATTTGTACATCCTAAACAACTATAATACAAGATTCTGAAACAAAAAGATTGAAGTTTATTGTTTTGCAGTAATGAAATGTTTGTGCCCTGAAAATATTAACTTGAACAAGTAAGACTTGGCTAAGTAGCTTAGGCAGTGGAACATTGTGCATTTATGGAGCACCTTTAATAGAAAAAGATGTCCCAAGGTGCTTTACAGATGGTGGTGGTGGGGAGGGAGGAATAAATAAATATAAGGCATAAAGAACAAGATGCTGAGCCAAGACAGGAGTGTTAGAAGAGGTAGTTAAAAGGTTGGTTGGAAATCTTGAGAAGGATTTTAATGGTAGGGTAGTGAAGAGGTGGATGAGTTTAGGGAGGGAAATCTAGAAGGAAAGGCCTAGATGGTTGAGGACTCTGAAAGCAAAGAAGAGCAAGGAAGGGGGGTGAATACAAAAGGCAGTGTTGGAGACCAAAGTGTGTTGGAGGGGATATAAGGTTGGAAGAGGGTGGGGTGAGGCTCTGGAGGGATTTGAAGACTTGGACAAGAATTTTAAATTTAATGCATTGAGAGATAGGGAGTCAATGTGGGAAAGTGAGGGTGGGGTTATGGATGAATGGCAGTTAGTGCGGAATAGAATATGGGCTACTGCGTTTTGACCAGTTGCAGTATATGGAAGGTGGAGGATGGGAGACTGTGAGCAAAACATTGGAGGAAGAGTCCAGAGATGACAAAAGCATGGATTAGAGAAGGGGAACCCAGTACAAATATTTGGTTACTCTCCTTTGTTTGGCCAGGCAGATGTATGGGGCAACCATCTTGGAAGGGAGAGTTAGGGAGAGGAAATGTGCTGAGAGTGAGCAAGGTAGCTTATTTTACTCTGCAATGAGTACTCATTAGCTGGCAATATGGTGCTACACTAAAACAACATTCATCACTTGCCAGGTCAAATTTACCGAGTTCAAATTTTTACTCCTCAGAAACTGCTACTTGAACTTTAGGCTGAGAAAAATAATCCTTGAAAAGAATAAAATATATCTTTTGGTAAAGAGGAGAGAAGCCAGTCTGTGTAATAAGGAGGAGCTGCAACAGAAGGACAAGTACAGCAGAAAAGTGGGCAAAAACGCACTGAAGGTACTCGTGACCTGCTGTGAAATTGTTTTTGTTTTTCACTTCACCAGAACTGGGAGATAAGTCACATCAGGCTGGTTAGTGAGGGAAATCGCTTAGACTTGACACACAGTAGCATGGGCCATCTTGCCGCTACAATTTGGGGGTGACAAGGTAAAGTTGGAAAGTGGCTTAAAAAAGAGAAAGTAGGGAGGAGGGATGAACAAATAAGTGATGCACATAGTGGGAAGGTCTTCTGAAAACCAATTTTGCAGCCTAATTGACAGAAGCTGGAATTAATTTTCAAATATGAGTAGAAATTCAACTTTTGCATTTGCAATTGTAACAAAATCAATACTTTTACTTTGTATTAGAAGATTCTTCTCTCTTCTCCCCCCACCCCCCAAACTCCAGTAGGTAGTTTTCTGGAATCATTTTGTGTTCCTATGCACGATCGTTTGAAGCTTTCAGTTTTGCACCCTGCATAGCTGATAACATTGTAACTGCCCTGGTATATGGGCCGTGCTTCCCCGTTGCACGGATTAAGTCAGAAAACTGAATGTGTTCATTGTTTTGCATCTTGTCTCTGCTACTTTGAGATCGTTTGTAGTAGGATTATGGGTGCAGCTGCCACTTTCTGTTAAACTTCCACAGAAGGGCAGTGCCACAGTGTGACAAATGCTGGCTCATCTCTGTACTTTCTCAGGTTCAGCGCAGCAAAAACATTTCAGCCTAATAATCCATTTCCGATCTAAACCCTGGATTTTGCAAAACTCTGCGTTTCTGGTAATTTACCTGCACCGCCCTCTATGATTTGGTTGTGATCACCTTTGATGACCCAAGTTTCTGATTTAATATATGTTAGTCAATCTGTTTGTAAAAACCCTGCCTTTATCTTTGGCCATAATCACAGCCTATTTAGGATTATGTTTGAAATGCTAGAAATGAATTCCCAGCCGCCTTTTCACCGCTCATCCCTACAGTTTCTCCTCTACTTTCATTCAATCATACCTTTTACACCATTTTTTCACAAGTAGTATGATTATTTGATGTTCTTTTCAACTAGTTTACCTCTTGACTACTGCTGTATTGATGGGAACTGTTTAAAACGTACATTATTTTTACATCACGGCAGCTGGTTTGACCAGTGCAGTGTGTATTACAGTGACAAGTGTTTTAAAATATTTAACCTCCTTTGCTGGCTCATTGGGCCAGAAATTGCTCCTGAAATCACGGAGGAGCTCAACGGCACCCTCCATTTTGATGGTGAGTCAAACGAGCAAGTTGCCGCGTTTGCACATGCGCACTAAAATGCGGAAATCGTGAACTTGCATCTATTGGTTCGCCGGCGATTTAACAGCTTGGAATTAAAGGGCCATCGCACACGACAATCACAAACTTGCTCATCTCCCCTGCTAGAAAGTAACTAAATACGCTAGTAAATACAACTCAATTAAATTTTAAAAATGTGGAATCTCATATGACTCATTATTTTAATAGATTTTGGTCATTAAAAAAATTTAAATTTTTTTTTTACTTTTCCCTTCTGCCTCTTTAATTTACTTCAATTATTTCTTTGGCCTTTTATATATAAAAAAATATTTTTTTAATTTACAATGACTTCCAGAATACTAACTTTAAATGAAGTCTGCTTGCCTGCTTGTGGGCGTGACTTCTCCTCTTGACAGATTTTGTGGGCGTGTCTTCTATTCTCTCAGACTGTTCCACGCGCATCAACTTACGCTTCTCAGCGGTCGAGTTAATAGCGCACCATTTCTTAAGAAGTTCAAAATGAAGCAAGTCGACGCCACAGAGCCCACAGTAAATACATTCATTCATTTAATTTGCGGGAGCTGCAGCAAGCGTTGCCACGTTGCTCTGCGCAAGTTCTGACCCTATGTGTTTTATGTTAGTTTTGGGTGCTAGTTGCTTTCCTATACTTTGCAAGTTTAGACCGTCACTGTTGGCATGCTGCTTGACAATGGGGGCATCAGGGCCCAACCCAACCCAACCCAATCCTCTCCTCAAACAGCATTTATACAGACAGATATTTCAGCAGGGGTCTCTGATTAGCAATCAGGAGCAGGAATCCTGGCAGATTTCTCCCCTTTCTCCCAAGCCCGGTTGGTACTGAGGACAATTGTAGCCCCATTATCACAGGCCTGGCCCAAAAAAGTTGACTCATCACAAAACAAGCATCAAACCAGGAACATTACTGGTTGCTAATTGTGTTTACTGTGCAGCTCTGATTTTGACATGGCTGTTGGGCTGGAAAGTATAGATTAATGTGTACCATTTCCTTTTTTCAAACCTATCAAGTTTTGGGCACATCTCATCTTCAGAAGCACCACACGGAGGTAGAAGATAGGCCGATAGCCGTGCAAAGTAAACTCTGTCCTTGGTTTTAATTTCCAAATTTGTTTGTGGTGCATCCACAACACATATCAGACACACCAGGCAAATTCCACTATTCACAACTGGTTAGCAGTTTTGAAACTCTTCCCTCATGTTAGACAAAACAGATGTAATTCCCTCTTTGAACTGTGGAAGTTGTGCCGTTCTCCTCACCGGTCCACCCCCTTCCCCTGGAATATCCATCTCTGTTTTCAACGTAGAAATCTCAGGCAGATGGAATTAAAAGCTATAGGCTTCAACAATGGACTAGTGGGTAAAGGCACTGCGTGGTGTAGTACCACGCCAGACATATCATTTCCTGCTCTGTGCTGAGTTTGTTTTACTTCGGCCACAAAAAACGTTTGTGATACTTCTGTTGGACCCATTGCCTCAATGTTTTTCCTCTTGATTGCTACCCAAAGATACTGCTGGAAAGAGTGTGTATATGTGGATGGCAAATGACAATAAGATTGAGAACAGCTCTCAACCATTCCTTGAGATGCAGGTAAGACTTAGTGGCAGGAATGTATCAATCAAGATATTAGCTTATGGTTAGAGCTAATGCACTATGCTAATTCTTTGTTCATTAGTACCATAGAGTCACTAAAGATTATAGCACAGAAGACGACCATTTGGCCCCCCAAGTCTGTGCCGGGTTTTTGCTAGAGCAATCCAAAATGAATTCCACTGCTCCACTCTCCCCATAACCCTGTGTTGTCTTCTGCTTCAAATATCTATCCAATTTTTCCACTGAAAAAAAAATGAGTCCATTGCCTCAACCCTGTGGCAAAACATTCCATGCTCCACCAATCCCCTGCGTAAAGAAATGTTCCTAATCTCTCCCCTCACTCTCTTAGTGACCATTTCAAATTGATGGCGATTTATTATTGACTCTCTAACCAGAGGAAATAGTCTGTCAAAACTTTTCAGTCTTTTGGGACCATGCTGAAAATGGGTGAAGGGCAATATTATCTTCCTTGTCTTTGTTCAATAACAATAAACTCCCAATGGAGATTATAAACATCGTGTCCAAACACTTGTCCTTTTTGATTCAGATCTCCTAGGCATGCGGCGGAAGGGCTTCCTAATGCCTATTTCCGAGATCCAAGACCAAGCTATGAGGCAGTGTAGCAAAATGCAAATGGACTGCAGGGGCAGTGAGGGATGGAGTGTTTGTGCCTGGAAGCAGGACCATCCAATGCTAATGAGGTGGGAGGTCTTAATGTTACTTCCCACCTCATTTTTCTTTGACAGTGCTGGGCAAGTGATTATTCTTTGCAATTTCACATACTGGACACTGTTCCCAAAGCTAAAGGCCTTTTATGGAAATGGTGGGTTCAGATCAGGCAAGGTAGAGATCAGGAAAAAGGGGGAAGAGACCCATGATGTCAAATTACTTTGCTTGAGGATGTCTGGGGTTTCCTCGGATTAGAGGGGGGTTGCGGACTGCTTGTGCTTTTTGCAGGCTCAAGCAGGGTCATCCTAAGCATCCAGGGATAGAGGGGAAGGAAATTCGACCTGTAAATCTCATTTAACATACGATCAAAGCACTGAGCAAATTAAAATCACAGGGAAGCTGACAGTTTTTTTGTAAAAGTTGTTGTTTACATAGAATCCACAGAACTAGGCCATTCAGCCCAACTGGTCTATGCCGGTGTTCAAAGTCCACACGAGCCTCCTCCCATGCTAATTACCACTTCCCAACCTGCTCATACTGTGCTGTTGGGGAAGGTTTAAACTAGAATGGCAGAGGGTTGGGAACCTGAGCAGCGAGACAGAGGAGGGAGAAACAAGGATGGAAACAAAAGACAAAGGGAAGAAGCAATAGTGGAAGGCAGAGAAAACAAGGGCGAAAAACAAATAGGGCCATAGTGCAAAATGAAATTAAGATGACTAGCAATCTTAAAAAGACAAGTCTAAAGGCATTGTGTCTAAATGTGCGGAGCATTCGCAATAAGGTAGATGAATTAACAGCGCAGATAGATATTAACGGTTATGATTTCGTTGTGATTACAGAGACATGGCTGCAGGATGCGAACTCAACATCCAGGGGTGTTCACTATTTAGGAAGGACAGGCAAAAAGGGAAAGGAGGTGGGGTAGCATTGTTAGTAAAGGAGGAAATCAATGCAAAAGTGAGGAAGGATATTGGCTCGGAAAATCACAATGTGGAATCTGTATGGGTGGAGCTAAGAAACACCAAGAGGCAGAAAACGTTGGTGGGGGTTGTCTATAGGCCCCCAAACAGTAGTGGAGATGTAGGGGAGGGCATTAAACAGGAAATTAGAGACGCATGCAAGAAGGGTACAACTATAATCATGGGTGACTTTAATTTACATATAGATTGGTCAAACCAAATTAGCAATAATACTATGGGGGAGGAATTCCTGGAGTGTGTACGTGATGGTTTTCTAGACCAGTACGTTGAGGAACCAACTAGAGAACAGGCGATCCTTGACTAGGTATTGTGCAATGAGAAAGGATTAATTAACAATCTTGTTGTGCGGGGTCCCTTAGGGAAGAGCGACCATAACATGATAGAATTCCTCATTAAGATGGAGAGCGAAGTAGATGAATCCGAAACTAGGGTCCTGAATCTAAATAAAGGAAATTACGAAAGTATGAGGTGCGAGTTGGCTATGATAGATTGGGGAACTTTTCTAAAAGGGATGACGGTGGATAGGCAATGGCTAATACTTAAAGAACATGTACAGGAATTACAACAATTATTGATTCCTGTCTGACGCAAAAATGTAACAGGAAAGGTGGCTCAACCGTGGCATACAAAATAAATTAGGGATAGTATTAGATCCAAAGAGGAGGCATATAAAATTGCCAGAAAAAGTGGCAAGCCTGAGGATTGGGAGCAGTTTAGAATTCAGCAAAGGAGGACAGAGATTGATTAAGAGGGGAAAAATAGAGTATGAGAGTAAACTAGCAGGGAACATAAAAACTGACTGTAAAAGCTTCTATAAATATGTCAAGAGAAAAAGATTAGTGAAGACAAATGTAGGTCCCTTACAGTCAGAAATGGGGGAAATTATAATGGGGAACAAAGAAATGGCAGAACAATTAAACAAATACTTTGGTTCTGTCTTCACAAAGGAGGACCCAAATAACCTCCCGGAAATGTTAGGGAACCAAAGGTCTAGTGAGAGGGGGGAACTGAAGGAAACCAGTATTATTAAAAAAAATAGTGCTAGGGAAATTAATGGGGCTAAAGGCTGACAAATCCCCAGGGCCTGATAATCTACATCCCAGAGTACTAAAGGAAGTAGCCCTGGAAATAGTGGATGCATTGGTGATCGTCTTCCAAAATTCTATAGATTCTGGAACAATTCCTACAGATTGGAGGGTGGCAAATGTAACCCCACTATTTAAAAAAGGAGGGAGAGAAAAAACACGGAATTACAGACCAGTTGGCCTAACATCAGTAGTGAGGAAAATGCTACAGTCTATTATAAAAGAAGTGATAACAGAACACTTGGAGGGCATTAACGGGATTGGACAAAGTTAGCATGGGTTTATGAAAGGGAAATCATGCTTAACAAATCTACTGGAGTATTTTGAGGATGTAACTAGTAGAATAGATATGGGAGAACCAGTGGATTTGGATTTTCAGAAAGCTTTTGATAAGGTCCCACACAAGAGGTTAGTGTTCAAAATTAAAGCACATAGGATTGGGGGGAATATACTGGCATGGATTGAGAATTGGTTGACAGATAGGAAACCGAGAGTAGGAATAAATGGATCTTTTTCCGGGTGGCAGGCAGTGAATAGTGGGGTACTGCAGGGATCAGTGCTTGGGCCCCAGCTATTCACAATATATATCAATGATTTGGATGAGGGAACTAAATGTAACATTTCCAAGTTTGCAGATGACACAAAGCTGGGGTGGAATGTGAGCTGTGAGGAGGATGCAAAGAGGCTCCAATGTGATTTAGGCAAGTTGGGTGAGTGGGCAAGAACATGGCAGATGCAGTATAATGTGCATAAATGTGAGGTTATCCACTTTGGTTGTAAAAACAGAAAGGCAGATTATTATC
Source organism: Heptranchias perlo (assembly GCF_035084215.1). Taxonomy (NCBI): domain Eukaryota; kingdom Metazoa; phylum Chordata; class Chondrichthyes; order Hexanchiformes; family Hexanchidae; genus Heptranchias; species Heptranchias perlo. Next base: position 25,060,791 of record NC_090331.1, read on the forward strand.
TGAATGGTGATAGATTGGGAAAAGGGGAGGTGCAACGAGACTTGGGTGTCCTTATGCACCAGTCGCTGAAAGCGAGCATTCAGTTACAGCAAGCAGTTCGGAAGGCGAATGGTTTGTTAGCCTTCATTGCAAGAGGATTTGAGTACAGGAGCAGGGATGTCTTACTATAGTTATACATGGTCTTGGTGAGACCACATCTGGAGTATTGTGTGCAGTTTTGGTCTCCTTATCTGAGGGAGGATGACCTTGCCATGGAGGGAGTGCAATGAAGGTTTACCAGACTGATTCCTGGGATGGCAGGACTGACTTATGAGGAGAGATTGGGTCGACTAGGCCTATATTCACTAGAGTTTAGAAAAATGAGAGGTGATCTTATCGAAACATATAAAATTCTAACAGGACTAGACAGACGAGATGCAGGGAGGATGTTCCCGATGGCTGGGGAGTCCAGAACCAGGGGTCACAATCTCAGGATACGGGATATGCCATTTAGAACCGAGATGAGGAGAAATTTCTTCACACAGAGGGTGGTGAACCTGTGGAATTCTCTGCCACAGAAGGCAGTGGAGGCCAAGTCATTAGATGTATTCAAGAAGGAGATAGATATATTTCTTAATGCTAAAGGGATACGGGGAAAAAGCGGGAACAAGGTTCCGAGTTAGACGATCAGCCATGATCGTTTTGAATGGCGGAGCAGACCCAAAGGGCCGAATGGCCTACTCTTGCTCCTGTTTTCTATGTTTTTATGTTCCTGTATCCCTTTATTCCCTTCCCCCTCATTTCTGCTTGTTTTCCACTTTTATTAAGAGTGAATAGTTGAATGAGTATTGAAATGGCCCATGGTACAATTCATTTCTTTCACCTGCAGTTTAGAGAAACCCTGGTCCAGGCATAAGGCTGCTTGGCAAACTAACTTTGCATTTTTCAGGATTCAATTATATTATATAACAAAGGAACTCAGAGTTCTGGCTCCCAACACCAGAAAACCTGTCAAGTAACAATATATCTGCTGAAGTAATCTGACCAGCTGTGATTAAAAAGGAATTATAGGTATAAGAAAGGACAGTCCACAGGAAGTCTATATTAAAATCTTTATTCCATCTTTTCTTTTATTCCCTGTGTGTTTCATTGTCACAGTCCAGCTTCTTAAGGAGAGAGCAATATAGCAATGTGAGCTTTGTGGACAGTGAGTGAAGCCACACTCTGCTCAAAGTGCACTGTGGGAACTAGGGGAGACCAGATTGAAAAATCAAGAGGTTATGATGGGGCAAGGAGAGGGTCGCTATCAAGTACCTCTGTTTAAATTACACAACATTGCATAGAATTATCATTAACACAGGGGTTCTCATTGCTAGGTCCATTCTCCCATTCTGTTCTTCCTTCATATCAATGACCTGCTTTACTGATCTTTTCACCCTATCCACAATTTAGTTGATGATTCCACTCTACATTTATTAATTTCCTTCAGATCATGGACCTCAGGGCAGATAGTCTGCATTCTTGCAGTGTGTTGGCTGAATCACTACAACTTGATCTCTTCCGTGCATTCAGTGGGCAGTGGAAATCCTGTTTCTTTCTATTTTTTTTAAAGTTGGAAATTTTTTCCCTGTCTCTTGTAAGTTTAACCTCTAGCTACCTCCTCTTACCTTTAACGGCTATACCCTAATAGTCTTCATCTATCATCGTATTCACTGTCACATTCTCCCCTTACAAGTGACTTTCATTTCGTCCATTGGTAAAGCTGCCTCCATGAAGTGTGGTTTCCTTCTTTTCTCTTAATGACTCTTAACGCTGTATAAAGTCCAAGTCTGGTATGTTATTCTTGTATCTGGGGAGTCTCTTCTAACACCCCTCCAGCACTGCTGGACAGGATGTAAGAAAAATCTAGTCACCTGATATGTGATCCCTTTCTTACTTCTAGACTTTAAGCTCTGTCTCTGTTTTATCAGCACAGTGCTAGTCTGAATCTTCTCTCTCCTTCCTCCTCTATTGCAGATATGAGGGTAGATTTTCATCTTTGCACCTGAGGAAGACGCTGATCGTGTTTTTCCTGCTCCTGAGCCATTTGCAGGACCCTGAGGAATTCCAGGTGCGGGTTTGTGGGAAATTCAGGTGTGGGCTTGTCCCCTGACTGGGCCTTTTGCCTCACCAAGGTGGAATGCTGGGTTTGCCCCTTCTATAGGCACAGGCTCAGTTACGTATGTAGTGCAGAGATAACAGGTTTCTGAAATCTGCATGCTCTTTCTCCCCCTGTATCCTCACAGTGTTAAAGTCAAGCTGCATTGCAGCATCCTATTCTAACATATGGGCCGCCATATTAACTCCCCCACGACGGGCGGGGGGCTTACAAATTTTGAAACGGGTAACGTGTCCCTAATAATCCATGTACACGCCTGCTGCCATTTTCATGGCGGCGGGTTTCATGGCATCCGAGGGCTGCACCGTGGAGAGGCGGGACACTTCATTAACATATTCAAATCAGGCCCCCATAGTGCAATTGGGAGCCTGATTTAAATTTAACTGTTGCTGCACGAGTTTCCCAGAGCTCGGGTAACCTGCAGTAAAAGGGAAACGAGAGCTGCCAGCTCCAGAAGGGTAAGTGCCTTCTACAGCACCCCTTGTGGGTCAGGAGGAGCAGGAGTGTTCCCCCGGCTTCTCAAGGAAGTTTTCAGCCTCCCCTCTGCCAAACGTAGCCTCTCTCGCCCCTTCCCCCTCCCCCCGGCCACAATCGCAGCCATCCCCCCCAAAAACCTTGTTCTCTGGCATTCCCCTCTTTCCACCGTCCCCCCCCCCCCCCCCACCTTCCCGATTGCTGAGAACCGTCCCTAAGGGTTCCCGGCTGCGGCTTCCTGTCGCTGGTTCAGTGCTCTCTGCAGCCGGCCAGCCTGTTAACTTGACCAGTTGCCGGGCAGGAAACGGAAGAAAAAAATTATAATGAGGTCCTGCTGTTCCCAGCCTCAACGCCTTCCCCGGCTGTTTCCGCCCTTCCCATCTCCACGTAAATAACGGGGCTTTTGTCACCTACGAGCTCAAAAGTGTGGAAGTCCTTGCTTCCCTCAATCTTTCCTGATATAATTGTCACACTTTGAAAACCCAAGCATGGTATCACCAAACCACTTTTCCCTCATTTTCTCTTTTCCTTTTTTTCAACATGTTGTTATCTCGAACTATAGGACCTTCAATCTGAAAAGCTTCTGTAACATTTTTTAAATATCTATTTTCTGTTAAATTTTCTCTCCCCTTCAACACATTGATAGTTTGCTGGGGTTTGGTTTTCACAGGTTGCTCTCTGGTAACTTTCCCGAGTGCCTATTATTCGTGCGTGAGCTTTGACTGTGACTATTGGTAGGCTGTAGATTCAAACTTACAATCAGGCAGGCGTGGAACTTATTGTGTCCTACAGCTGCCCTGGCTGAGATCAGCTAACTCAGTACGGAATGGCAATTTAACCTAACACCTTCCTGGTTTGATGGGTTTGCGACTCAAAGGAAAATCTCATCAGGGGACTACTTTTTGCATATTTGATGACAAGAAAAGTATCTTGGGAGAATTTGAGTCCAGCTTTGAGGAGGTGAATTAATGTGCGCTGTTGAAGCTGAAGTACTCCAGACTGACTCTTTCTACCAATGTTAATTCAGCTCAGTAACTCCTCCCAGACAGTTCCTCTCATGATGTCATCAGAATTAACTGTTGCAAAACATTATTATTATTTTTGTTGATAATAATGCTTTCTCATAGTGTACTTGTTAAGAGGTCTCAAATTTAGCGATGAATTTGGTTCTATTAACCACTGTTTGGATATCCACTGCTACCCGAGCAAAACCAATGCAATTCAACACTGGTTATAAACCAATTATTGTAAGCCCTTCACCAGCACAAAACTGTGTTTGGATTGGAAGAGATTGCCCATTGACAGCACCAACCTATCCTGCTTGTGCTGCTGTCTTGTTTGTTTAATCACTGTGAGTGGCATTGTATGAATGAAAAGCAAATCAAATACACTCAACTAAATATGATTTTTAGCAAGATTCTAAAATAATTGCAAGTAGTGGACAGATAGAAACAATACCAACAACCCTTAAAATTTACTAAAGAATAGAAAGGACATTTAGTTGCACTGAGAGCTTCTGCATAAACTGAGTTGGTAAGTAGTAAGTTTAATCAGCGAGTAAAAGCAGTTAAAGGTGTCTCTGACTCATTTTATTCAGACCGACGAGTGAGGGGTGTTAGAAAAGAAAATTCAGAAATTAGGTCTGTGGAACAGGACCATTACACAGATACCAAGATGCCTGGATGTCATTAGATTGTGAGGTTGCTGTCCTTGTAGACACAATCTCCAGTAACGATACTGGTCTGGGTAAAATAGCACAAATGAACTGAGCGCAGAACTCTTTGTTCTAGTTCAGTGTCCATTTGATCACTGCTAAAGTGCATTGTGAATGCCTCCAAACCACAATTGGATTGCTTACAGCAGTCAGTTTAAACAAAGCATCTGGGAAATGTTTATGGCTTCAAAGTAGAGTCATGTGTAGTTTACAGGTTAAAGGCCTTTATGTGTATTTATGGCAACCACAGGGTGATGTAAATATGAGTGACTTACATATTAATGAACAAATACAATTTCTCAAGATTTGAACTGTGTCTCGAGATAACATTTTGTATTACAAATTGGGTCAGGGGTCTAGTCATAAGAGCAAGGTCTAAAATGTATTTTTTACAGTCTAAATTCTCCATTTTCAGCTTGGTGGCTGATGTGGTGGTGTTCAATTCTGCATTTAATATGGAATCATTCCTCACATCCATTGGCTCTTTCATGAAGCTAATCCCTGATCATCGACCCAAAGAACTTGAGAAGCTCATCAGACCCAAGTGCCAAGTGCTACATTTTCCAATCAAGTTTCCTGATATTACCAGGTCAGTAACTGGAACTAGCTGATATTTAAAGTTCACTAAGGAGCTTACATGAGCACAGTGATCTTTTTTGGCTTTCAGTGTTTCCGTGCTTGTTTTCATGTGTGGTAGTTTGCTCTGCCCAAAACAAGAACTCATCCAGTGTAAGTAAGTAAGCTTGATGAATATGTAAGGTTATTAGTGAAGCACTGGAACTGCCTACAGCTCTTTTTAAAGCTGCAGTGTATTTTGGGCAATCATTTCTTTTCAGTTGTCATTTGGAAGAGCATTTTACCATATTGGGCAAAAATATAATGTATTAGGAAATATTATTTTTGTACATAAGAAACAGCCGTGAACATTTATTTGGGCTGCAGCCTACTCGTGTTGCCTGAAGTACCTTATCCCCACAGTATGTCATATGAAATCTAATATTGCAATTAAGTCTATAGGAGTTGCTATTGGCATAGGACAACATTTTCTTAGAAACTGAAAACTGTGTGTGCCAAATTCATGAAAAGAGAATGACGTCATTGATAATTGATTGTTATCGGGCTGTTTGGCCTTTATCCAAATTTGGTTATGTTATAAAATTGTCCTTTTTTTCCCACCTGATATAGTTTACTAGTGATGAGAACTTGTATCTGACAGCTTGCACTGTCAGTGCTGAAAATAAGTTTAAGATAATAATTGCTTCCTGTGTTATTATTGGACCTATAGTCGGGGAAACAAGAGGCTGAGTTTCAAGATGATTTTTTAAAAAAAAAATTGCAAAGATTTCTGGCTACCTTCTAATCTGCTTTGCCTCACTGCAATTTTCATTTTTATTTTTTTAAACACAGACAGCATAGTAATATTGTAATCAAATAAGAACTTGGGATCAGCCCCAACTGTGACACTGATTGATAGCTAATTCAAAACCTGAATGAAACTGTTGATGCACAAAAAAAATGATTCCCCCCCCCCCCTCGAAAATATGCGCCAACTTTTCCAAAATGAGAAGTGAGTATATTATGTTTCACAAATGACATTATGATTGACCACATTAATATTCCATTTTTTCCTTTATAGGTACAAAAACATTAAATGCTCATTCTAACAGTCTATCATTTGTCACCATCAATACAATAAAGATTACAATGTAGGCTCACTTTCAACTCACTTTCTTATTCCATGCGTGAGCATGGCATGCTATTTAAACTGCATTTGTGATAACGGTATAGAAGAGCTCATTTATCTCACTGTGAACAGTAAAGTATTATTAGCCCAGTTTGTTTTAGTAATTATAAGCTGCTTAAGTCATTACTGTACAGTAATGGAATTCATTTGATTGTACATATCAAAACTGAGATTGTGGTACATTTGCATATTTTCTATTATCTAATGACATTCATCTACACCTGCAGAAACATTCCATATATAAGGTGACATCAGTCAAAATGAGAGTTTTCTTTCCAAAATGAGAGTTTTTTTTAATCAGTTCATTTAGCTTTCTTGGTGTTGATATCTGTGTAAAAGAGATTTGACATTGAAACAATTGAATCAGCGATGAATACTCGCCTCAAGAATTGTATGAATAAAAAAAAGTTATCATGCCAGCTGTTTAAGGCATTTATGTTTGAAATGAAAATTAAGCCATCCTTTAGGTCTGTGAACCCATTGCGTACCATCACTGGATAGAATGTGATTTGGGTCAGGGTGATTGCTAATCAGCCCAGCATGCAGTTCCCACAGGTGCATCATGAGACTGTTAATGCAGGTGTCGGGCGCTGCCTTTCAACTCCATACATCAAGAAGCAGTTCCAACCTCTTGTATTACTCGACTTAAATCCTTCTGAAGATCTCAATATTGAACATACAACACCCTGAACATCATGCTGGCTAATTTGAACCCCACCCACCACCCCCTCCTAACTAACACATTTTCTTTAGGTTTTAATCTTAATTGCAACTACTAACATTAAAATTAAAATGTCTAGGAAGAACAAAGTATAACTAACATCCAAAATTATAATTGTTTTTATTATATGCAATTTTCATATTAAGGTGACAGTAGCTTCTGTTGTCTGTGCTTCTAGGGTAGACTGTTCTTTCCCTTTTTCTTGGGCAGGGTTAGATTTACAACAGTAACAGTTCTTATGTTATGGAATTAACATACCTTATTGGGAAAGGCTCAGCCAAAGGTTTAGTAGATAAAGGTACTGCCTGCTGTAGCACTAAGCCATACTAACCAGAAGATTTCTGGTTTGTCCTGAGTTAGCTGATCTGGGCCACAGCCGGTATCTGTATCCTTGGGTTAGGAGGGAAAAGTTGTCTAGGATTCCCACTATCCAGTGATAGCACTGAAAGTGTTCACATAAGGCACAGGCAGGATTGGCCTCAGTTCTGCCGACACTCGCTGTCTCAGGCATGAAGAATGATCGCTTAAGTAAGATACTACTGGGGGAGCCCATGGATCTGTAAACCAATAAAGATCCAGTGCCTTCAGGAGAGAAAATTGACAGATAAAGAAGGGGAGAGGCAAAAAAAAAGATTCCACATTAAGAATCCCCCACCTGAACTAAAATAGATTTGTTTCCCTATTTCTTGGGTAGTGTTTAGTGATTTGATATCTGGAAAACGATTATAAAATACCCCAATTGTATTTTTAAAAAAAGGGAAAGCGTAGCTTATCTTGAAAGAGAGCAGCCATGTTTCTCACAGCAGTCCGTGTTCTTGAGGAACGTATCCCATGTACCTAGCAGCTTCTCTGAGAAGAGTATTTCCTCCGTAAGTCACTTTCATTCCCATTCAGTCTGAAAAAGGAAGGTGCAATCTGCAGTCCATGCAAAAATCTCTGAGTAACTGAGCTTCTGGAATAAAGTCCAACATGAATTGTACCAGAGGTATTCACCAGGCACTACGGCCTAATATACATTGTCTGCAAAAATCTGGTATATGCAGGATAATGGCTGGCTAGCTGAGTTACAAAGAACTAATTTACTTGAGTAATTTTGATATCTTGAGTCGCAAGAGATTTCAGAGAAATTATGGTCAGCGGATCCCTAAAGTTGATTACCTCCTTAAACTCATTCCCAGAAATTTATTATTTATTCCATCCAATTGTACACATGGCCTGTATTATTTTTTTTGAAATTTTATTTTTATATTTACTGATTTGGTTGGTGTGCAGAGAAAAGTGGAGACAGTAACACAGGAACTAAAGTTATATGGCATTGAGGTATTAGATTACTTGTGATGCCATTATTTTGAAATATTTTTCATGGTTTTCATAGCTGGCATCATGATTGCAAACAGATGGCATTGTAAAAGTTTAATGGCTGTAATTGTTTTTAAAATGAATATTTCCATGCAGTTCTTAATTAAATGTATCTATCTGATGTGTTATGAACAGAACATATGATGAAGGCTTATTGGATTCAACTTGTAGGGCTGATTGTGTGGTTGGATATGCCAGTAAGACTGACATCAATTGAGCGTGTGTGGCAGAGGGAATTGGGCAATCAGACTTTGGGCCTGTTTTTCTTCAGACGCACAGAGTGCTATTCTGCAACCAGATTGTGTTTTTATGTTAGTTACCTTGTGCAGCCATTTGCCATGTTTTACACCAATAATGTCCTGAAGTCGAAGAGCTCCCATTTAAGATGGATGCTACATTGAAGGTGCCTTCAGCTATTTTGGTGATTGTACTCTTAAAAGGAACTGACGTATTAAATTTTGTTGGCATTTGCAGTTGGTTTCAGTTGTGGCCTAGTTTTTGCATTATTTGGATTTTATATTATAGTCCCATATTTTTCCTCTGTAGCATCTTGCCAGCTGCAATTTAAATAATCACAATCACAGTTCTGAAAAAGGACGTCCCAATGGGGATATTTGCTTGTTTTGGAGGAGAATCTGAGGAGGCATAAAAAGGAGGTGCATTCTCATTCATGCTGTGTAACGTACCCAGTCCTCCCTCCTGAAACTCACTGTAAGCTGCCCAAGGTGACTAAATTAGTGCTGAGACATATTACTGTTGGAGTAGGCACGTGGGGCTGAATGGCCTACTCCTGTTCCTATGTTCTTATGAGTGGTGACTCCGGGCACTGTGAGGTGCTGGGGATTTTTTTTTTATTTGTTCATGGGATGTGGGCGTCGCTGGCAAGGCCAGTATTTATTGCCCATCCCTAGTTGTCTTTGAGAAGGTGGTGGTGAGCCGCTGCCTTGAATCGCTGCAGTCCATGTGGTGAAGGTTCTCCCACAGTGGTTAGGTAGGGAGTTCCAGGATTTTGACTCAGCGAAGAGGAAGGAACGGCGATATGTTTCCAAGTCGGAATGGTGTGTGACTTGGAGGGGAACGTGCAGGTGGTGTTGTTCCCATGTGCCTGCTGCTCTTGTCCTTCTAGGTGGTAGAGGTCGCGGGTTTGGGAGGTGCTGTCGAAGAAGCCTTGGCGAGTTGCTGCAGTGCATCCTTTAGATGGTACATACCGCAGCCACGGTGTGCCGGTGGTGAAGGGAGTGAATGTTTAGGGTGGTGGATGGGGTGCCAATCAAGCGGGATGCTTTGTCCTGGATGATGTCGAGCTTCTTGAGTGTTGTTGGAGCTGCACTCATCCAGGCAAGTGGAGAGTACTCCATCACACTCCTGACTTGTGCCTTGTAGATAATGGAAAGGCTTTGGGGAGTCAGGAGGTGAGTCACTCACCACAGAATACCCAGCCTCTGACCTGCTCTTGTAGCCACAGTATTTATGTGGCTGGTCCAGTTAAGTTTCTGTTCAATGGTGACCCCCAGGATGTTGTTGGGGGATTCGGCGATGGTAATGCTGCTGAATGTCAAGGAGAGGTGGTTAGACTCTCTCTTGTTGGAGATGATCATTTCCTGGCACTTGTCTGGTGCGAATGTTACTTGCCACTTATCAGCCTAAGCCTGGATGTTGTCCAGGTCTTGCTGCATGCGGGCATGGACTGCTTCATTATCTGAGGATTCTCCTCACCTATATGAACAGAAAAAAAAACGTGTTTGAAAAATGCAACAAGGTAGCCCGTAAACATGGCAAGATATTGTGTGTTATGTTGCTACTGTACAATTTACACCTGTGTGTCATGAATGAATGAGTAGAGAAAAAAACAAAGGATGGTACTTGCCCCGAGCTTGGAGAGACCTCTGAACTCCCCTTTTACAGTCTCTTCACAGAATTTGGAGGGTAATCTCATACTGATGAGTCAATGCATCCCTTATAGGCAACTGTTCCCACCTGTTATGGGAATAGTTGATACTGAAGGTGACAAAAGCATGGATGAGAGTTTCAGAATCAGATAGCCGGAGGCAGTGGTGGAGGTGCTATAATGTGGGCTACTGCTCCCGCCTCTTATGTATAGCCTTTTCTTGTAAGCAGATATAAAATGTACATCTGTTGTAATTTGGAAAAGCACAATAACAACTTGCATTTATATAGCAACTCGGCCTTAGCTCATCTGATTCTGAAACACTCATCTATGCTTTTTTCATCTTCAGACTCAACGATTCCAATGCTCTCTTGGCCGGTCTCCCATCCTTCATGGTCTGTAAACTTTTTTAGTTCTGGCCATTTGTATATTCGGTGGCCTTGTAGGTAACACCTATCTGTCTGAACACTTTGGTTGCCTTGGCAACGGGCAGTTGAAAAGACTATCTGTAATCACCAGGCATTGTTCTGTGATTTATAAATGCGATAGGTTCGAGGATTTCATTTCCACATTCACCTGAGGAAGGAGGAAGCCTCCGAAAGCTTGTAGATTTTAAAATAAAATTGTTGGACTATAACTTGGTGTTGTAAAATTGTTTACAATTGTAAACTTCAGCTCATCTAAAATTCTGCACCAAGTCCTCTTCGCTCTTTACACTTGCCCTTGCTGACCTACATTGACTACTGGTACCCCGGTGCCTCCAATTTAAAATTATCGTCCTCATATCCTTTTACGCCCCACATTCTGGAATTCCTCCCCTAAACAGCTCTGCCTTTTCAACTCCCAGTCCTTTTCGATCCTCCTTAAAACCCACCTCTGTGACAAAGCTTTTGGTCACTCCTCTGAATAGCTTCTCCTTTGTCTCAGGATCTGTTTTCATCTGATTCTGCATTTGTGAGACTCCTTGGGACATTTTTCCACGTTGAAGGCACTAATATGTATATAAAGTTGTTGCTATTGTCTTTGTGATGGAGATGATATGAGGTCATAAACTCAGCTCAGAGGTAAATAGGACACCAACTTTGCGAACAGTCTGGTTCAGTCTTAGACGATGGATGGAGTGACAAGATATGGAGGCCGAAGAAAATGAATTCAGTGTTCCCAGTGTTTAACTGCAGAAAATTGCGACTCATACAAGACTGGCTGTTGGATGATCAGTCTGACAGCACAGAGGCATAGAGGGGGTTAAGAGAGGTGGCAGAGACATAAGGCTAGTTGTCATCAGTGTACATGTGGAAGCTAACCCCCTGTCTGCAGATGATGTCACCAAGGGGCAGCATGTAAATAAGGAAGAGGCAAGGGCCATAGATGGATCCTTGGAGAACTCATGAGGTGATGATGCATGGGTGGGACGAGAGGCCATTGCTGGAGATGCTCGAGCTACAGTTTCATAGGTAAGAATGGAACCAAGTTAGGAAACAGAGGAGAGGCAATGAAGAAGAATGATCTGATTGATCATTTCAAAGACTCTGGAGAGGCTAGGAGAGGCAAAATGCACCACGACTACAGTCATAGGGAATAGAATGTAATTTTGACTTTAGGTAGGGCCTTTTTCATGTATTTTAATGGAGTTGCTGGAGGGATGGGCAGAGATCTGGGAAGTGACACATCTAAGTGCTTTGAAGAGGAAAGTAATGTTGGAGATGGGGCAGTAGTTTTCAAGGACAGATGAGTTGAGGGTAGTTTTTTGAGGAGGGGAATGTTGATGGCAGTTTTGAAAGTGAGGGAACCATTTAAAATGTCATCTCATATGACGATCAGGAAGGGAATTTGGGTGGTCAGCATTTTAGTGGGAAGAGGGTGGGGCCAGTTTTAGTGTCTGGTACGTTCCATCTGTGCCCATTTTCGGGCACAGACGAGAGGTGTACCAGTACGTAAAGTCCAAGGGAAACCAGTTCTGTCTGGTTGCTTCCTAATTTGGGCCCCATTCCATTTTCCAGTCCTGTTTCTAAAGCAGACAGGAACTTCATTAAGATTTTCAAAAAGCTCAGACAAAGTTGACGTACTCGCGTCAATTCCTTCTGGACTTCAGTCGATTGAAAAACTGACCTCTGGCACAAATTTATAGCTATATGTTGGCCAATTTTTAAAAAGTTGCTCCAACCTTAAAAGTGAATAGTGGGAATCAAGAGGATGAAGTAAATTGGTAAATACAATGTTTTTAACTCCTGACAGAGTAGCCTTATTACTGTAATGTTATTTGCTGTAACATTGCGATGTGTGGGTTGAAAACTTTAAAAGGGTCAGCCCAAGAGGCCAGAGAATTCCCTGAACCTAATGGCCGTTTAAAGGTTAATTGTTAAAAAATGATCAGCTTAACCTCGAAGTCCACACATGGGATACAGGTCTAGTTATTTGTTGAATTAAATATTTAGTGAGTCCTTAGGATGAGGTCGGTGGCTTCCTCTTTTTAACACGTACAGTATATTAATGTAAAAGCTAAAATATCTTAATTTGGGATTGGAAATTATGGTTATGATAGAACCTCCCACCTTAAAATAATTTCCTTTGCTTCTTGATCTCTACCGTAGGTGAAGCTTCTATACTTCTTTTTGAAAGCAACCACACTTCAGTTGTACTTGGGGTGCAGACCTTGCTATTTAGAAAGAATTTACAAATCTATAGTGTTTCTTAACGTGAACTCCTTCTGCAATAAAAAATACTGGCTTCTAAACTGGAAACAATTTCCAATAAAAATTAATTCCTGACTTTCAACACCATGTCTGATTGCCAGAAAAACATTCTGTCCACACCCCTCTCTTTGGAAGAATGCACACAAATGGCAGATGTTATAATAAACCCCTCTTGGTTCTTTTATTATAATGCAGTCTTCTAAGAGATTATTAATTATTAGGTAACATCAAATTTGGAAATAAATCTACACAGAATTCAGTTCAAAATCAAGGAATGAAGTCTTGTAATAATCACGTGGGATTTCTTAATGTTTAAAGTGTAGTAAATTAGTCCCTCACTAAAAGACTCTCCAGCATACTGTGACCTCTATTGTAATAAGTATTGTTTATGGCTCCCTCACTGATAGAGAAGCCATATTAAAAAACACTCTGTATGGCCCACCCATCATTATATCATGATTTTTATGACTCCCATGAGCTGTGTATACTGCATTCGTATATACTGTCTTTGCATGGTACAGTGCATGCTTATAATTTTCTAGATGATTTTTTTAAAAATCATTTTTTAGGTACTTTCTTACAGTGTACATTTGACAGGTGTGCCATACATATAAAATACAGTGTAGTGGCATGGGCCGCATGGCCTCCTTCTGTGCTGTAACCATTCTATGATTCTATTGCAAGGATTTATTTAATAAGAGTATTGAGCATTGTTTGAAAACCTACAGTGTGGGCAACACTGGCAAAGCTGCATCTATTGCCCATCCCTAGTTGCCCTGAGAAGGTGATGGTGAGCTGTAATCCTTGTGGTGGTGATGTTCTCACAATTACTTACGGCGTTCCAAAATTCCAAAAACTCATCCAGGCGAGTGATTAATATTCTATCACATTATTGACTTGAACCTGATAGATGGTGGATAGGATTTAAGGGGTCAGGAGGTGAGCCAGTCTCTGCCTTGCAATTGTAGCCATGGTTTTTGATATGGCTGGTCCAGTTAAGCTTTTCATCAGAGGTGACCTCTGGGAAATAGATGGGTGACACTGAAGGTCGGGGAGAGGTGGCTGAGCCATTTTTTGTTGGAAATTGTCATTACCTGCCACATACAAGGCATGAATTTTACCTGCTGATTGGCTGACAAAGCCTGGATGTTGTCTAAATCCTGCTCCAGACTGGAATGGGCTGCTTCATTATCAAAGGAGTTGAGAACGGAGTGAACACTGTAGAATAGTGAGCGAATAGGCCCACTACTGACTTTACAATGCCGTGTAGGTCATTAATAAAGCAGCTACAAATATTTTGGTCAAGGACACTGCCTTGAGGAACTTCAACAGCAGTGCCCCAGGGCTGTGATAATTGGCCTCTGACAAGCACAACCATCTTCCTCTTCATCAGTTATAACTCCAGCCATTGGCGGGTTTCCCCTTGACCATCGACCTCGGTTTTGCTAGGACTCCTTGTATCATTCTGAGTCAAATGTTGCCTTGAAATCAAGGGGCAGTTACTCTCGCCTCAAATCCGGCATTCAGTTCTTGCTTCTGCGTCTGGATCAAGGCTGTGATGAAGTCTGGAGCCAAGTGGTTCTGGCGAAAACTGAACGGAGCTTCAGTGAACGATTGATGGGACAATTGATGACTCCTTCTGTCACTTTGCTGATGATTGGGAGGAGGCTGTTAGGGTAGTAATTGGTTATTGTGTCAGAGAGTGACAGGGCAAGGGTTGAAACTGTAATTCCCCACATGTTAAGCTGCTCACTTGTGGATTTTACCCCTTGAGGCCTGGGTGGGGGGGGAATAGAAAGGGAAATCTGAATGTAAGACCAACAAACCATTCTCCTGCAATTTCCTGGCAGCAGATGTGCATAGCAGCTTTGCGAAGCCTTGAGAAAATCTAGGAAAAATAAAAGGGAAAATGCATAATAACTTTCTGCTGCCAAAACATCATAGTGTAAAGAATTATAGCAGGACATTAATTGGGCAAAAATAAGGCAAGAGTAACTTGGCATCATGAATACAGTGACAAGCAAGGAGCACTAGTGATGTGTATACACAGCTTATGGGAGTCATAAAAAAACAGAATATAGTGAGGGTTAGGGTTATGCAGAATAATTTTTTCACTACCGTTGAGATTACTCCACCGCTATGCTGCACCCTGATTTGTTGCAATGTCAGTTGTGAGAGGGCGTGGCAGCGATAATGAAAATAAAAATTATAGCATATGGTAGGGGGCTGTTGAAGCTGACATTAGGTGTGAAGGTTCCATTGAGTGATATGCTGAGGGTTTGATGAGAGATGGAGGAAAAGGGATAAATCTTAGAGATGGGAAGAGCATGTACCTTTATGTCCATGTTCGGTCAGTGCATGGCTGCAGAGTTAGTGCAGGAGAAAATGGTTCATATGCTTGGTGCATTGGAGCAATTTCTGGAACAAGGGAAGTTTGTATCAAGGGGATAGCCTTCACCTGAACTGAAATGACACCAATGTCTTGGTGAGAGGGTAAATAGACAGTGCAGTAAAATTTTGTCTCAAACATCAATGAGGCAAATAACTAGTTAATCTAGTTTTTGGTAGTATTTGAGGAAAGAATCTTGGTCAAGACATCAGGAGGACTGTATGTTTCTTTTCTAATAGTGTCATGAGATCATTAATGTCCATCTGAGGCACTGTAGTGGGGAGAAAAGATGTCCATTTAATGTGCTCTTCTAAGCCTGCAGTGACATAGAAGGTGCAAATGTTGCATTCCAAGATATTGTATATGATATGTCTGTGTGGTGATTGAGTAAGAAGGGGACATGACATGACATAACATAGACAGGATGGTACTAGCCCTGAGCTTGTTTGGAGGCTGTTTATTTCACATCGACAATGCTGTTAAAGGCACAGATGTCCCTGGTAGCTTCCTCAAAGTGAGTCAAAGATTTCTAATTTCTGGGGCTCTCCTGCAGTTCATATCATGTGCCATTTTGTTGAGCAAGCAGAGAAGTATTCTTGAGTTGTTGTAAGCTGAAGGAGTACAGGAACAGTGACAGACATGTGCCCAATGTGCAGCGCATCCTGCTTGGGAAACAGAGAGCTGTTTCATTGGGACGAACCACACCTGAACCATGCTGGGACCAGAGTTCCATTGAATCGAATAACTAGGGAGGTAAATAGGGCTTTAAACTAAATAAGGGGTGGGGGTCCCGGTCCCGGTGGCGAGAAATCTAGAATGCTGAAGAGGAAAGACAAGGACGCAGTGAAGGAAAGTGATTGGGGTAAGGGTAACCAGATTGTGTCAGGAAGGACAGAGCGTACAAACAAGAGTGCTCTAACAAATAGGGTCCGGGTAAGAAAAAATGGTACTAAGACAAATAGGACCACTGTACAAAAAAAATGTTAAAAAAGACAAATCTAAAGGCACTGGGCTCGATTTTCGGACCCGCGATCGGGTGCGTTGGTGGCGGGGGGGCTGCGAAAATCGGGGATTCCCGGGGCGGGTCTGGAGCCCGGCTCCAACCTGCCCACTTCCGGGTTTCCCACTGACGCGCTCACATGCACGCGCAGCCCCCGCATGTGGGACTCCCGCTGGCAATTAAAGCCGGCGGGGTGCCACTTAAGGTATTTATTTCGGTATTTCAGGTCATTTAGAGACCTGATTAACATGATATTTTAGGAGGGGTGGGATTTTGCAAACAACTGGGACTGTTTCCTGTACTGGGGGAAACGCTCCCAGTTCAAATGGACGTGTTGCAGCCATCAGCCTGTGGCAGCTGCAAAGGTCCATTTGACAGGTGGTGGGGGGAGACCCTCACTCATTGCAGGAGGCCACTCTGTCACTTTGGACAAAGTTTGGCCTCCACCACCCTCCTCCTAACAATAAAATTCACCAACTTGCACACTCACCCCAGTGTCCAAACACATGTACCTACCTTGCGGACCCCCTCAGATGTACATCTTCCGGATGGGGGCCGCCGTAGCTGCAGTCATGACCTCCTCGGAGGGCGAACAGCATTACCAGCCTCGCCGGCCCCGCCGTCCACCTCTGACACGTGGAGCTCCACAACACAGTGCTGTGACACATCCACCTGCACAGCAGGAGGGAGGGCAATCACAGAGGGCACTACCCTCGCCACGGGCCACAGACCGAGGCTCAGCTTCCTGGACCTCTCTGAGCAGCAGTGCACACTCGACGTAGTCGTGGACATCTGCAGCCTCCTTCATGCCGAGCTGCTCCCGGCTGGCCCGAGCACCATCTTCTTTCCTGTCGCTGTCAAAGTCACCACTGCCCTCAACAACTTCTCCTCCGCATCCTTCCAGGGTGCCACCGGGGACATCGTCGACGTCTCTGTCGTCTGCACAAAAGAGCCCTGCAAATACACCTACACCCACTCTGCAGTGACACAATGGGTGGCATCAGTTGTGGGTCTTCATTGTAATCCTCAGGAAAGGGCATTATTGCACAAACCAGACAAGATTTGCAAAGACGTGGCAGTAGTGGTGCCAATATAATATGTAATGTGAGTTGCTCAGAAATTAAATATAAGTAAAAACCATGACAAACCCTCAAACACCCTTGTGCATCCTCTTCATGCTCACAACACGTTTGCCTTACGCTTCCTACTGCACATATGTGATGCATGCCCTGTGGCTGCAGCACAGGTAGTGGCAGGTTGAGTGAGGCTGACTGTGAAAGAGATGCATGAGAGGGTGAGTATGAGATAGAGCCATGAGATTGTATGAGGATTGGGTTGAGTGGTAGTGGCAGGATGAGTACTGGCGAGGTGAGTAGGTGCAGGTAAGATGAGGATGAGCTTTGAGTGGGTGTGAGGAGTGATGTGACAGAGTAGTGATGGCAGTGCAGAAGGAGATGTGGGGCAGGGGCGGTGATGTGGGCAGATGGAGTGTAGGGGAATGAGTAAGTGTACTCACTTCGGCTGACCTACTTAAGTGATTGCAGCGCCTCCTGTACTGTATGCAGGTGGGCGATATGTTGGTGGTGCAGGTGACCTCCTCTGCCACCTTGAGCCAGGCCTTCCTGGTGGCAGAGGCAGGCCGCTTCCTCCCGCCCACCGGGGGGAAGATCTCTGTCCTCCCCCTCCTCCTCACCCCATCACCCCATCCAATAAGAGCTGGAGTGAGGCATCATTACCCTGGGAGCAGCCTTCCCCCTGGGCTGCTCCATGCTGTAATTTTTCCTATTTCTTGCAGCATCAGTCAGTGGAGGACTGCCCCTTTAAATAGAGCTCCTCCAGCTGACAGACCTTACTGCGCATGCGCAGTCCGCCCACTGCCCAGCTTAGCAGCGGGGAACTCGGAAGAACAGGAAAGTGGGTCCAATTAGCCTGCAATTGCGCGCGGAGCCGACTGATTTCACGGGCGTGTTACCCATGAGCCCAATCTATCCCCGGCCGCGAACCCGCCGCCATGATAATATCGGACCCACTGTATCTGAATGCACAAAGCGTTCGTAATAAGGTAGATGAATTAACAGCGCAAATAGATGTAAACGGATACGATATAATTGTGATTACGGAGACGTGGCTGCAGGGTGATCGAGGCTGGGAGCTGAATATCCAAGAGTATTCAATATTTAGGAAGGAAAAGGAGGTGGGGTGGTATTAGTAAAGGATGAAATCAGAGCAATAGTGAGAAAGGATATTGGCTCAGAAAATCAAGGTGTAGAATCAGTCTGGGTGGAGTTAAGAAACACCAAGGGGCAGAAAACACTGGTGGGAGTTGTCTATTGGCCTCCCAACAGTCGTGGTAATGTTGGGGACGGCATCAAACAGGAAATTAGAGATGCATGTAACAAGGGTACTGCAGAAATCATGGGTGACTTTAATCCACATATAGACTGGCCAAACCAAATTAGCAATAATACTGTGGAGGATGAATTCCTAGAGTGTGTACGAGATGGTTTTTTAGACCAGTACTTTGAGGAGCTAACTAGGGAACAGGCTATCCTCGACTGGGTATTGTGCAATGAGAAGGGGTTAATTAATGATCTTGTTGTGCGGGGTCCTTTTGGGAAGAGTGACCATAACATGATAGAATTCTTCATTAAGATGGAAAGTGAAGCAGTCCAATCCGAAACGAGGGTCCTAAATCTAAACAAAGGAAACTACGAAGGTATGAGGAATGAGTTGGCTATGATAGATTGGGGGCCTTCATTAAAAGGCATGACAGTGGATAGGCAATGGCTAACATTTAAGGAACAAATGTATGAATTGTAACAGTTATACATTTCTTTCTGGCACAAAAACACAAAAGGAAAAACAGCCCAACCATGGCTAACAAAAGAAATTAAGGATAGTATTAGATCCAAAGAGGAGTCATATAAAGTTGCCTGAAAAAGTAGCAAGCTTGAGGATTGGGAGCAGTTTAGAATTCAGCATAAAAGGACCAAGAGATAGATTTAAGAGGGAAAAAATAGAGTATGAGAGTGAACTTGCAAGGAACATAAAAGCGGACTGTAAAAGCTTCTACAAGTATGTAAAAAGAAAAAGAAAACAAATGTCGGTCCCTTACAGTCAAAAATGGGAGAATTTATAATGGGGAACAAGGAAATGGCAGAGCAATTAAACAAATACTTTGGTTCTGTCTCCACGGAAGAGGACACAAATAACTTCCCAGAAATGCTAGGAAACCAAGGGTCTAGTGCGAGGAAGGAATTAAAGGAAATTAATATTAATAAAAAAGTAGTGCTGCATAAATTAATGCCGATAATTCCCCAGGGCCTGATAATCTGCATCACAGAGTGCTAAAAGAGGTAGCCATGGAAATAGTGGATGCATTGGTTGTCATCTTCCAAAATTCTACAGATTATAGAACAGTTCCTGCAGATTGGAGGGTGGCAAATGTAACCCCACTATTTAAAATGGAGGGAGAGAGAAAACAGGGAACTATAGACTGGTTAGCCTAACATCAGTAGCAGGGAAAATGCTGGAGTTTATTATAAAGGATGTGATAACAGGACACTTAGAAAATATCAACGGGATTAGACAAAGTCAGCATGGATTTCCGAAAGGGAAATTGTGTTTGACAAACCTACACGAGTTTTTTGAGGATGTAACTGGTAGAATAGATAAGGGAGAACCAATGGATGTGGTGTATTTGGATTTTCAGAAGGCCATTGATAAAGTCCCACATAAGAGGTTAGTGTGCAAAATTAAAGCACATGGGATTGGTGGTAATATACTGGCATGGATTGAAAATTGGTTAACAGACAGGAAACAGAGTAGGAATAAATGGGTCTTTTTTGGGGTGGCAGGTGGTGACTAGTGGGGTACCGCAGGGATCAGTGCTTGGGCCCCAGCTATTCACAATATGTATCAATGATTTGGATGAGGGAACCAAATGTAATATTTCCAAGTTTACTGATGACACAAAACGAGGTGGGATTAAGAGTTGTGAGGAGGATGCAAAGAGGCTTCAAGGTGATTTGGACAAGTTGAGGGAGTGGGCAAATACATGGTAGATGTAGTATAATGTGTGTGCGCGCGCGCGCATATGTAGACACGGGTGTGTGCGTGCGCGCGCGCGCATATGTAGACACGGGTGTGTGTGTGTGTGTGTGTGTGCGCGCGCGCATATGTAGACACGGGTGTGTGTGTGCGCGCGCGCAAATGTAGACACGTGTGTGTGCGCGTGCGCGCATATGTAGACACGGGTTGTTGCGTGTGCACGCGCGCATATGTAGACACGGGTGCGTGTGCGCGCGCGCGCATATGTAGACCCGGGGGCGCGCGCGTGTGGACGCGGGGGCGCGTGGACGGATGTGTATATGGATATGTTATATAGATATATATGTGTCTACACATGGAGGTGTTTGTGTGCGCGCGCGCGTACATTTGGAGGTGTCTGTGTGCGCGCGCCCTTGCGCGTGTATACGTGGAGATGTGCCTATGTGGAGGTGTGCTGGCGTGTGCGCACGCATATGTGGAGGGATGCGTGTATGGGTGTGTATATATGCATGTGTGTATACATGTATGTGTATATATATATATAAATATTTATTCACACACACACTAGGTACATATATATTTACACATATGTTTACATTTACATAAATATGTGTGTGCGCGTGTTAGTGCAGTGGTCTTACTTTGTCACTTGTGTACAAAATGTTCCTGTTTATTCAAGTAATTAAGAAGTCTTTGCCTGGCAATGTATCTTTTGAATTTGATCAATCTTCGTGAAAATTACAGAATAGAAAACTGTCCCTTTTGTTTCACATATTGATGGACTACAATCAGTAAATATGACCAAATTTAGTGTGATATACACTGAAATTATATAAACCGATGAAGTATTGCTTGTAAAAGCACAGCACCTATCATGGGGCAATATAGCTGAATGTAATTGCAGCCATGAAGCTTGCATTAAGCACCCTTTATTCTACATTTTAGGTCTACTGCACTTGTCAATGAAAAATTCCAAGAAGCAAATCTTGGTCACACAAAGAGATTAAGCTACATATTTATATCTCTCCAGTTGTCACTAGGAGACTTTTCTTCTGTTTTATGGAATATTAAATCAAAGGTACCCTATAATTTATTGTTGTTTCTGTGAATGAAGCAGAAGTAAAATAACATATCAGAGAGAAAAAAAAGTCTAACTACTGAGATAAATTTTGAAGATGTATATTTATAATGAAGGGTAATAACTAGAATTTCCCAATTTGTATACTTTACAATGCTGACTGCCTAGTTACTGATTCTATGATTGGTTAGGATTAGAAATAAAAATGAAAGTGGGTCAGTGTAATAGGTATTTAAAAAAAAATCCAACACTCCTCTTTATTTGGCTATCCTTCACACACATTAAAACTTAGCCATACTTGACAAAAGGAAATCAAATGCTGCTACTTTCCTGTTATGTCACACTGGGCACAGTCATATGGGACCTCCTGCTCCTGCATCATATAAAGCTCCCAGTGCTTGCATAATAGCATCAGTTCATTTTTCCCACTACTTTCAGTTCCCCACTACCTTCAATCGGTTAAATGCTTCAATTTCATGTTTTAACAATAAACTGAAGGAGACCCAACAACCCTTATTAAGGGAAGAGCTGCCCTTTTCAGGGCATAGAACAGACAAGTTTTAGTAAAAATTGTAACAAGGTGCTCAGCTCACTAATTGGTACTACAAAATAATTATTCTAGAGAACTTTAAATACCTAAAATAATTAACCCAAAAAACAAAAATTCTCTCTAAAAGTGCCGACCCCAGAACCAAACAATATCTCAATAGGGTGCTTATACCTTGACTCTAAATAAAATGTGGAGATGCCGGTGATAGACTGGGGATGGCAAATGTAAAGAATATTACAACACCAGGTTATAGTCCAACAAATTTATTTGAAAATCACAAGCTTTCGGAGGCTTTCTCCTTCGTCAGGTGAATGTGGAAATGAAATCCTTGAACATTTCGCATTTATATTCAGAGAACAATACCTGGTGATTACAGATAATCTTTCCAACTGCCCGTTGTCAAGGCAATCAAAGTGTTCAGACAGAGAGGTGTTACCTACAGGACCACCGAATATACAAACGGCCAGAACACAAAGCAGAGAGAGGGAGAAACATCCGAAAGGAAGAGAAAGATAGAAAATGACCCGTTGTATTAAAAACAGATAACTTTTATTCGCTGGTGGGGTTACGTGTAGCGTGACATGAACCCAAGATCCCGGTTGAGGCCGTCCTCATGGGTGCGGAACTTGGCTATCAATTTCTGCTTGACGATTTTGCGTTGTCGTGTGTCTCGAAGGCCGCCTTGGAGAACGCTTACCCGAAGATCGGTGGCTGAATATCCTTGACTGCTGAAGTGTTCCCCGACTGGGAGGGAACCCTCCTGTCTGGCGATTGTTGCGCGGTGTCCGTTCATCCGTTGTCGCAGTGTCTGCATGGTCTCGCCAATGTACCATGCTCCGGGGCATCCTTTCCTGCAACGTATGAGGTAGACAACGTTGGCCGAGTCACAGGAGTATGAACCATGTACCTGGTGGGTGATGTCCTCTCGTGTGATGTTGGTATCTGTGTCGATGATCTGGCATGTCTTGCAGAGGTTACCGTGGCAGGGTTGTGTGGTGTCGTGGACGCTGTTCTCCTGAAAGCTGGGTAATTTGCTGTGAACGATGGTCTGTTTGAGGTTGGGTGGCTGCTTGAAGGCGAGTAGTGGAGGTGTGGGGATGGCCTTAGCGAGGTGTTCGTAGTCATCGATGACATGTTGAAGGCTGCGGAGAACATGGCGTAGTTTCTCCGCTCCGGGGAAGTACTGGACGACGAAAGGTTGCGTCCCGTCTTCTGAGGAGGTCTATGCGATTTTTCGCTGTGGCCCGTCGGAACTGTCGATCAACGAGTCGAGCGTCATATCCCGTTCTTACTAGGGCGTCTTTCAGCGTCTGTAGGTGTCCATCGCGTTCCTCCTCATCTGAGCAGATCCTTGTATTCGCAGGGCCTGTCCATAGGGGATGGCCTCTTTGACGTGGTTAGGGTGGAAGCTGGAAAAGTGGAGCATCGTGAGGTTGTCCGTGGGCTTGCGGTAGAGTGAGGTGCTGAGGTGCCCGTCTTTGATGGAGATTCGTGTGTCCAAGAAAGAAACCGATTCTGAGGAGTAGTCCATGGTGAGCTTGATGGTGGGATGGAATTTGTTGATGTTATCGTGTAGTCTCTTTAGTGATTCTTCGCCGTGGGTCCTTAGAAAGAAAATGTCGTCGATGTGTCTGGTGTATAGCGTTGGTTGGAGGTCCTGTGTAGTGAAGAAGTCCCGCTCGAACTTGTGCTGATCTTCAACCTCTTCTCCACTTTCCTGCCTGATCCCCATGTCCCTTGATTCCCTTAGTGTCCAAAAATCTATTGATCTCAGCCTTGAATATATTCAACGATTGAGTATCCACAGCCCCCAGGGTAGAGAATTCCAAAGATTCACAACCCGCAGAGTGAAGAAATTTTTCCTCATCTCGGTCCTAATGGCAGACCCCTTATTTTGAAAAGCCTGCTTTAAAAAAAAAGTGTAACTTTCTGGCGGGTGAGTCCATATGTGATTGAGACAGAAACTATGTCAATATTCAAGATTAGATTAGATCGGTAAATGAAGGAAAAGGGGTGAAAGGATTTGGGAACAGGATGGGTAAATGTAATTAGGATTGTTTGCTTGTGTGGAGGATAAACACCGACTGGTTGGGCCGAATGGCCTACTTGTGGAACTTCTATGTATTTCTATGTACGGTAGCAGCGTGGCATAAAAGGTACCGGTGAACCAGCAAAGGCTCCAGTATTTATCTCGGTATGGCGTGGGCTGTGACTGTGGTACTGTCAATCAGCATCAACACCCTGGAAGAAATGTCTGCTTGATAAAAGTCTCACAGCCTGACAATTGAGTTTACAAACAACTACATTTTTCTGGAAAGAAAGTGTAATCTGTTGGTTGTCTATTCCTAAACTGCTTAATTACCAAATCAAACAACCTGGCTTTTTTGTTGCTGAGTGCCTTGTTTCCAGCATTCTGTTGTGAAAAATAAGGTCAGAAAACTTCTACCTCCCATAGCTGTCTGACAATACATTTTTCCTCAAAATATAATTTAAATATCATTTATTTGAGACAAAAATCATACTATTTACATAGCTGGTGACAGTCCGGGTCCAGATAATGTGTGCATTCCACCTGGACTGGCTGCGCTCAGCTGTGTAGCAATCAGTTTAAAGTGATCCCAGCACAAAGCAAACCTCTATAAAGAAATATTAAAAATAAAGGCTGGAGGTCTCCCCCGAGCTGCTCTCACTCCGCTGTCGTAACTTCGTTGGAAGTGCGGCAGAAGCCCCATTTGTGTGTGCAAACGGGGTTTGCACCCAACCTCTGGTGAAGTTACGACAGCGGAGCGGGTATAGCTCTGAGGAAATTATCGGTAATAGTCTTGCACGATTCTGAAAGTGATACATCTCCAATCCATCGCAGAAGGATTTTGCAACAAACCAATCTCCTTTGTACCTGTCCAATGCAGTTTTTGGTGCTTTTCAAACTGTTAACTTAACTTCTGTAAACCTCTCCGCCTTCCTCCTTTTAAGATGCTCCTTAAAATCTAACTCTTTGACCAAGCTTTTGGTTACCTGACCTAATATCTCCTTATGTGGCTCGGTGTCAAATTTTGTTTGATAATGCTCCTGTGAAGCGCCTTGGGACGTTTTACTACATTAAAGGTGCTGTATAAATGCAAGTTGTTGTAAATAACATTGCAGTTTGCATGTCAGCAGACGCAAGCTATGCCTCTGTCTAAGGATATACTGTATACAAAGATTATTTAGCTACTTTTTCCTTTTAAACAAAATTCTTTTCTTTCTTTAGCCATGTTATATAAGTAAACAGGAAGAAAAATTTGCCACCCTCAGAGGAAATTGTATCATTAGTATTCTTTTTAAAATCAAAGATTTGAAAAAAATTGGGATCATTTCATTTAAATAAAATTAGAGAAAATAAACTAGAATTCATATCTCCGGGATGTCTCAAAGTGCTTCACATTCATAACTTTTATTTTGAAGTGTAGTTACCTTTATGCAGGCAACTGCTACAGCCAATTTGCACAGCACAAGGTCCCACAAACAGTATTTGAGATAAATGACTAGTTAATCTGAGTTGGTTGATGCTAGTTGAGGGGCGAATGTTGGCCAGGACACCAGGAGAATTTGAATAGTGTCATGGGATAGTTTGTAGCCATCTTAATAGGCAGACAGTCTAATGTTTCATGCAAAAGATTACACCTCCAGTAATGTAGCACTCCCTTAGTATTGAACTGGAGTGTCAGCCAATTAAATGCTGAAGTCCTGAAGTAGAGCTTGAACCCATGACTTTTGACTCCGAGGCAAGCATGCTACCAGCTGGCACTCTAAGCAAAAGTTTTGAAACTCGTTTGGAGGAGCTGGTTGTCAGCTGTGCTGTCATGAGGCAAGAAAGGATACATGATATTTGGGTAACTTCACAGGATGCTGTCATGGTTACTGGCTGCTCAGTCAAACTGCTCTTGATAATTTTCCTCAAATCCCACCTTCAGTCCTCCCAACAGATGTTGCATTTTTTGGTGGGGTGCAATTTTGATTCAGCAGCTAGTAAATTATTCTTTCCCTGAGACAGTTGGCATTCTGCAGCCTATACCTTTAAAGCTACTCTTTTGAGATAGTGAAAAACAGATTGACTCACAGCAGTCTAAGTCTTAGATGGCACATGTTGAAGCTTACATGTTAGACCTTTTGAAAACATTGCTGTGGAAATCTTCACTTGCCATCAGGAGTGGGGTCTTTCAGCCTCAGATGAATTGCGAGACTTCGAGAACCTGTAAATAGAGTATCTTTTTACATCCACCTAGGGTTAAGAATACTACAGGATTAATGAGAAAATGTGCAAATTAAAAAGGTACATTTGTGTGTAGTTGAAGTGGTGATTTTTTTTGAAGACTGTTGGGCAAATCCATAGAAGCTGACTCCCTCTATCCTTTCAGATTGCAGTGTCTCCTGCTGTACTCGTCAAAAACATTAATTCAGATCTCAGACTTTATTGCTGCAAAATATCGCTTTGCTAGCGCACAAGGGTTCTTCAGAAGATTTTGGAAGTTCTTACGATATCGTGAAATTTTTGCTTAATGCTTCTTCAAGTTGGGGTTCAGCATGCACTCTGGTAATACTATAGGATTAGTGGAGGAAAGACACTTTAACAGTGAAGTACATGTTTATTTTTAAATTGTGCCTTCTGCTACAAAGAAATACATTAAATCAGGCAAGTCCTCAGAAACTATCATATACGGTCGATGTACATATGACTCAAACTGGATACATATGATCCAAACATTAAATTTAGATGTACCAAACCATTATACAGAATTCCTCATCCAGGCATAATATGTACATGTATTATCCTCATCTGCGCATCAAATTTACCCAAATTATTCATGTTGTATTATTCAGTGAACTGAATATTGTCAGTCCAGTACATTTCAGTCATGTTTCACACACCAATAACTTCTTGCAAAAGATCATAATTTGTACAATAAAGCATTTAAACTCAGATTCACTTGCAGCGCTGGTGAGTAAATGGGTTGAAGGTGCAAACATTACAAATTGGTCATGTTATTTTATACAAATGGTCTATAGAACTTTGATCCAAGCATAAAATTACTTTGCCAACTAGTTATGTCTTTATCAGGGATCAGCTATCTCAAAATCCTTAAATATATTTCACACCCATTCTGAGAAACATTGCCCTAAAGTACAATGTCATTTTTATTGAGTTGTTTGCTCTATCATACAGCTGCTTGCCAGGTTGACCATAGCAGCATTGTATATAGCTTTCATCTTTAATAGAGGGGGGAAAACACTCAAGAGGTTAAAATGTATTTATATAATTGGTTTCTAAACATACATTCTGTACCAAGAAAAAAAAGATACATGTCACCCCAGCCCTGAACAAAATGCTTGAGTAGTATCTAAAAGGACTAATGTTGCCTATGACAATAGACCTTGAAACACTGGCTAAAGAGAATGTTCTTTTGTATGTTATCCATGTAGGCAAGGTTGTTTATCAATTAGAATTTGAAACTTTGACAAGGTCTAACATAATATGAAATAACTGTTGACAGGAAGTTTTACTGATAGATGTTGCAGGCTCTTTTTAAATCAGGTACAGTTAGACTTAGGTTTCCACTGTTTTAGCTGGCATATTCAGGATGTTAAAATCCTAACCACTGAGAGCATATCCTGCAGGATGTTCCACCATCTTCACTGAATTACTTTACTACCCATATCTCAATTTAAAAAAATCATTTTGCGTTGTATAATCTACATCTTGATTTTATTTATTAATTTTCCCTGAAGTTAGTCAGTTCCTCAGAGCTGTAAAATAGATGACATTCACTTGGTTACCAATGAATATGATGTGATAATTATTGAATGAGTAAATCCAACAGATTAACATAAGATCAACAATGTCACAAGTGTATCATAAAGTGAACTATTCTGCTGGATGATGTAACTAAAGGGACGCACTCTCCCAGTATGTTTAAACTATGATTCCAGTTAGTAGCCATGATTTTTTGCAAATGACAGTACTGCTTACGTAAAATGTAAATTAAAAATGAAATTCCAATGATGGTCAGGTGATGTTTGTCGAGTAATAGACATCATTTGTCGTTCATTAAAGTTTTTTATTGAGCAACAACGGTAAAGGGCCAAGACCCATAATGCAGGATAGAATTAGGTAAATCAGGAATTAGTGATTGGAATTATTCCAAACTTGGGTTTTAAAAGTTTGAAGATTGAGGAAGGCAGAAAAGATTGAGAGGCAAGGAGTTCCTTGGTTTTGAAGTTCTGGGACAGAATGAATTACAGCAGGACACTGAGTATCATGAATTTTGATTTCAACACATTGGAGCAGAGAGGGAGGGATATAGGGAGGAAGAAAAGTATGTATGACTGCTTGAACCTTGGAAGGAACAAAAAAGGAAAGTTGGAGGAGGGGAGGCATTGAACATAGTATTCATTAATAAGAGGAAGACAAGGTTGTGACAGAGGTTGGAGGCTAAACGTGCAAAAAGAATTATCTATTACATGATAAACCTTTTCTTGTAACACATCCAAGAGTGCAAGAAAGGTACTAGAAGAGCCTCTTCAAGTATGGTTAACAGTGGATTGGAATCAAAGATTGGCAGGTAAAACAGCAAATGAACAAACGGAGGCCTTCAGATTGGAGGTAGTTCAAGTACAATCTAGATACATTCCCATGAGGGGGGAAGCAAGGGCGTCCAAAGCTAGAGCTCCCTGGATGACTATAACTATGTAGGGGGTAATTTTAACCCCTACGAATGGGTGGGTTGGGGGGGCGGGTGTGAGGTAAAAGAAGCAGCTTTTGGAGCGGGACCGTATCCCGGCTTCAACGCGCCCACTTCAACGCGCCCACTTCCAGGTTTAACCCAGATGGGTTAGGATGCATGCGCACTACAGAAACCTGGAAGTCCCGTCGCCACTTAAAGCCGGCAGGCTGATATTTAAAGGGCCAGTTCAGGTCGTTGAAACACTTAAAAGTATTTTTGTGGATTCTGCAACAGAAACTGATTTGACTACTCCTGAACGTGTCTCCCGTGGCTTTTGAAACACGCCATTGAAACAAAGGCGAGTTGCAGCCGAAGCTCATTTGGCCCTTTAAACCAGTGATCGACACATCTCAATAAAAGGTGAGGTATTGCTGCTGGGCACTCACTTCTCTCAGACAAATGTTTGAGTGGGAGTTCTTTGTGTTTAGACTGAGATTTTTTTTGTTGAAATTGAGAATTCTTGCATTCAGACAAATTTACCTATATTTTGAATCCCCTCAAACTGACAAGGTCAGGATGGGGGCGCAATTGATTTATGCCACAGTACATCTGAGGAGGAAGAAAATGAAGATGGGGAACCCATCACCAGAGCAGCCACGCACATTGCTGCCCGTGATGCCGGGGATTCCCTCATCTCCAACAGGTTCTCATGATGAGATGTGCAAATTGCAGACTTTAAAATACTCAGGTCACCTGGAACAACCACCACCACCAAACACACCCCTCCCCATCCACAAAACAGTCCTTCAACCGAACATACACCCATTCTACATGTGCCCAATGGGTGGCATCATGTCTTGGCATTCATGATGAAGCACATGAAACTGCGAATTCACAAGTGGGACTCGATAAGAGGTGGCACTGGTGGTGAGAATGATTAAATTTAATGTGCCATAACAAAAATATATAAATTAGCAACATGACGACTTGTCAAACCTTCTTGTGCATACACTTGGTGAATTACAATTGCTTAGCTTTTCTTCTCCTAGTGCTTCTACGTGGTGCATCCCTTGTGGCTTCAGCAGAAGTATTGGCAGGTTGTTAAGGTCCCTGCCCTGACTGCTGAGATGCTCTCGGACTTGAAGCTTAATGGAGGTTATCGGTCTTTCCATCGCAGACATTCTCGCACTTACCTGCGCCACAAATCCACTAACGATGGAGTTGGATTCCTCCATCCTCTCTGCTATTGTGAAGAGTGTGCGTGGCACTTTTTCCCATACCTCGCATCAGGTGACGACCCAACTAACTGTCTAACAGGACCCACCGAAGTGCAAGACTCAGCGCTGGTGCATGGCTGTATGCCCTGTGATGGTGCACCTTTAGAAGGAATGAGCTCCTCTGAGGAATTGCTTTCTTCCATTTCTGCTGATTCTTCTTGCAGGCCCTGGAAGACAACTGAAAGACATTAATGATTCATCGCAAAAATGACAATCTTTCCATTGGCCATACTGAGGTCTGTCACAGTTCACTCACTAATAAAATCAATTCATCATGTGTTTGAAAGACATTAAAGTTCTGTCACCAGCCATCTGCGGGTTCCCAGTCTCCCCATCTCCAATGGGTAAGCATGCAACTGTCCCACTTATTTCCATGGCCGCCTCCTCCACATTTGTCCCTCTCCCTTGCGTTTTGCACTCTCTTCTACAAGGGGAGAAAGAACAGACCTATGAGTGACTGAAGGTGATGTTTTCACTCTATGAATGCATTGCTTTGGATGAGGCTGACAATGAAAGATATGCCTCAGGGGGACTATCAGACAGATGCATCACATTGCATCAGAATTGAGGTGAGTGGCAGTGATGGGTGAATAAATGGGGAGCTGAGGAAGTACATGGAAAGTGAAGAATGTTTGATGCTGAAACTTAACTGGGTGTGAGATGTGACGTGATGGAGTCGGCATTCCAACACAGAGTGAGAGGGAGGGGTGTTGCATTTCACAGGACGTGGGTGAATTAGCAAATCTACTCATTTTTCCTGACCTGGTTAAGTCATTAAAATGCTTCCTGCACTGCAATCAAGACCTGGGCACCGTGCTACTGCTGCTCACCTCTTCTGCCACCTCCAGCCACGCCGCCTTGGTGGTAGAAGCAGGTTTCTTCCTCCTATCACCTCCCACCTGATTTTCACAGCAGCCAGTAATGTATCAAGGGAGGCGTGTGAGAACTTGGATGCTTACTTTCCTCTGTCCTTCCATTTCGCTTTTTACTCCTTTCTCCTTCAAAATCAATTTTGCATTGGTCCTTTAAATAGTGGGCTTTAAATCGCATGGAGCCGCGAAACCCAGAACTAACATGAATTGCCTTCAGTTGAGTTGCGATCGGATAAATCGACACACTCAACTTACTTCCGAGTTTCCCAATTGATTATTTACCCACGCGATTATTTACCCACCCGCTGAGTTCCCGCCTCCATGCTAAAATCATGCTCATAGAGGTTAAAATCTAACAGAAACAGGAGGCTGATGATAAATGTCAGGTTCACAATACAGTAGAGAACCAAGGTGAATACAGAAAGTATAGAGGAGAACTGAAAAAGGAAATGAGGGGCAATGAGAGTGTATTAGAACAGATTAGCAGGTAACATAAAAGGGAACCCAAAAGTTTTTAATAAACATATAAATAGTAAAAGGATAGTCAAAGGTAGGATGGGGCCGATTGGGGACCAAAAAGGAGATCATCTTGTGGAGGCAGAGGGCGCATGGCTGAGGTACTAAATGAGTACTTTGCATCTGTCTACACTAAAGAAGAGAATGCAGCTAATGTCAAAGTAAGGGAGGAGGATATAGAGAAATTGGATAGGATAAAAATAGATAAAGAGGAGGTACTTAAAAGGTTGTTCCAGATGGGATGCATCCTAGGTTGCTGAGGGAAGTAAGGGTGGAAATTGCTCTGGCCGCAATCTTCCGATCCACCTTAGATATGAGAGTGATGCCAGAGGACTGGAGGATTGCAAACGTTACACCCCTGTTCAAAAAAGGGGAGAGTGGTAAACCCAGTAACTACAGGCCAGTCAGCCTAACGTCGTTGGAAGGAAACTTTGAGACGATAATCCAAGGACAAGATTAATTGGCACTTGGAAAAGTATGGGTTAATAAATGAAAGCCAGCATGGATTTGTCAAAGGCAAATCGTTTTTGACTAACTTGATTGAGTTCTTTGATGAAGTAACGGAGAGGGTTGATGAGGGTGGTGCGGTTGATGTTGTGTATATAGACTTGCAAAAGTGCCACATAATAAATCTGTTAGCAAAATTGAAGTCCATGGGATTAAAGAGGCAGTTGCTGCATGAATACAAAATTGGCTAAGGAACAGAAAGCAGAGATTAGTGGTCAACGGTTGTTTTTTAGATGGGTAGGAAGTACACAGTGGTGTCCCCCAGGGGTCAGTATTAGGACCACTGCTCTTTTTGATATATATTAATGACCTGGACTTGGGTGTACAAGGAATAATTTCGAAGTTTGCAGATGACACGAAACTCGGAAATGTAGTAAATGTCATAAACAGTGAAGAGGATAGTAACAGACTTCAGGAGGACATAGACAGACTGATGAAATGGGCAGACACATGGCTGATGAAATTTAATGCAGGGAAGTGTGAAGTGATTCATTTTAGTAGGAAGAATGAGGAGAAGCAATATAAACTAAATGGTAAAACTTTAAAGGGGGTGCAGGAACAGAGAGACCTGGGGGTGTACGTACACAAATCTTTGAAGGTGGCAGAACAAGTTGAGAAAGCTGTTAAAAGTCATACTGTATCCTTAGCTTTATAAATAGAGGTTTAGAGTACAAAAGCAAGGAAGTTATGCTAAACCTTTATAAAAACACTGGTTAGGCCCCATCTGGGGTATTGTGGCCAATTCTGGGCACCACCCTTTAGGAAGGATGTCAAGGCCTTGGAGAGGGTGCAGGGGAGATTTACAAGAATGGTACCAGGGATGAAAGACTCCAGTTACGTGGAGAGCCTGGAGAAGCTGGGATTATTCTCCTTCGAGCAAAGAAGGTTAAAGGGAGATTTGATAGAGGCATTCAAGATCATGAAGGTTTTGACAGAATAAATAAGGAGACGCTGTTTCCAGTGGCAGAAGGGTCAGTAACCAGAGGATGCAGATTTGAGGTATTTGGCAAAAAAAAGAGGCGACATGAGGGGAAAAAAAATTATGTAGTGAGTTGTTATGATCTGGAATGTACTGCTTGAAGGCTGTGGAAGCAGATTCAATAGTAAATTTCAAAAGGGAATTGGATAAATATTCGAAGGGGAAAAAAAATTGCAGGGCTCTGGGGAAAGAGCGGGGGAGTGGGACTAATTGAATAGCTCTTTCAAAGAGCCTGCACATGCACTATGGGCTGAATGGCTTCCTTCTGTGCTGTATCATTCTATGATTCTACATTCAAATCTTCAGCTGGATTTGAAAGTTAACTTGAGTGTTAAAAAGTTGGTGAGGAAAAGATGTGTTAGACGCAAAACTTCTTACAGCACGCACATCTCTTCTATTGCTGTTCTATCAATAATCCAGAGAAGAAAGTGAGGCCAAGAATGTTGATAGATGAAGAAAATCTAAAGGTGAAGCCATCAAAGATGAGGCTGTAGTTGTTAGTTAGACTGACGAGGGCTTGGAGCAATCAAGATGTAGTAAATCATCTATTGTATTGTGGGAGGACTGGAAACTGAGAATGCTGAGGATGTGAAGTCTGAAGGAATATAGAAAGGATAGGATTAGATGAAGAAGTTGAGATGATGCACAAAGGCTTGGAACAGCAGGAGAAGATATTTTAAGTGTTGAGCTGTGGTTCAGGGCATCCCTGAGGTGGCTCAGGATGTTAGCAGCTCATTTAAAGTTGGCTCACTAGAGCATGACTATCAAAAGGGTGCAAACAAGAGACCTATGTAGTCTGCAGTCTTAAATTGTGAGAGTAATAATTTTATCATAGAGCAACTCTTAACAAAAACTGAATAATGTCTTTCTTCGTAATTAACGATCTGCTAACAGTTGCATTCTCAGAAATCTCGCGTTTTAGAATTACACATTCCTGTGATTTTCATTAGTGTGTCTTTAATTATTGAAAACAGGCATTCTCCCACTTTTCATTAGATGAGGAAATTTAAGTCCTTTGTGAACAAAAGGCATGTTGTAGAATCCACGTCCTTTTGTAGGTAACAAATTGCTACTAGATCAAAATGTCCAGTGACTGAAATTAGTGTCACTGTGATTGTAACGTCCAAAACCCTGGGTGAAGATTAGTGGAATATTAATGCTATATTTGCCATTTAGTGATGTGTTTTGACCACCGGTTGTTCTGAGGTTGCCTGTGACCTCCACTTAGTGGATGTTTTGAATTAAATACAGTTTATTTTCATTTGTGTCATTCAATGCCAAATAATAGGCTGGTACTGGGGAAAGGGTTACACTTACAATCACTAAACATCATGCAGTTGAAAGAGCTTTCAATAAAATAGATTGTATTTTAGACCTGTTGGATGAATAATTATACCTAATTCCCATTCAGATTGTGAGAAAGGAGAAGATATTTTAACAAGAGCTTTGAGAAGGGAGAGTGTTCCGCAGAATACTTTAGTACTTTAGTCTTTTCACACTAGCTAGTACATTGCTATTTGCCCTTTATTTTATCAATTCCTTGTGCCAGTGGGTGTTAAAATATGATCTTTGTCCAAAACAGGTATGCAGTTTTAGAAAACAACAATCATACTTCTTATTTAGCATAAGCAAAACCTATTTATTATTTTTCTGCTCCTCTTCTTGCACTAAAAACCACTCACCAGTCAACTAAGTTCAGTATACTCATTTGACAAATGAATAGGTATGGCATAAAATACACTCGTACAGATGTGTACCTTCAACTGCAAGTTTTACATGTTACCTAAAGCTAAAATATTTTGTGTGAGTAGCAAAATGTAGCATTGTGATGATATGACAGATCTCTGTGCGCATTCCTGTGATGCATTGTGAAAATAAATTGCTGGCATAATGCCTCACTGTCACTGCTCCACCTTACGGATCAAATAGTTCTCTTTTGTCTTTAATGTGGAGTTTGTTCATTTTTACAAAAACAAAGTCTTATTCCCTGAAAAGATGCTGTAACCTATTATTACACAGTGCACTTGTCTATGAATGTTGTTCAGGGCAGGTGCATTTTGAATGCACTCTCCCACACTCATTGTTTTTAAAGAAAAATCCCGACACGAGCCTTTTTCACTGCTGTCTCACCTAGGATTGAGGCCCTTGAAATGATGCTGCGCAGATATTAGCTTAATGTGATTGTATGCAATTCTGTCAAGAGGTTCCAATCATCCACAAGGATGGGCATGAGAGTGGCAAGTGGTGATTTGGCATTAGGGCCTACCTCGAGATATGGCGATGTCTGATATCTGTTTGGCAGTCACCTTCATGACCTAGCCAAAACTGAGAGCTTGCTGTGTGGGGAATTGTAAGTGCAAACCTGTATCCTTTCCATCCATGCAGCAAATTGATAGCGCTGACTGCCATTTAGGATTCATTCCAAGACCGATCTTTTCCCAAAAAAAAGTTGGTACATTTTCCAGTTGAATTTAAAGCTTTTATCGTTATGTTCAAAACCTTGTTTTTTCAGCTTTTGCTTTAGGTAACGTGCAAAACTTAAATATACTCGTACATCTGTATGAGTTATTTATCGCAATATGCATTCATTTATCAAATGAATGTACTGAAATTAGTTGACAAGCCATTTTAATTGGAATTCAGGGAATCTGGGCTGGGCGAGTTGTGCAACAGAAAAATAAGATCTAGCTGTATTGATCCGTTATTGTGTGACGATTAAAGAAAACAATGGCACCATTGTTAACTGCAGATGAACATTGCAGGAACAATAAGCATAACTTTTTATATCTGTTCTTTTCTACAGTGTTTTGTGTGAGTAGCAAAATGTAGCATTGTGATGATATGGCCGATCCCTGCGCACATTCCTGATGTGATGCATTGTGAAAAGAAAGTACTGGCATAATGCCTCACTGTCACTGCTCCACCTTACGGATCAAATAGCTCTGTTTTGTCTTTAATGTGGAGTACGTTAACTTTTTAACAAAAACAAAGTTTAATTCCACGAAAAGTTGCTGTAACCACAGTGCATTTCTCTATGAATGTTGTTCAGGGCATGTCCATTTTGAATGCACACTCCCACATTCATTGTTTTTAAAGAAAAATCCCAACACGAGCCTTTTTCACTGCTGTGTCACCTAGCAATGAGGCTGTTGAAATGATGCTGTGCAGATATTAGCTTAATGTGTTTGTAAGCAATTCCTTTGTTTACCAATTTAACTCAGTTCAAATAGCAGACTAAGGAATTTGCTAATTTTCACATAGCATGATTTCAAGGCCAAAGTGTATTATTATGAAGACATCTTACTCTTTATTTATATTAAAAAAAGGACTTCACTGTGCTCAGACCTAAGGCTGATCCCTGCCCTCATTTCCGAATCACTAAACAGTGTAGTAATAAAGAAAGAATGATTGTGCATTTATATAGCGTCTTTCATGACCTCAGGATGCCCCAAAGTGCTTAACAGCTGGTGAAGTACTTTTGAAGTGTAGTCACTGTTGTAATGTAGGAAACGCAGCAGTCAATTTGCACACAGCAAGCTCCCACAAATAGCAGATAATCACCAGATAATCTGTTTGTGATGTTGGTTGAGGGATAAATATTAGCCAGGACACCAGGAGGAATTCCTCTCCTCTTTTTCGAAATAGTGTCATGGGGTCTTTTATGACCGCCTGAGAGGGCAGATGGGGCCTTGGTTTAATGTCTCATCCAAAAGACGGCTCCTCCAACAGTGCAGCACTCCCTCAGTACTGCACTGACGTGTTAGCTTAGATTATGTGCTCAGGTCTCTGCAATAGGACTTGAACCCACAACCTTATGACTCAGAGGTGAGAGTGCTGCCACTGTGCCAAGGCTGACACTTAATATAATCTATTATAATTTACAGTTCTAATAATTGTGCATATCTTAGTACATAAGTGGGAATTCCACAAGAATAAAAATTGAGAAATGCAACATCATAAAATTGCAGACAGCAAAATATTAAATGATTGTTTGTATTTTAATTTTTTTTACAAAATGGTTTAGAATTTTTTTTATAAAAGCACTGTGGAATTCCACAATGTCAGCCATGGTTTAGTGGCAACACACTTGCTGCTAAGTCTGAAGATTGTGGGTTCAAGCCCCATTCCAGAGACTTGAGCACATAATCTTGGCTGACACTCCAGTGCAGTACTGAGGGAGTGCTGCACTGTCGGAGGTGCCGCCTTTCGGGTGAGACATTAAACCAAGGCTCTGTTTGTCCTCTCAGGTAGAGGTAAAAAAGATCCCATGGCACTTTTCGATGAAGAGAAGGGGCCAACATTTATCCCTCAACCAGCATCACTAAAATAGATTATCTGGTCATTTATCTTGATGCTGTTTGTGGGACCAAGTTATGCACAAATTGGCTGTCGCGTTTCCTACATTACAACAGTGACTACACTTCAGAAAGTACTTAGTTGGCTGTAAAGCGCTTTGGAATGTCCTGAAGTTGTGACAGGCGCTATATAAATGCAAGCACTTTCTTTCTTTCCTCAACAAATCCAGTCAATTATATTGATGTAACAAGTAGGATGACAGCAGAGCATGGAGATGGTTAAAACTGAAATGATGCATTTTTATTGCAGATACACAAGCAAATGAGGGCAGCTCAGAATCCTTTCAGGACATGTTCAGATCCTGTAACCTGGCAATAGTTTAGAATTAGAAGTCTGCACATTTTTCTCCTCACTTTCTGACTCCTCTCTCTTTGTTATATCGAGTCTACAGTACAGAAACAGGCCATTCGGCCCAACTGGTCTATGCCGGTGTTTATGCTCTACATGAGCCTCCTCCCTCCCTACTAACCCTATCAGCATACCCTTCTATTTCTTTCTCCCTCGTGTGCTTATCTAGCTTCCCCTTAAATGCATCTGTGCTATTTGCCTCAACTACTCCTTGTGGTAGCGAGTTCCACGTTCTTACTACTCTTCGGGTAGAGACGTTTCTCCTGAATTCCCTGTTGGATTTAATAGTGACTATCTTATATTTATGACCTCTAGTTTTGGTCTCCCCTGCAAATGTCTCTACGTCTACTCTATCAAACCCTTTCATAATCTTAAAGACCTCTATCAGGTCACCTCTCAGCCTTCTTTTTTCGAGAGAAAAGACCCCTAGCCTGTTCAGCCTTTTCTGATAAGGATATCCTCTCAGTTCTGGTATCATCCTTGTGAATCTTTTTTGCACCTTCACCAATGCCTCTATCCTTTTTATAATATGGAAACCAGAACTGTGCACAGTACTCCAAGTGTGGTCTAACCAAGATTCTATACAAGTTTAACATAACTTCTCTGCTTTTCACTTCTATCCCTCTGGAAATGAACCCCAGTGCTTGGTTTACCTTTTTTATGGCCTTATTAACCTGCGTCGTTACTTTGTGATTTGTGTATCAGTACTGCGAAATCCCTTTGCTCCTCTACCCCATTTAGACTCTTATTATCCAAACAGTATGTGGCCTCCTTATTCTTCCTACCAAAATGCACCACCTCACACTTATCTATATTGAAATTAATTTGTTCAAGTGGTACTTCTTACAAATGATTACCAATGCAAAATTACTTAATTTTGTTTTAAACTCAAGTCATTAAAGATTCCAGACTACTCTGCGATAAGCCTGTGTTTTATAAATATTAAAACTGGTTCCAAATCATTATGTATGACCTGTATTGAAGTTTAAGTTGATATCCATTGACATTGTTGTTCTGCAGTAATCTATTACAGAAAATGTGCATCTTATCGTAAGAATTTTGAAAATAAAAATAATGAGAGAGGTTTCTTGTGCAATTATATTTTTGTGTTTCAATCTTAAAAAAGAGGATTTGCTGCTTGAGCTCTTGGTTTACTTGCATGTTGGCAGTGGGTGTGGGAAGAGATATAGTGGAACGTTATAGCACTATCAAATAGACATGCTTCAAACTTATTTGCACAAAATAATGAAAACATCTGTTGTGTACCTTTTAAAGCTTCATTTTTTTTATTTTGCAACTAATCCGTGCACATTGCACAGCAGTTTCTTGTTCATTCATGTCTTCTTTTAATGACATGGCAATAAAACTGAGAAGATAATGGATGTAGTACTGTATAATAGGCAGGGCTTCATTTGTTTATACCAATAGAAGTCCAAATGAAGCCCATATGTTGTTTTAAAGTATTTAAACAGTGATGGTAATAATTGGTGTTTATTTCTGATGAACATAGTTTTTTTCTTTTGGTTACAATATGTGCACATTAAGTCGTAGCTGCAAATTATGTTGAATCAGCCTTTTTTGCGCTATTGTACTTCCAGTGCCTGAGGAAAGGTAGCAAAATGTAATTGTCTTATTAGCTGCAGATTTACATTGTTTTGTTTATTTTGAAGGAATGGAATGCCTTAATTAGTATTGGTGGCAATGAAATTGTGGATGTAACAATCTACCAATTAAAATTTTTTAAAAACTAACTTCCAGTTCAGGAGCAACTCTGCTTTCCCACCAGGGCTGCCATTTTCAGTATAGCAGGTGTGAGAAGAATACAGATGCATGTTTCTGCCAACCTGTAGTCCGGCTGCATTTCCTAAACAGCAGATTGGTCAGTGACAGATGCAATAAGGATTAGTCGTGTGTCTGTCACTGCAGCTGACACTGAGGGAAAAAGGACCAGCTGGGTTAGGCATGTGCACGTAATTTAAAAACTCTCCTAGACGAACAGTATATTTCATGCTCTTTTAAACAAAAAAGACACATGGGTACCTTAGTAGATTGTGAAATGCAATGTCTTTTGATGCTAAAAACCGTGAATATTCATCATTGTCAGTGTAATGCACCAAATGACAGTCTTCAGTTAAAATTCTGTTTTCCAAATGTCACTTTAATGCATTATATATCATACAATCTTGTTCAGGTTCAACTGAGATCATCCTGGTTTTGTTGACTTCTGTTGTCTTGTTAATGTTTTATTTGGAGTAGTTTAGTCCCCCACTTTTGATTCATGCCATCAATTTCTTAATAAAAATAAACAATTAATTTTAGATTTACAGAAAGATAGCTCTCTCAGAATATAAAGTGAACCAAAGCCTGGCAAATCTCGTCTGTTCCCCCATAAGCTCTCTGGACTGAATTTCATCAAAAAAGTTACTCTTCAATGGTTGTCTCATGTCTGATAACCTTGTTACTGGGAGTGACCCTAATGGGTTCACTTTGGGTACCAGCTGGAGCTCTGCTAAATGTTTACACTACTGGAGACCTGGGCTTTTTTCAAATCCAGCTGTACAAGCACTAAGGCAAGTCTGCAGTGCTGTGACATCAAGTTGTCACAGGGGTGCCTGCTGTTACCCTGGAGACAATAGTGTAGATCAAAGGCCAAGTCTGGTGTAATACTCGGCCGATGTTTACATTATACCAATGTACCAATGTCTTACTGGTACCAACCAAGCAGCCATGAAAGGGATGACTTTGTGTCGCAGTATGAGGAGAGTAAATTATACTACAAACGTCACTCAAGATTACATACTGGATTCACTTCAAAAACTAACTTTGGAGTTTAAGTTTCACCATGTGAAAAGAGAAATGGTACTTGAAACAGTAGCGATGGGGAAATAGTATGACATTTGAGCTGAAGACGCTATTGTCAAAATAATTCCAAGTGTTATAATTGATCAATGCAGTACCTCTCAGCAACTGCAAAGTGAAAATATTATAGTTCACAAGTCATGATGTTTAAGCTCTGAAAGCAAAAAAAAAAGTTAAAATGTCAAGTGCAATATTGAAATTTTTTCTAGACATGCTCCTGCAACTCTAAAGTTATTGTCATCAACAATAACAACTTCACGTCAGTAAGATGCACCATCGTGCATTACTGATTGGCAAATGAAATAGTCACTGAGTGGGAAAGAGTAGAATAGGTAGAATGGAGTTAGGCATTCACATAGAATAACATAAAATGTGCAGCACAGAATCAGGCCACTCGGCCCAATGGGTCCATGCTGGTGTTTATGCTCCACACGAGCCTTCCCCCTCCCTACGTCATCTAATCCTATCAGCATATCCTTCTATTCCTTTCTCCCGCGTGTTTATTTAGCTTCCCCTTAAATCCATCAATGCGAGTTCCACATTCGAACCACTCTCTGGGTAAAGAAGATTCTCCTGAATTTCTTATTGGATTTATTACTGACTATCTTATACTTATGGCCCCTAGATCTGGCCTCCCCCGTAAGTGAAAACATCTTTACGCCTACCTATCAAACCCTTTTGTTATCTTAAAGACCTCTATCAGGTTGCCCCTCAGTCTTTTTATCTAGAGAAAAGAGCCCCAGTCTGTTCAATTTTTCCTGATAGGTATAACCTCTCAGTTCTGGTATTATCCTAGCAAATTGTTTTTGCACCTTCTCCAATGCCTCTATATCCTTTTTATAATATGTTGATCAGAATTGTTCACAGTATTCCGTGTCGTCTAAGCAAGGTTCTATACAAGTTTAACATAACTTCTCTGCTTTTCAAT
Source organism: Heptranchias perlo (assembly GCF_035084215.1). Classification (NCBI taxonomy): domain Eukaryota; kingdom Metazoa; phylum Chordata; class Chondrichthyes; order Hexanchiformes; family Hexanchidae; genus Heptranchias; species Heptranchias perlo. The sequence goes on from NC_090331.1 coordinate 25,101,931, forward strand.
TCTATCCCTCTTGAAAAGAAACCCCGTGCTTGGTTAGCTTTTTTTTTAAGGCCTTATTAACCTGCATTGCTACTTTTAGTGATTTGTGTGTCTGTACCCACAGATCCCTCTGCTCCTTTACCCCATTTTGACTCTTATTTTCCAAGGAGTATGTAGCCTCCTTACTCTTCCTACCAAAATGTACCACCTCACACTTATCTAAGTGTGGGTTGGGCCAAAGAGCAATTGAAGAGAAAAATCTTTAGTAGATTTTGAAAATACAGAACGGCTGTATAGGTGGGGATGTTTTGCAGAAAGTTTCAAGGGGCAGGGGCATTGTGGCTGAAAAAGTGGTTACAAATCATGCAGCAAACATTAGTGAACAAGTAGAGCGTGTCAGAGGAACAAAGGATGCAAGTCACTAAGATAAGGTGAGGCAAGGCTGTGGATGCATTTAAAGGTGAAGATAAGGATCTTGAAATTAATTCATCGAGCATGGTGCGTCAGTGGAACCTAGAGAAGAGTTGGATAATGGAAACGTGGGGCGTTGTGCAAATAAGGACATTCAGTAATTCTGAATGAATTTTTCGTGAGAATGTAAGTCCTTTGGGTATTCATTTGTTTTGAAGTTGTCTGTGGTAATACCCCAGTTATCATAGTATCTTGAAACAATTCTGCAGTGTAAGTTGGCATCTATAAAGGAGCCAGCTTGGCATTAGTACAATTTGTAGCCTTCATGAGTCATGAAGAAAGAGAATTTTTAGCTCTGTGACTCAAAACGAGCAAAATAAAACTCTGTGCCAATTTCTCATGAAAAATGGTAATGCAGAGTAGAAAATGTATGGTGTAGATTTTAAGTTTCTAAATTCAGCTGTCTCTGCTCTACTTCCTGGAAACCTCTCTGCCCCTCCATCTCTCTCTCTCTCTCTCTCTCTCTCTCTCTCATATTTTATAAAATGTATCTTCGAAGAAGAGTAGAGGGGTTCTCCCACTCCAGAGACTTGAGTGCAAAACCTGGGCTGACATGCCAGTGCAGTACTGAGGGAGTGCTGCAGTGTCGGGGATGCCGTCTTTCAGATGAGACATTACACCAAAGATCTGTCTACCCTCTCAGGTGGACGTAAAAGATCCCATGGCACTATTCGAAGATGAGCAGGGACATTCTCCCCAGTGTCCTGGCCAATATTTATCCCTCAACCAACATCACTAAAACGGCTTATTTGGTCATTATCTCATTGCTGTTTGTGGGAGCTTGCTGTGTGCAAATTGGCTGCTGCATTTTCCTACATTACAACAGTGGCTATACTTCAAAAGTACTTCATTGGCTGTAAAGTGTTTTGGACCTTCCTGAAGGCGTGAAAGGTGTTATATAAATGCAAGTCTTTTTTCTTTCAAACTTATCTCTTTGATCTTGGGCACTCCTCCTAATCTTCCTGGCTCAGTGTCCATTTCCTTTCACCTATTTGTGAAGCGTCTTGGCAGCTTCTTTACATTGAAGGTGCTATATAAATAGGAGTTGTTCAAGAAATTTAGTAGCACGCAATCTTGGTGCAGTTTATAGGAAGTTGTTCTCAAATTGAATCGTAAAATCACCAAATAAATGTCTTTGTCCGCCTAGGTGTTAAAAGGCATGCACTATATTTTAAGCTACGTAATATTCAAATCAATATGATGGCAGAGGCAATGATTTTAACCACAAAATTCTATTACAATTCACCAACTCTTCAAATACACAAATTGGCCCTTCTGGTTGGCTCAGATGTGAAAACCAGTAATCAAATAAAGAGGGTCGAGTGATTTCAACTTTTGATTTGCATTTAATTTAATTTCAAGTACGGCGTCATCAGTAAAACGGCTATTAGTTCATAATTAAAATAATTGGTAATGTTCATTCATAAATAAAATATCTCTAGACAGCTGTCATTGCAGGTGTTTTCCTTTAATATTGGAATTTTTAATTTTAAAATTTAAAAAAATTGGCCACTAATTTACTTGCTCCAAACATCTTACTACTGTACCGCTAATAATGTGTGCTAACTGTATTTTACTTGTATGCCTCTTACCCAGTTTGTATAAAGCAAGGGGTGAGAGGGCAGAGTCACTTTTAACCCTTGACTATAACATCTGCAGTAACTTGAGTTGAGGTGTCCCTTTACGCAAGAATCATTTTTATTGACCGTAAACTCAATTTTTGTCCCATTTGTTTTTCATTGTTAAATGCATAGCATTACGGGATAACTCATCTAAATGCATCATTCTGTAGTAGGTACATGTAGCACATGCTTAGGAGTGGCAATTATTATCTCTCATTTATTGTATTATGGGTTTAGTACTGACTCAACAATCTGAATAAAACTAATCATGTGTCTACTCCTTTAAGAATTTTGCACTACAATGACCTTGCACTGTCACTTGTTATAGATGCATATACCCCACTCGGTGCCAAATACTTGTTTCTCCATTGTTTTGTCACAGTTTGCTACAGTGCCCTTTATCCACAAAAGGCTTGAAATGCTTTCAGCCAGTTTATACAAAATCTCAAAATAAATACAGATGAGGGAGGCTATTCAACCTATCTTAGCTCATTCATCTAGGAAAAAAAAATCTTAGTCTCCCATTGTATCACTTAACTGTATCTTGAATAAAGGTATAGTTTTTAACTCAGCTACCCAACCCAAAAGACTGCTCCAAGTGGAAGTCACTCTTCTAACCAACGTTGGTCCTAAATTGACCATTCACCAATTTTAGCCTGTGCTCCTTCTACTTATCTTGAAGTAGTCTTAATTTTATATTGCCATTAAAAGTGCAGCATCTGGCAACAGGGATTAATTATTTTTGGCAAGTTATCAACATTTTGGTCCCCAGAGGGATAATTACTGAACTAGATTTCCACCACTTCATAGTCAATGAATAGAATATCTAACATTGCCATGTAGTGGCATCAAGATCTAAATGGGCTGCATGAAGTCTTTCTCAAATTGGACAGAAAATAAAGATATTTTTTGTAGTGAAACTTTACTACATTTTTTAAAGCTGAGCAAAAAAGTAGTGGGGAAAAGCATCTGAGAGATCGCTGAATCTGAAGTAAGTTCCGTACTGAGCCCTACATATTGGAATCCTTGGCGGTGCCTGATTCATCTGCAGATGTCACATTTCTGCCTTCCCTGAAATATACATGGAACGAGAGAGAAGCATCATTGTACTCTGATGGAAATAACTTAACTGGTGCCAGTTTAAAGGAAATTGTGAAATCCAAAATCAAGGAGCCAAATTCTAAATTGGTGTCCAAGTTTTCAGCATTGACATCATTTGGAAATGTGGCACTCTATGGGGGGAATTTTAACCCCCAGGATGGGCGGGTCGGTGGTGGGGGGAGATTAAATTGTTAAAAATGGGAAACCCAACCCCAACCCACCGAAAAAGTGCCTACTTCCGGCTTAACTGGGGCGGATTGGGCGTTGGCCGAGTAACCTGCTCTCAAGAGGCGGGTCGGTAATTATAATATGTTAATGAGGCTCCATTCCTCAGATTTTGTCGGCCATTTGGAATTAACACCAGCATGGGTTTCTAAAGGCCTGGGATCTCCCTGGCGGATTAGGTAAATGCTTTTCCAGCACTGCTTGTGGGCCAGGAGGAGCAGAAGTGCTTCCTCTCCCAGCCTCCCAACCAAACCTGCTGCGATCTTCCGACGTCTCGCGATCGATCAAACCTCCCCCACCCCCACTCCCCCATGCGATCTCCAGACCCCGCAGTGAACGCATTCCTCTTCTCTCCACCCCCCACCCCCGTGATCTGATCGATTTCTCTCGCTGCCAGGCTCCGAGCCCGCTATCACCCCCCCCCCCCCCCAGGTAATCTGATCGATCCCTCCCTCTCCCCTCGCTGCCAGGCTCTGAGCCCCCAACCCCCTTTCTTCTACGGCAGGTTTTCTTGCCCCGCAGCCAGCCAGCCTTCAATCCGGCCAGCCGCCAGGCAGGAAATGGAGTACAAAAAGTCTAATGAGGTCCTGCCATTAAATTGGGCAAAACCTTTGCCTTCCCGGTATTTCTGGGTTTCCCAGACACTGACGAGTGCCCCCACTCCCTCCCCATAAATATTGGGGCCTGTGTCTCTCCACTGGAAATACCTTTGCAGGAGGAAATTAGCACAACATGTCTAAAACTACTCCCCACAGAAGAACATGACACTGGATAATTTGCTAACCTGCTTCATAGCCAAATACAGCCAGGTATATGCATCTGCTTCTGTTCTACCATCACGTGCTGCCCACACCGGCTTCAGAGAGTGCGAGCACTCATACTATTTAATCAGGCTCCTAGTGGCTTCTGTTGCTATATCATCAGCACTATGACCATTACAGTTTCAACACCGTTATGACTGTGACTACTAGTATGAATTCCTACAACCCCCCCCTCCAACATCATAGACTATCACATAATTTACATTATGCTCTTTGAAACCAGTACGCTCAGTCTTGAGGGACTGAGATCAAATTCTTAGAACTAGCTCAGCACTAGGCAACAGGTCTGTCAAAGCTTGTACTAACTTGGTGGCTTTCTGGAATACCTCTTTTCCATTTCCTACCACAACGGAGTTACAGTTAAAAAAATGAATTTTTAATGAACATCCTCCAATCATGTTACAATTTGAAATAGTTTGTACACATTCAAACAGTAATAAATACATCCTGCAGCAGGACCTCCAACTCTTCAGCATCTGAGAGGGCAGTGTTGTGCACATGTCTCTTCTGTGCCATTGTGATCAATTGCTCCACTTCTCTGTCCTCATTACAACTTGCCCTTTAATGACTAGCTGCAACATTTTAAATGCCTCCTTCCCAGCTGGATTTTCTCATCCCCAGCTAAGTGTGCTGTAGGCAAAGCTTTCTGGGCAAGTTTTTCCTGTACCTGTGGCCTAGGGAAGGGGCTGCCATTGGGACGTTGGGCTAGGGCTGCCCTCTGAGCTTCTATAATTTTATATTATTCTTAGAGGTACGTTAAAGGAGCCGCTACCCAGCTAAAATAAGTTGGAAATACTTCAATTTTTTGTCACTGTGAGACGTATTTGGAGAGAAACTGTGAAGTTAGAAACACCCCTTTTCTCTGTTGTGTATCCATTGACTTCACTATCTACATGTTTAGAGCATAATAATTCCTTCAACACTGTACCTCAGAGTTCCTCATGCAAGTCTCCTTATATGTCCAATCCAGCTTCACATTCTGGCACTGGGCTTCCAGAACCCTCCATAAACTTGAGCTCATCCAAAACTCTGCTGCCCATATCCTAACTCACACCAAGTTCTGTTCACACATCACCCCGTGCTCACTGAATTACATTGACAAAGCCTCGAATTTAAAATCCTCATCCTTGTTTTCAAATCCCTCCACGCTCTCGCCCCCTCCCTATCTCTGTGCTCCTACAACCCTCCGAGATCTCTGTGCTCCTCCAATTCTGGCCTCTTGCGCATTCCTAATTTTAATTGCTGCACCATTGGTGGCCATGCTTTCAGCTGCCTAGGCCCTAAGCTCAGGAATTCCCTCCCTAATCCTCTCCACCTCTCTATCTCTCTCTCCTATAAGATGCTCCTTAAAACCTACCTCTTTGACCAAGCTTTTGGTCACCTGTCCTACTATCTCCTTATGTGGCTCAATGTCAAATTTTGTTTGATAATGCTCCTGTGAAGCGTCTTGGGACATTTTACTACATTAAAGGCTCCATATAAATGTAGGTTGTTGTTGTTATCCATGTTACAACTTATCAAGGCAAACTCTTATTGCTTCAGTGCTTTCTATTGTGGTCCAAAAAGAATATTGTGATAACGATGATTTGACTTCAGCAAGATCTCCCTTTATCTTTCCTCAACACAAATGTATCATTCCAGGACAGGGAGCTCATCAGAAAAATAGGTGGTTTCAAGGCACTTGGCTTCCACATTACACAAGCTCATACTTACAAACTACAGCTAAGGGCTGTTTGACTATCTCTCAAACAGTTTCAAGAACAGATGCAAAACAACCTAGTCCCGATATAGTCAGACAACAAAAGTGGGGGTAATGAGCAGGGAGAATAAAATCCTTTGCACAGATAGCATTCATATGTATACTGGGTATTCAGAAAATAATTCATGTTAAAACCCATGTCAAGAAAGCAAAATGGTCCCGATCATCCTCCTAGTAGTCATATGGTACATTGATATAGGTAGGATTTTCATCAGAAGGTTGTGAACCAGATCTTCAGAATCCTCAAGAAAATGAGATAAGAAATAGGCAGAGCTCTGATTAGTAGTTTTAGGAGCTGCATAAGATCTGTACTGAAAACTTGAGGACGACAATTGTTATCCCAAAATTCAAAAAGAAGTGAGTCATGAACCTGGAGATTTCATATCAATTGCCCTAATGTGGGAAAAATGCATGTAATGATTGAGATTCCATAAATAATCATCTAAAGAGCATAGGGGCCATGATGACTAGTCAGAAAGGATTTGTAAGCAAGAGGCCATGCCTAATTAATCTTTGTAAACAATTTTACAACACCAAGTTATAGTCCAACAATTTTATTTGAAATTCACAAGCTTTCGGAGGCTTCCTCCTTCCTCAGGTGAATGTGGAAATGAAATCCTCGAACCCTTCGCATTTATAAATCACAGAACAATACCTGGTGATTACAGAGAGTCCTTCCAACTGCCCGTTGCCAAGGCAATCACAGTGTGCAAACAGAGAGGTGTTACCTACAGGGTAATAAAACGGTTTTTAATATAATGGGTCATTTGCTGTCTTTCTCTTCCTTCCGGATGTTTCTATGTTTCTGCCTCTCTCTTTTTTTTGGTTGTTTGTATATTCGGTGGCCCTGTAGGTAACACCTCTCTGTCTGCACACTGTGATTGCCTTGGCAACGGGCAGTTGGAAAGACTCTCTGTAATCACCTGGTATTGTTCTGTGATTTATAAATGCGAAGGGTTCAAGGATTTCATTTCCACATTCACCTGAGGAAGGAGGAAGCCTCCGAAAGCTTGTGAATTTCAAATAAAATTGTTGGACTATAACTTGATGTTGTAAAATTGTTTACAATTGTCAACCCCAGTCCATCACCGCGCATCTCCACATCATAATTAATCTTTAGAATTCTTTGAGGAGGCAAGTCTTTGGAAAAAGTTCAACATGTGAGACTTCTAAAGAAACTTAAAGTTTGTGGAATTAATGACAAATGAACTAGTTGAGTGGAAAACTGACTAGTTTGGCAATAGGAAGCAAAAGGTGCCGCTAAACAGAAAAAGCTCTTGCGGTTTATTTTCTGTTGCCAAAATCATGGGGAAGATTCCATACAGCGTATGGGATCTGTGGGATTGTGGTTTGTCTATGTAGCAGGGTATAATCAGACATGAATCCTATTTTAGTCTGAGTACATTCCCCAGAAATTTCAGATTTCCATGCAGGGGCATGTACTAAGACCAGATACCTAGTGTTTTATCTTTAGTAACAGCTCATGGACCAGGCATTTCAAGCTAAATAAAGTTTACTTTCCCTGTGAGAAAATAGTGCTTTTATACGGGTGACTTATGCTACATGGAGAAGACCTGAAAGTGAAGCAGAAATGTAGGTTATGCAATTAGACTTAAGCAATCCTCATTCTCATAATGGCTGTATATATAACATCTTACCTTCCTCTTTTTCCAAAGCTGTTCAACAGATGATATCAGAGAGTAGACTAGTTGCCAACAGATGTCATACAGAGCTGTGTAGTTTAACCTATACAATAACTCATACAAGCCAGAGTATTTCTATGTTATTTCTGTTTCTCCTACAAAAACAAGAAACTGTATTGTATTTTATTGGCATTTCTAAAATTGGGATTTAGTTTTTAATTGGTAATTTAGTTTTTAAATGATGTGCTTCATATTAAAGGATAAGTTATCTCCTGGGCATGTACTTTCAATGAGACTTATTCTCCCCCAAATGTTGCACAACACAACTTTAAAAAGAAAAAGATAAACATTTCAGCAGTAAAGGATGCTTCTCTTCCAAAGTGCTCTTCATAAAGCTCTGCCAGTTGGAAGTCTCTTGAAGTGGATGTGTTCCAGTGATATTAGATATCGGATCTTCACAGAGCACCACTGCTAGCTACCATTGAGTATCTAGTTCATCTTTGTTAGAGTTGTCATTTTAGTTCTAAAACATCTCTTGCCAAGTTTTGCAAATCTCAGCACAAACTACTTTGAAATGAGATGGAGCCAGATTAATGTCTGCTCTGACTAACTAGCTCTCGGTGCAAACACAGGATGTATTCTGCAAAGATACCATACCTGATTGGAGCATGCTCAATTTGAAAAAAATGTTAATTGGCCATTTAAAAAAGGAAAACATAATATGGGACATGAAAGAAGCGTAAATGTTGTACATGGAAAGTATATCTCATACAGTTGCTTGTCCTTTAAGGTTGATTGGTACTGTGCAACTTACATTGAATATATTGACAACCTGATAGGGTCACATTGTTGTTCCAGGAACAAATTTCAATGTAAAGAATATATAGCGTACAGTTCTGTCCTCACAAAGTTGGTGGGGGTTAAATAGAACTTTTCATTACATTTATTGGATATTCATGGTTTATGAAAGTAACTTATCAGTGATTTCTATGTTTTTGAGGCCAGGAGATTTTTGGCCTCCACCTGTTACTGTTGAGGATTGGGTGAAGGAGTTTGCCCTAATATCTTGATGGTCCTGATGATTTGGAAGAAGTAATAGCACCCATATGGAGTTTTGTAATAGTGGTATCGTGGAGAGGCGTAGAAGAAGGGGGTACAGGGTGAACGTGAAAGGATGCATCCAGAGAAACTATTGTCAGGTCTATTTTGGATCAAATGGCTTTTTATAATTTGGAAATATAAATACTTTTTCTAGATTTGGAATTTCATTTTTGTTCCTCAAATACCATACATTATAATGGCTCATAATGGAGAAATACGTATCTACTTAAGAGTTGCAATGCCCAATAAACTCTCACATATGATAAGTTCAGAATAAAATTAACTCACTTTCCTCAATTTGTGCCTACAGTGTATTTGTTCTGAGATATAACACACTTCCTTTCTAAAATATTAAAATTATGCACAAGGCACACTGCACAATTTTTAATGCAATACAAGATATGCAACACAAGACACTTCTATTATAAGTCAAAAAAACGATACTATACCTCACTGTAGGTAAAGTATGGTGTAATTTATTAATGTACAATATCACTTCAAACATTAACCATTTCTATACTACCAACAGTGACGTGCAACTCAGTAAATTATGCAGTGCAACCTCAATAGCCCAGGAAACTGATGTGTTACGATACAGTCACTTATCAGGGCCAAACCAAATTATCATCACAGTCGAAATAGAACAAGTCAATCTAGTCCTCACGAGAATATTCATCTCCAGAATTCTCAACCATAGAAACCTTCAACAATTCTTCCAAAGAATCATAATTACTGAACTCGATCTGATTTAGTTTCTCTATAGATGCAATCTGTGTCAAGTGTTGTTGAGTGTACAAGCCTCAAGCACCAACATCCATTCATGTACTTCAGCTATAGCGGCCTCCTTCTTCAGTCACCTAAAGTGAAAGTACGTAAGTCTTCGCACATCCTGGTTTTGCTCAGCTTCATGACCGTTATTTTGTTGACTATTATATCCTGAGATTAAAACAGCTTGATCATTGTTGTGGGCATTCTCCCTAGGATAGTTTTGACATTGTCCAGACTATGGGTTTGCAAGCAGTCCAGTACCATGATAACTTGGAGATTAAATTTCCCTTCCTTATGCTGATGGCAGACCATCTCAACATACTTCACCATTAGGTCTCCAATCATCCAACATTTTGCATTGAACTTAACAACAGTGTTGGAGAGTAGTTTCCAGTATGGTTGTAGTCTCTGTTTAAAAATAATCATTGGCTTTCACTCGTGGATATTGGCCATGTTGTCAACAACATGGTAAAGTTGGTTCTTCGTGGCTTGTTCTTACCAGCAGCATGGACTGTTTCATTCACTAGTCCAATCACAATCATTTGCTCAGACAGATGTGTGACATCCACCACTATGCTTAAGTGTTTCCAAATCAAGCTACTGAGAAATCCATACAGATAGAATTTCTGTTTGCCCAATATGGAATATACACTCTGTCCATTTAAGGGCATAGCTCACCTATGTAAATCCAGAGAGTTTAAGTTGGCAAAGACCAAGGATTAGGGACTGTCAAGTATGCTCACAGTTACTGCTGGAGTTTAACCAGCAAAAGCCATGCAATTTAACAGCACACTGCATTGGTAATCTTCAAATTGTTTGTCCAACCAGGACCTCTCTATCTGTTCTGATGAAAGGCCATTGACCTGAAACGTTAACTCTGTTTCTCCGTATATGCTGCCTGACCTGCTGAGTAATATTTTTTATATTTCAGATTTCCAGCATCCGCCGTATTTTGCTTTTGCTTCTGCTTCCACTATATCTGTTAGAGCATTGACTTGCAGGACTATCTCTAGCTGAATGGGTGGAAACCCAGACCTTTTAACAAGTCTATCCCTCCAGATCCCAATAATGACCAAAGCTGGGTGATCAATCATCAGCAGTTCCCTGGAGTACTGCAGACTTGCCTGGCTTCTGGTATCGGCTTACCATGTATATATCAAGAGTGACTCAGATCCATTCTTCCATAGCTAGGTGTGTCATCCTGGAACCATCTCAGTCCCAAAGAGATCCCACTTCCCTCCTCTCCTCATGAGAACAGTCAGCAGTTGGTCATTAGAAAATAATTTAAGTGTTGCATCTTGAAAACCAAGAAGTTTGCACATAGAGGTTTGAGGAAATGAATTATTTTAATTCTGAACTTTTAACCAACATTTGGGAGTTTATAGGGCATTGCACCATTAAGAAGGATAGCATCATGCTTCAAAAATACTAGTAGTGAATGTTACGCAAGGGTGCGAACACACACACAAACTTCAGTGTTCTTAAAGAGCAACTAAACCTGAATTGTAACTGTGCTCATTATTAATATAACCTATTTTGTTGTTTATGTTCAACTGAGGAATCCTGCTGGTGCCAGAAACTGCTTGCAGATTAGTGTTTTTGAGCACATAAACGTTAACGTTTTTACTTCTTGGGGAAGTGATGATGTAACATTGAACAGGAAGTTACTGTTGTTAATCATCCCTTACATTTGTTGAACCTTTCGATTTATTTTTCATGTATGACTACATTTTATTAATGACGAAGTGGGGAGAAAGCGTTGTAATTTTTTCTGTCCACCACAGGAAATGTTTGCAGCCTCCTGCCCTTAACTACTGTTTCATCTTTCACTAAAGTTCTGAGTGGGTTGCTGCAATATTGGGCACTAGCAACGTTGCTAAGTTGAACAAAACTGAGAACTGACTAGAATGGGGAGTTATCACTGCCATTTAAAGTGAACCTGCCCTTCGTAACCTTTACACTGCTACTATAGGTCTTTTACTAGTACAGGAATTACCTGCACTAAAGACCGAGTATCTACAGTGCTCCCTGATTGTTATCAGATGTTTCCCGTACCTTACTTATTTTTCCATATTCACTTCCCCAAAGACACGCATGAGACCAGGAAAGGTGTGGAAACAGCAAAACTGTTAAAGTAGTTTTAACCAAGATTATAATATAAATTTATAAGTTATTGTATCTTTAAAGTTCTCTACTCCTGCCCCAGCTGTTCCACTACCTCATCAACTGGAATTTTTTGCACTACATATTTCTGGGAAGTTAAGAGGAGGTTGATCCTGACAAGTTTTCGTCCCCCCACTGCGCTTTTATTTTCGCTCTCCCACTTCTGTGCAAATGTTCCTAAGAGAGTGAGGTCTTAGTTTTCCATTAATAATGGGAATCCCTGTAGATATTGAAATACTATAAACAGCTTGTTATTAAAGAAAAATATACTGCAAGACTGCGTGTAAATAAATAGGTCACTACAAAAGAAATCAAGCACTATTTGTAATATCTATTATCAATTGCATGACTGCATTATGCATTATGCATTTGCTTAGTTTAGAAGAGCTTCCAGCACTGTCATCTGAATATCCTTGGTTGTGCCACAGGCTCATAATTCACTCCTTGTGTTAGCCGTGTCATCTCTGAGTCAAAAGGTTGTGGGTTCAAGTCCCACTCGAGAGACTTGAGCGCAAAATCTAGGCTGACGCTCCAGTGCAGTACTGAGGGAGTGCTGCACTGTCGGAGGTACCGTCTTTCAGATGAGACGTTAAGTCCCATCTACCCCCTCGGGTGGACGTAAAAGATCCCATGGCACGGGGATTGAAGAAGAGCAGGGAAATTCTCCCCGATGTCCTGGCCAATAGTTATCCCTCAACCTACATCACCAAAACAGATTATCCAGTCATTATCACACTACTGTTTGTGGGTCCTTGCTGTGTACAATTTCGCTGCTACGTTTCCTACATTACAACAGTGACTACACTTCAAAAGTACTTCATTGGCTGTAAAGCACTTTAGGATGTCTTGAGGTCCTGACAGGCGCTATATAAATGCAAATTTTTTTTTTCTTTTCCTAGTTATCCCATCTTCTGTGTACAGTACAATCATAAGTTTACTGAAAACATGACTTATAATGGAAGCATTTAGTACAGGTTCTAAATGCAACCTACTTATATTGAGGTCCCATTTCTATTCAATTAAATTACCGTATAATGCCACTTGTTATAATTTCAAACAGACTATCTAATACTTGGCACGAAAGCATTTGAATCTCTCCCTGCCAAGATGTGAAAGACTTTTAAATGAAAATTGTAGAATTCCCCATTGTCATTACGGATTTGTAATAGCGTAGGGGGCTAATTTCACATCAACAATCATTCTTTTTAAAATCAGCAAGTTCTTTGAACTAGTCCATATTGACTAAAATAATACAAACACTCATTCCTCACTGGGGACTTCAGACTGATGAAGCTCAATTTGAATTGATGTACCTGCACACACTTAAGACAAAATTAAGTTCAGATCAATGTGCTATAAGCCTATCTTCTGTCTGTTCAAAATGAGCATTTCTTTGTTCACGTTTGTAAAGAGAAATAGTTCTGACAGTTACAAGTTAAATTAGGTTTTAATTTGCAAAGGGAAACTGGTTTAGATTAGTCTGAAATGAAAATTAGTATCTGATATTTAGAGAGAAAAGGCACTTAATCAGTGTGATTTGATCTAAATGCATTCAAATCCATCTAGTTATGTCCATATGCCAAACTGCAATTCTGCAGGTGTTTTTCCATTCGTCACTCGTGGTTAGCAGCACTCAATGACACCGAATCCAGGTGACCGAAATATATTTATCAGTAAGCGTGACGATTGCAGGCACCTTGCTCTGCATTGCAGGAGGTTCATGAGAGGGCTAGTGGAGAATTTCCCCACCCACTCAAGCACGGATCATCAGTTTTTCGTGAAAATATAACTTCAGCCTCCTCGTTAAAAAAAACACAAAACAACAAAAATGATCAATTTGTGGTCACAGTTGCCAATTGCCATTTTGTGTCGTTGCATGTTGCTTCCCTGCCCCTTCCCCCACATAACTTAACGTGCAGCATGACCTTGACATGACATGACACTGACATAAAATTACACATCTGTCCTTTCAGTGACTCAACAAATTTCAAGAATAGAGGCCAGTAGCAACTTAGGTGAAAGGTTAGAATGCTGCACTTCTGACTACTTGTGTGTTATCGAGCCCATCATGGAGGAGTCAGAAATATTGCCAGTATTAATTGATATTTCAGTGTTGTTGACTTATTAATGGTGCCACATCTCCACATCTATTTGTCGAAAAAGCGTGATAAGTTTGTGGTGTCAAAACACACTCTGGGGTTTTAAATTATACTGTAAAATCCAATGACATGCAGCATTAAAAAAATAAGCTATGTCACCGATCACTAAAGGAGGGTAATCCTTAGTTGTTCACTCTCACGCCATTGCAATTATTCTTAGTGCTGTGCTCAAAACAGAATTATGCAAGAGATTTTTGAATCAGAAGTTTGCCCATTCGTTCCTCTGCTATGATTGCAGCAACATTATCAAGAACATTATTTCTAAAAGCTCTGCATTTGTCAGCCAGCAGCAACAAATTACAAGAAATGGCCACTATTAGTCATGTTCCCTGGTTGTGTGATTGGTGATTGCCTCTGTCCTTCTGTTGTTTGCAGCATAAACTGCCTTTGTGGATCTCATGGAGCCACGTAACTTTGCTGCCTTCTTATGTAACCTGCAGGAACCAGGAGACAATTTCCGTACAGGAAGCTGAGTTACAGGGCTTTTCTCTGATTTCAGCTTGATGTACCCAGTATGCTGTTGTTTTATTACGAATTTGGCACTGAATTCACACTGGAGCCAGCATAAATTGGGTGCAAGTCAATAGCATAATGCCACTGAATCAAAAATCAGCACAAGAAGACTGGTGTTAGCAAGATCCACTTAAATAGGTAGTCTGATGCTTGTGTGGAGTGATGCCAGATCCAGTATAACGGCCGGAGTGTGCTCAGTACTTCTAAAATTGATAGCATCATGGCATCACAGTGCCATGATGCTATCAATTTTATCAATGCTATCAATGACATGAAGATTTAGCTATCCAGAGCAAGTTGTAGTGGACTGCACGCATTTCACCCCTTGTCCATTATCCTGAGTAATTTCCTTGCACAGGCATGTACATTTAGTGATGACATGATACATACATGTCTGTGCATACACAGTGGCATTCTGACATTTGGAAGGAGCCAAAATGTCACCATATCAATGTCACCATAACAGTGTAATTTTAGCTCAATGGTAGAATTCTCAGCACTTGAGCCAGAAGGTCATGGTCCTGCAGGGACTTGAGAACATAATCTAAGATAGTGGGGTTTTGCAGTATGTCCCCCTCTCCTCAAGAACATTTTGATTTTTGACATTCTTTTGGCGCAATTTCCAGAATTTTGAAACCTACTGTTATTCAGTCTTTCAAACCAGCTCCCTTCAAGCTTGTTCTTTTTATTTAGGAAAACATCAACAAGTTGCATTTTTATAGCGCCTTCAACGTAGGAAAAAAAAACATCTTAAGTCGCTTCACAGTGGTGTAAGCAAAAAATGAACTCCAAGCAAATAAGTTGCTATTAGGAGGGGTGACCAGAAGCTTGGTCAAAGAGGTGGGTTTTAAGAAGGGTTTTAAAGGTCAAGAGGAAGATAGAGAGGCAGAGGGTTTGGGAATGGACTTCCAGAGCAGGAACATGGTAATTGCAGGCATGGCAGTGGATGGTGGGGTGAAGAGAGGAGGTTACAGAAATAGTGAAGTGCAAGGCCATGTAGGGAATTAAACGCAAGGATGAAAATTTTAAATTGAGAGCCAATATAGATTAGTGAGGACAGGGTTGATGAGTGAGCGGGACAGGCACGCAGGAGGTAACAGTGCAGGGACAGTAAGGGAAGCCATTATTGGAAATACACCATCTGATAGTCAAGAGTGGAACCAAGCAAGGGTATTCACATGGAGGAAAGGCATTGGAGGTGGAGGGTGTGATCGACCGTGTCAAAGTCTGCAGAGATTGGCGATGGGGCGGTTGTTTGCATGGACAGAAGGGTCAAGAAAACAAGGTTTATCACGTGGCAGGGGGTGTAATAACGGTGGCTTTGAAAGGGAGACCACTTGAAAAGAGGATACCATTTACAATGTCAGGTAGCATGGGGGCCAGGAAGGGAAGTTGAATGGTCAGAAGATTAGTGGGAATGGGGTCAAGGAAACAGAAGGTAGGTCTCATGGACAAAATTACCTTAAATAGGGCATGAGGGGAGATGGGAGAGAAACTAGAGTGAGACACAGGTTCAGGGTTTGAGTGGGGTAGTCTGGACGAAGATTTGTCTTGGTGAGAAAGCAGCAGAGGCAGCTGAACAGATGATCTCAACCTTGGGGACCAAGAAGTCCATGAGCTCCTCACATTTGTTGGGGAGGTGAAGATTTTTTTAAAATTCGTTCATGGGTAGTGGGCATCGCTGACAAGGCCAGCATTTATTGCCCATCTCTAATTGCCCTTGAGAAGGTGGTGGTGAGCTGCGTTCTTGAACCGCTGCAGTCCGTGTGGTGAAGGTTCTCCCACAGTGCTGTTTGGAAGGGAGTTCTAGGATTTTGACCCAGCGACGATGAAGGAACGGCGATATATTTCCCAGTCGGGATGGTGTGTGACTTGGAGGAGAACGTGCAGGTGGTGTTGTTCTGATATGCGTGCTGCCCTTGTCCTACTAGGTGGTAGAGGTCGCAGGTTTGGGAGGTGCTGTCGAAGAAGCCTTGGCGAGTTGCTGCAATGCATCCTGTGGATGGTACATACCGCAGCCACGGTGCGCCGGTGGTGAAGGGAGTGAATGTTTAGGATGATGGATGGGGTGCCAATCAAGCGAGCTGCTTTTTCCTGGATGGTGTCGAGCTTCTTGAGTGTTGTTGGAGCTGCACTCATCCAGGCAAGCGGAGAGTATTCCATCACACTCCTGACTTGTGCCTTGTAGAAGGTGGAAAGGCTTTGGGGAGTCAGGAGGTTAGTCACTCGCCACAGAATACCCAGCCTCTGACCTGCTCTTGTAGCCACAGTATTTATGTGGCTGGTCCAGTTAAGTTTCTGGTCAATGGTGATCCCCAGGATGTTGATGGTGGGGGATTCGGCGATGGTAATGCCATTGAATGTCAACGGGAGGTGGTTAGACTTTCTTTTGTTGGAGATGGTCATTGCCTGGCACTTGTCTGGCATGAATGTCACTTGCCACTCATGAGCCCAAGCCTGGATGTTGTCCAGGTCTTGCTGTATGCGGGCTTGGACTGCTTCATTATCTGAGGGGTTGCAAATGGAACTGAACACTGTGCAATCATCAGCAAACATCCCCATTTCTGATCTTATGATGGAGGGAAGGTCATTGATGAAGCAGCTGAAGATGGTTGGGCCTAGGACACTGCCCTGAGGAACTCTTGCAGCAATGTCCTGGGGCTGATAATTGGCCTGCAACAACCACTACCATCTTCCTTTGTGCTAGGTATGACTCCAGCCACTGGAGAGTTTTGTAGGGCGCAGGTTAGGGTTTAAGAGATGGTTGATGGTGGAGAAAAAAAAAACAGGGGTATCTTTGCTTTCCAGGATGATCCTGGTAGTAGTGGGTGGTTTTGGCAGAGGAGAGTGAGGTCAATAGCACTTGATGAAATTCAGACTGGTCTGTTGGTGGATGGCTAAACCAGAAACACTGAAACATGATGTAAATTTGTGTACTGAAACCTTTTAGAACATGAACATAAATAGTCCTAACCAGCAGTACATTCTATATTCACAAGACAAAACTGGCTCACTATCATGTCTGTCCCAGACTCCATGGCAGTTGGAGAAATTACCTTCATTAAGCAAATGCTGGTTTAACTATTTAAAAATATATATATTTTAAATCGTGCAGAAAGGATGAAGGTGACTCAATATCATCAAAATAAAACTTCAGAACAATGTTCTGATGAAGGGTCACACTGAAAATTAACCTGTCTTTTCTGCATTCAGGTGTTTGCATTTCATACATTTTCTGTTTTTAAAATCTTAAAACACATGAGCCTAGAAATTACTGTTGGGGCTAATAGTGGATGAACATTTAATGTGTTCGTTTGACATTCCTCCACCCACTATTTTAGTATGGGGTTAACCCATTTGAAATAAGCTGGTTAATGCCTATGTTGAAATAACTGAAGAATATCATGGGAATGCATTGAGCTTTTGAGTGCTATTATTGCCAAATGTAATATCTAGCCTGTACTGCTCTTTTGTTCCTATCCAAAGGATTTATTTTCTTGTACTGGAAATTAAAAAAAACATTACATCCCAAAATGATCTTTTTAAAAAAGCTAAAGCGCATCTGCAAACAGGCCAATGTTAAACATTACAGGAGTATACTGAAGGGAAATACTAAATATGAGAATCGCAGTGTAATTATTTTAAGTAAAACTCATCAGTTCAATGCCACACACTATTTTATTCCTAGAGCTAGGCAACTCTGCAAAAGCCAGTTAATACATTTACATGGGGAGCATACTGTCTTCAAATAAGACAATAATGCCTCAAAGTTCCTTTTGAGGAAAATAACATGATTTTCAAAGCAGTGTTTTAGCAGCTTATTTGTCTTTTCTAACTTCTTTGGGAACAAACTGTAAATTAACACATCTGTAACTGCAACTCTCAGAAGCCATCGACTCATCTTAAGGCTTTTCTGTCTCAACCAACAATGGGCGAAAGGAACGCCTCAATGGTTCTGACATCCTTTGAGCCCACTTTCCAATTGATCTGATTGGTTCTGACAGCATCGAGTTGTGCAATTGACTGATCTGATTGTTTGATATTAACAACCTCCAGTCCTAGTGGAAAAAATTACTTTTTTGTCCCCCATGAAACACTAACAAACTGGCACGTGGTTGAAATGCTGACTACTGTTAGTGGGCATGTATGCTTCAGGTCACATCCTGAAGATATGTAGCACTGTGCCACCTTCACAAAACCTCTTGAACATTCCATGAACTTAATTTCTGTTGCTATTGCATCACCACCTCAACAGCTGCAGCTGCTCCTATCGCTGCTGCAGTACCAACAGTTCTTTATTTTAAAATGAAACCCGCCAAAATAAATACTAGACTTTACATTTCTTACACTGTGGTCAGTTTTCAAGCCAAATTTTTAAAGCTATTTGGCACTATTTCAGATACAATGATACATGGACAAGGGCAGCTTAACTGTGGGTCCTTTTGGCCTCACTTTGCATTGAAAGAAACTTTCATTAATGTAACCAAACACCAGTTAAAACTGTAGTGTCGCATTTTCCCAGATTTTGCTGGAGCGGGGCATCTCTCGCGTGTCCCGTTAGTTGGATTTCTTCCCTCACCCTTCAGCTCACATTTTTTTTGCCCTGTAAGTTGCTGGAAGTGCGAGCTGATAACAGTGCGGCAGGGACAACGGGGCATCTGGGACCTTAGTGAATGACTGAGCCAACAGTCTATCTCCTTAACCAATGAGATTTAAGGATTGAGAAAGAAACAGAGGAATGACCAAGCAGGAAATAGGGTGAATTAGAGTGAAATCAGGTACAGAAAGAGAGGGAAAGATAGATTGAATTGAGAGAGAAAAAAGAGACAGAAAGGAAAAGTAAGAAATTAATTTTAAAATTTTAAAAATTTTAAAAATCTCCAACAATTTACTACCTGTAGGAATGAGACTCCACAGTTTAAATTGTTCCCTTTCTGGGTCGGAGAGGTTGATTGGCATTGTAGGAACATAAATCTCCTCATTAAAAAGGTACTAGCGCTGTTAAGTAGCAGTCCTAACTTTCTATGGTGAGTTTAATTGGCAATTAATGCACAAATGTAGCAACTTCATGACACTCATGGGGAGGTTGAGAGCGAGCTGCCGTTTTTGCAAGGCTAATGGCGGAGCAGCGCAAATCATCCAGCAACTTGTGGCGATTCGCAATTCTCTTCCTTGCCATGAGCTACTGGACGATTTATACGTTAATAACGGCGAGCGCCATTAAACTCACTGTTATATTGGCAGCAAAATCTGGGCCATTGTCTTGAATTGTTCAGTTTGTATTAACAAACCATTGTTAATGCATTCCTTTTACAAAAAGTACTAAATAGAGGGCGCTCCATCGCCATATGTGGGATATATTTCATGAATGACCTGCTCATGAATGACTTGTGCCTTCTTTTAGAGAACCACACTACTGGAAGCACAACAGAAACAACTGGGCATGCACAGGTTTGAAAGTCATGATCATGACTTTTATTTTTGCCCAATGGCTGGACCACAAGTGGAATAGTTTGTATATTGCTCAGCACAAACAGACTGCATTCCATTTATTACATAAAATTGCTAGCATATTAGAATTCAGTTTACATTGCGTGAAATTTTTATTTAAATTTGCCTAAACTTGTTTAGAGCAAAGCTCTTTTGTGGCGTTGCGGGGATACCTGACAGTGGCATGTGTGATGCAGTCAGACTATGTTGCTGTTCCATGATACACCACAAGTAATGTAGTGTTTTGTTCTTTACAGTGGATGCTATTTGGTGATGCATAGAACTGTTCTAACAAAAATCTGCATTAAAAATATTTTTGAAAGTATCCCAGTGTATTTGTGATCATAAAAGTGAGGCATTAGAAACTAATTTCTGTCCCAGGTCCTTTCTATCCAGATGCAAACATTTAATTACATTTTCCTACTACAAAAACAGTAGTCAAGCTACACCAACTGGAAATACACTAATTTATCCCTGACCTGTACTGAATTAGCTATTTGAAGCCAGGGTGGTAATGGAGGTGCTACATTTTGCTTGGGGAAAGATCGGCCAGAATTCCTGTCCCATTCGCTATCTTGTAGTCAATTTTAAAGGTTTCCATGTATGGCCATCAGGTTAGGGCAAGACAGCTCTCGCCTGTGTTAGCCCCCATGAGTGATTCACCCTAGAATGAATCTCTTTTTCCAGAAAAGGAATGGTAAGGAAAGAAAAATAGAGGAGGAGGAAGGAACAAAAGAGAATAGTAGCTGAACAGCTTTGAAAAGTGTTGATCTCAACATGCTAGTATTATTGGACTCCCAGAACAGCAAGAGCATGCAGAAGCTATAGGGTGTGATTAAAGTGCAGCTATAGAGTGTGATTAAATACTAGCATAGCATTTCAGGGCAATATTAGTCACCTTTTTTACAATGCTCAAAGGATAGTCATGAATGTATTTGTTTCAGGCACAAGATGATTTTAGTCCAGGCAGTATTTTGTTTTAAACCTCCATTTATTCTAAAATGCTAGTTACATGATACATGGGTTAACTGGAGACACAAACTTGCAACTTATTCCTGCTCGAAAAAAGAACGATATGTTTGGATGATTCATAATAGTTGGAAGATTCCTTGTGTGTCTGTCTACAAACGATTTGCGCAGGTTTTGTCTCTGCAGCTGCTTTTAAAGCGCAGAAGACAGAAGGACTATGTGACTCGAGCATTAATATTTCTCATTGTGGTATCACTTGCTGTCGTGTTGGGGGAAAAGAAAGCTCATGTTCAGAGATTCCTGTTCAGAAATCAAAAGCCACTTTCAAATGAGAATTTTGTTGTTGGAAGGCAGAACAAAACTTGTATGAAAAGGGAATTTGCATCCCACTACTTTAAGGTATTGGTTCCCTCCTCAAAATGTTGCTTTTTGCTGTTTTGGTACGAATGCTGGCATTTGTTAGTTCGAAGTGGAGTAATTGAAATGTGTTGCTTTGAAGTAATTGTTTCCTGTCAGAAAGAAAAATTGGCTGCAACTGCAGGCAACCTTGCCATAGAATGCCATCATTTTCAGAGTTTACACTAATCAAATCCAGTAGGAACTTAGGCACATGTTGATAGTTTATTTTCCTAGTTACTGCAGTGTTTTAAATATTCAAATGTTCAATTGATTTTAGAATAAAGGAGCATTTTGACACAGTGCACTGGTGTTCCAAACTGCTGTGTCAAAATGGTGTAAATTCTAATTTACACCTATAGTCCCCTGCCCCCTCACCCCAGGCCAAATGTCCAATCGTGGCAATAAAAGCTGAGCACTGCAACAGGAAGGGAGTGTAAACTTGATAATCTGTCATAGTGGTGCCATTTTCTTGAACCACCTAGAAATCACCTCAAGAGTGGTGTTAGCAGAGACCTGGAAGCAGATTGAGTATCTGACCGTACAGTTGGCGAAATGGGTGCATGGGGACGGAGAGCAGGGGTTGGGGGGGAGTGCGGGGGGTGGGGGAACGGTGGTCAAAAAGGAGATAACACAATGGCTTATTTAAAGAAAGACGACTTTTGTACAAGCACATATATAATACAACGTTGCAGGTTGTTGGTTAGCGGAAATTTATAGGCTTAACACTACCTCACCTGAACTCTTATAGTAGATTTTTTTTATATCAGCTGGTCTCCTCCAAAACTATCATCAGCAGTTCAGAGCTTCCCCTCTCCCATACCTCATCCCCCTTTTCGACAGTGTTCACTCATTCTCCCGCTGTTGAAGTGCATATTCTTCCAGCTGTAAAAGAATACATGGACGCCGCTCATTCTTTCCTGTTTGTTTTTCTTTCTGGGAGAGTATTGGTTTGAAAACTGCATCGCGCAATAGCAAATGGCACTCCAAATTGTTCAGTGCTTCTCAGCAATGAAGGAGCACCATTTGGTGGCGATTTAAAACAGAAAATCCCTGTGTTCTCAAGTACAAAGAGAACAACACTCTTGAGTTAGTCTGTCCCTGAGTATACACTCTACTCCACTTCTCAGTAAAGTGTATCATTTTTAAAAGCCTAAATTCCCTACCCTATTCATTTCTTTGGAAGGCTGTGCCATTAAGTGTGATGACCTAGAGTGTAATGCTGAATAGCTTTTCACAGTAACATCATAAACCCCCGACAATGGTAAGGATAGGTTTAGCTTAACTGTATTATTTTGCAACCCATGCTTCCAATGCACACTTAGGTAGCAAATGACACCTTTGTAAACACAAATCCATTCTTTGTACTTCTAAATGGGTCTGCTTAACCCCTCGTATTCACTGAATCTCAGAGCCCAGCTAGTATAGATGTTCTTCTAAATTAAAGATCTCTCATTCTCTCCTGTTGTGAATAAAAACAAAAGAAAGCCTGTTGAGTTTTATTTGTATACAGTACTTCTCAAGTGCATACTTTAGGGAAGTGTTTAACTGTAAAATTATTTCTCCCAAGAGTAGGAGTGGACAGTGTGTGACAGTGTTTCAGCAATGTAAAAGATTTTGTACTTTTGGAAGTAGTACAAATCTGTCATTAATCACTGAAAATATATTGAAATGTTTCCTTTAAAAAATATATTGAATGCCTCTTCCCCCTTTCCAACTCACTCAAGAACACACTCTGTAACTCCCAACGTACTCTCGTTTGGCCTTCTGTCCACCAGGACATGGGTGTTGCTCATGACTTTTTTAATGGCTATCTTGGTTCTGCCTTTACTGTTTTTAATCCCACCAACTTGCTCACCAGTTTCCAACCCTACTATTTGCTGCATTTCCCACCTTTGCACTGTCAAGTGTGAAGACCTGAATGCACTGTCCACCCTTTGTAAATTGTAGTCATCCAGAATGCCACAGCTCATGTCCTCAGCCACACCAATGCCTGTCCAATCATCATCCCAGTCCTTGTAAGGCTCCAATGGATTCCCATGTCCTAGGGAATTGACTTTAAGATTCTTCTCCTCACCCTCAAATCTCTTCATGGCCTTGTCCTCCCTACTTTCATATATATATATATATATATACACACACACTCTGCCAAAAGTCAGAGTTAATTTAAGGAGCTCAATGGGAGTTTCTGGCCAAGCACAGTTCTTAGAATGGTTTGCTCTGAAACTTTCACTGCCATACCAGTATGTTGACCATCGAATAACATTTGCACAGCAGTATGTTATGTGTGCTGTAGAACAAACATTGTTAGTTCATTTACTGAATTATGTTTGTCGTATTTTTTGTTAAAATCTAGGTGAAAGCAGTAAATTTGTAGTGCCAGTTTCAGTGGGCAACTTGATATCATCAAACTACCGATCATGGCCACTGATCCTACATTGCTATGTGAATTGCCTTACAAGACAAATCACCAGGCAGGGAATGTGCTTTTGAAGAGCAAAGGGTTAAACATTTTTTAAAGGATTGCTAAAATATTGCTATTTTGCTTAACATTTCCAATCATTTTTTTAAAAAATTTGGTGTTTGCTCTATAGCTTCTTCAGGGATTTGTGAGGAGTCCAAAATGGGAATCAAGAAAAATGGGCTTTTCAAAAAGAGTGTACAGAATGAGGCTGTGAGTACTGTTCAAACACACATGCCCCTCAGACATACTCTCATTACAAGCAATCAAATGAACACAGATTTGGGAAATGATACAGGCTGTTATGCAATCTCCAGAAACTTTCATCTGAAATCCTAATTTATATTGAAAGTGAATTACTGAAATATTTTCTTGTATCCACCCTGACTATTCTGTTTTCATTCAATATTCAGAGAAATTTAAGAAGCATGAAATATTTCAACTCAAAAAGTACTTAGTTTGTTCAAATCCGAAAAAGATCACTTTCCCAGTATCTATTTTGTTTTAAAAAAACCTAGTTTCTTATTTTGAGCTAGGTAGAATTTTTCTTTTACACTGTGAACACATGTTTATGAATTGGCCTGGCATTGTATTAAATGTATTATGTTGTGGATGGGAGAGCGGGCTGTGAATCCCACTTGGGCTTTTCCTGGATAAAGAGTTACTGATCTTGGCTGGATTGAGTGGTGCTGGGCCAAAGAAATGAAAGTGGAGAAGAAAAGAACCTGCCCATAGAGATCCTGTAATAAAGCTTGAGGGCAGGACATGCAGTGGGCTCATAATTATTGGTGAATGTGCCCAGACAAAAATATTAACTTACAAGTTATTTATTCATCCATTTTTATGAGAGTAAGCTTTCTTTCCTCATGAAAGATTCTTCCTCTGATTTCCCCTCTCTCCCTTCCTCCGCTGCAAGGGAATACCTGGCCATCTTTTGCCACCTTCCTGTCATGACATGGTTCAGATCAGGAGCTCAGTGACTTGGAGTTTGAGCCTATATTCACTACTCTGGTCTCTGAGACATTTGCCTGTCATAAAATTGCTCAATGCTGAATTCAGTACCCAGGTTGATTCTCAACATTATAGAAAAAAAATTGCATTTATATAGTGTATTATCACATTGGGGTGTCTCAAAATGCTTCACATCAAATAAACAAGTGTAGTCACTGGTGTTTTGGCTCCCAGGCCGAGGAAAATCACTGGCTATAGGTTAGAAAGTTGGGAGCGGAAGGAAAAATAGACATTTTATGTAAAATGAAAAATAACATTTAATGAAATAAAAAGCTATTATTTTTACCTTTAGAGATCTAGATTAATGTGTTTATTTCAAAAGTAGAAAATTTGATGCTTCCTTTGCTTGGGTCGTGGGAGTCCAATATCAGTGTGCAGGAACCCGGCATTTACGTTGCTACAGATGGCTCCGTTATCTCATCAGCAGAGTTCTAAACCCACATTTTAGTGGGTCTGTGATGCTATTGGGATAACGGAGCCTGATTTATTTACACTGTGGAGTGTAGCCAAGAGAGGGAGACCAGGACTCCTTCCATCAGTGGCATTGATGTGGCATATAAGCACCTTTAGACTGTTTGCCATTATCTTCATTACACCGGTTTCTTTTAAAGAGGCATTATGTCTTGATCGACATTGTTATGTTGTAGGCATTTCAATGTTCATAAGTTAAATATATCATTTTAAAAATATTTATGTAGCTTAATTGTAGCAAGATAGAACTGCTACCCAGCAAAATCTGGCATTTTCAGTGTGGGTGGGCTGAGCAGATTGCAACTGCTTGTTACCGCTTTACCTATAACCTGACCTCATTCCTCAGACAACCCGATGGGGCACTAACAGATGTGATAGGAATATTAGTGAGTCTATTGTTCCAATTGGCTTGGAGAGAGGTGGCCCCAGAACATTTTAATTGAAAAAATAATTCAATTTACATCATTTCAGAACGACGGGAGTGCACACAAAGCAGTTCCAATTCAGTGGAAATTTGAGCAAAAAGTGTATATGTTGTCCAGCAGATCACACACCAAACTACCTTCAGTGACAGCTAAATAAAAACTCACACTCCAGCTGTACTGAAAACTCCTGTATCATCACAGTTTTCAGTTGAAGGAGGTAATGATTAAACGTACTTTATGTTCTTGTGGATTTTCTTTTGGCGGGAAGGGTTGTGCTTTACAAAGTACTGACAAAATTCTGTCTTAATACTGCAGAAGTAATTTTTTTGTTTTTATTACTTAACGAAAGTGCAGTTTTTAACTAGGGAGATGTTAAGTGTTATTATTTGAACTATGAATGCTGAAGAATGCAGACAAAGAATAATGGTAAATGGTTAACTAGTAACATTAGAGCAGAAAGGACTTCTGTTTACAGTAGGAATCAGTACATTTGAAATAGCGCATAATGGGTACCTGGGAGTGATTACAAACCAGTAATCTAATCAAGAGTTTCAAATGAAACCATAAACCATAAGGGTGAAGCTCAAGTGGTTTATAACAGTCATCTGAACCCCAAGATTAGATTACCTCTCTAAAATTGCTCCTTGGCATCTGTTGGTATATGGTTTTAATTTCAGGTGTTGTTTTTTTACTCAATTTTGGTGCTTATTGGTCATGCTGACACTACCTGTCGCTGTGCTTCGTGTTCTTGTTGTGCAATCGCACAAGAAGATTAATGATTGTGACGTCCTTTTACTAAGTTTACTGACATAATTTACAGTTGATGACTAGAAAATTCTATGGTGTATGCTGTATTTAATTACAAGCGAAAATAATTTTGCTAGATCTGCCCTAAACCTATATTAATTATAGACCGGCTTTTAATAAACTGATTTGGGTAAAGTGTGCCCAGCAGACTTCAGCTCCTTTTGATATCTGTATGCCACAGAGGTTGCCTCCATAAGGCATTTTGCTCTGTTGCATTCTCCTGTGTAATGCAGGGCTCTGTATATACAAGTTTACAGCGAGCACTGCACTTCAGGAGTCTGAGCACTTGTACGTAAATGATGAAAGGATGCTTGAGAATGCCTCTGTAGGAATACTGGCAGGCATCTGAGTGTATCCAAGAGCACTTTCATGGGTAAAGAACTAATCAAAGCATGGTTTCAGACTGAACGTGATCCGATTCTGTTTCAGTCTGCGCTTACAGTATAATTCACATTGATTTGAACTAGAAACTGATGTGGGGCTTTTTGCATGAACAAGTCTAATTTGGTTAACAGATAGTGTTTTTATTTACAGCACTTAAATCTCCACAGTACAACTACCTTCTAGTTAAATCTTTAAAGATTGGGAGGCTTTCTGAAGGCAAGTTATCGACGATGGAAATGCTGTTTTTGTAAAACAAAATTGTGGAAGGGGCAGAGAGGAGGAATAGTTAGGAGTTATGTAGATTGTCAGGACTAGTACTATGGCTGGCTGGTGCTTAATACTGATGGGAAATGAAAAATAAATTGTTTTTCTCCAGTGTTGTAATCGTTTCCTTTTAAGGAGCACAGTAATGAGATGAAGGGGTCGATTTTAACTCGCGGCGGAAATTGGGGATGCAGGGGCTGAAGCAATCAGGTCCCAACATTGACTCCGGCCCGAAGCCGCCAGGAATGACATGCAGGCCGGCGGGAGGAAGTGAGAAATTGTGAGGCAGCATGCCCTTGCCGGGGACCCACTGAAACAGGCCCCGGCAAAGTAAGTCAGGAAGGGGGCAGTCGGAAGACGGGGGGAGGGAAGCCCGGGGAGCAGGAGGCCAAGATCTCTTGGCACATAAGGAACCTTCAAAAAATTATTAGAGAAAACCTACCTAGGCCTCTTCAGCCGCAATGCTGCCTACCCGCCAGCTTTTGGTGGCGGGCCCAGGACTATGTGGCCTGCAGCTAAAACGGCGTGTGTCTTAATGACGTCATCGGACTGTGACCACCATTTAAATGATGTCCCCACTTGTCTGGGGCAGGCCCCTTTCCCAAAGCCAAAAAGTCACCAGTTGAAAAGGTGACCACCGTAAACAGTTCGGAAATGGTGGGGGAGGTTGCCAAAACCAATTTTAACCCTCCGCCCGCACCATTTCCCCCGAGTGGGCTGGATTATAATCTACCCTGAAGTTCCTTAAAATAATGACCAGGAAGATCCCAGGAAAGTCAACCAGAGTTTTTGCTCCTGATCACTGACCAGTGACTGTTGTTGGAAAGTGCCGGTGTATGAGTAAGGGCATTATCGGGTTCCAGAATGATGCTCTTTGTCACAGGATAGCTTGCTAACACCCGCTATCTAGGATGGTACAGGGATAATATTCACTTTGGCAAGGTACCAGAGGGTGCCCAGTGCTTGTGTGTCTGTACCCCAGCAAGAAGTCAACACCTTCAGGAAATTAATGGAGAAAAATCAGTAGGAATACATATAAAAGACATCTCACCTTGTTTATAAGCAGCAGAGCTCTCAGTTGTAGTTTGAGCCATAGCATATACAATGTTCACCTTAAGGTAAACTGGCCACATAGTGTAACGTGGCAACAGATTGGCTAAGCTGCACAGGCTGTTCCAGGAGCTGATCCTAGCTGGAAACACTATGCCACCACTGTATGAATTGAGCAATGTGATTTTCTTCATGCTGTC
Source organism: Heptranchias perlo (assembly GCF_035084215.1). Taxonomy (NCBI): domain Eukaryota; kingdom Metazoa; phylum Chordata; class Chondrichthyes; order Hexanchiformes; family Hexanchidae; genus Heptranchias; species Heptranchias perlo. The sequence continues at coordinate 25,130,184 of NC_090331.1, forward strand.
CCCAAAAATGCACTACTTTTCTGCCACGTGCTAGCACAGCCTGTGCTCTACCAATTGTAGCAAGACTTGCCTCCAAGAGGTGGTCTCACATCGCTCTTCCTGCTTGATAGAGTTGGTAGCACTCTCATCTCTGAGGCAGAAGGTTGTTGGTTTAAGCTGCATTTCAAGAATAAGCACATAATCTAGGCATAGACGTCAATGCGGTGCTAAGGGAGTGCTGCACTGCTGGCATTGCCACTCCTCAGATGAAATGTTAAAACATGGTCCCATCTGCCTATTCAGACAGATCTTTTAAGATCCCAAATTATAATTCAAAGAAAAGTAAGGAATCCTCACAATGCCCCAGCCAATATGCCTTCCTCAATCAACATCAGCAAAAATAAATTAACTGGTAATTCATCTCATTGCTATCTGTGGAATCTTGCTCTGTGCAAAATGGCTGCTGTATTTGCTTACAGTAATTCATTGTATGTGAAGTGCTTTGGGACATCCTGAGGGATGTGATAAGGTGTCATATAAAGATTATTTCTTTATCCCAGCTGTAAGCACATGGTCATTTTTTGCTGAGGTAATATGATTTATGCTAGCTCCTGTACCAACAGCTTTTTTTCTAATTGGAAGAAAGTTGACTTTGGAGGTCCAAGAAGCAGGGTAATTGATCCAGTTTAACTTGTCTCTCCTCGCTTGTAGATGGTACTTTGCTGGCATGACCAGTAAATTGAGTGTAAAGAGTCAATAGTGCCCCTTTAAGGACCCTTTCGCCAGTGCTCTTGTTCGGCACTTTCAGACCAGTTCTACGAATTAAAATTCAACCAACTGTTAATCTCAGTGAACATGAGCCTGTTCTTTTTTAAATTGATGCATCAGTGAATAGATTACTGAAAGTAAAGTTTAAATGATGAATAAACAAAAATGATTAGAGGGAAAAAAATTGCAGGAAATCCCACTGTTTTTAATTACAGCCAACCCTTTATTATTAAGATGAACTTGTAGAATTTCATAGGCAGGGATACTGTTTAATGCTGCATATCCCCCACAATTAGAGATTTTAATAAATTTAAAACTGAGCAGCACTTCCCATTAATAAATGGATCGGAAACAGAGCCCCTTGATTGGATTCCATTCTGTTGCAGAGGTATTAACTTCTAAAGTCTGGTAAACGTGGGGACTTTTTGACGGTTGTTTAAAAGTCGATTTAGCAGACTTTTGATGTTAATATCAATGCAGCAAAGTGGAATCAAATCAGGATTTCCTGCCCCCCCCCCACCCCGGATTAACCTATTATTTGTGAGTGCTATTGAATTTTGTATGTATTAAAATGTTAGTTTATGGAGAAGGATGCAACAGAAAATTTTAAAAAAGTACTGATGAGCATCACTTCCCCCAAATGCAGACATTTCTGATGGGGTTTCCGAAGCTGTCGGCTCTCTAAACGCTGGTAAACTCTGAAGGACACCATTTCCTTCAGAGTCATTCAAAGCCTTGTGTTATATAGTAAACTGCATAAAGCCTATCTAAATGAGCGCAGCCTTGCTGAGGTAGAGTGACTTGAATTATATATGGCCCTGTAAATAAGCACCCTGAAATGTAACTTTGCGTTGACCTTACTGAGGTTTGAGATATGAAAGAATGACTTCATTGCTTGTCTAGTCTGCAGCCTGGGAGCAGAATGACTCTGGAGTATAAATCCTTTGTGTTTACACTGTCACAGTGTATGCAGATTTTTTGCTATAAACTGCATAGTCACTCTGTAAACACAACAATGTGCCAATGGAATCACTAGAAGGGAGACAGATCTGTTTGTTTTTTTTTACACTTGAAGTATACATGAAATAAACTGTCCTCTACTTAATCACCACCTAGTTTTACCACATTTGCATATATTTGCATATTAATTGGACTCCAGATTAGAATTGGTTTTGTAATTTTAATTAAGTGTTCACAAAGGTAAATGATTAAAAATGTTTAAAACATATTCAGACATAAATATCAGCAAGCCTTGTTTGATATTTCGCAAAACCAATCAGTTTGGAAAATTTCTTTTTTATGATAATTGTTTTTATCATTTTAACAGATTGTAGAGAAGTAGAACCACTAAACATTAATTATTTTATTTTCTGATAATTTTCATACTGATGAGCACTACACAACAATAAGGATTTGTTATGTTAACTGAATTTTAGAGTTATGGACAAACACATTTATACCCAAATGCAACAATATTCTGCTTTGTCGGAAATATTCCTCAAAATTATTATTTAGCTATTGTGCGAAAGATTTTTATTCCTCCCAAGCAATTTGGCTACTTGATCAGACTCAAAATGAAAGGCTGGTAACAGTGGGAGAATGTTAACTTGCCATTTATCAACCTCAGCAATATGTATTATTTGTATTAACTTTCATTATTTCACATTTATTTAACTGTCATTGCTGAGGTGTCAGTAATGCAAATGAAGGTGTACCCGTGCAAAAGCCCCCAATCGGTACCTGGTTTTTATGCCCTTGCACAATAGGCAGTCCTGTTGCTGTGTTGAGTGCTAGCAAATACTTGGATGTGAACAAACACCAGAATGCAGACCTTGCAAACAAATCCTTCTACTCATCCCTTGTAATGCATCTGTACAACTTTCTCATGAATGTGCAACAGAAGTTTAAGAAGAGCCCCTACAGAAACTGTTTCTGAAGTTAGTTGACATACTGGATAATGCAAATCTAATAATAGGACTGAAGATCCAAGATAACAGCAAAATGCTGGAAATGTATGACAGATCAATCAGCATCTGAAGGAGAAAGAAAGGTTAATATTTTGAGTGTCAGAAGGATCCCATTGAAATATAAGCCTATCTTTCTCTGTTAGGTGCTGATTGAACTGCTGTGCATTTTTTGCATTTTCTGTTACTATCTCAGGTTTCCAGCATTTGACATTTTCCTTTTACCTGTAAGACTCGATGTTGCTTACAGGTAGCATCAAGACCTCATCAATGCTGCCCAGACTTGCTCAGCATTTCGTTATTTCTAGAACAAAAGAAAAAAAGTGTGTAAATATGCCTATTACCAGGATGAAATGTTCATTATTATTTAGTAAATTAGTAATATACAATTATCTAAAGGACTTAGAACTACCATCCCATTTTGGGTGTGGAATTGCTGCATTCTGGGGTGGAGGGGGCTGGTGAAGGGGAGGATTTGGGTTGGAACCTCTATATTGCTTTGCATTTAAAAAAAAGAGAAAATGCTTGTGGCTTAACGTTGACAGTCAGGACATCACTGCGGAAGACTTTTCTTTTCCCTCCAGCATGAATACAGTGTCAGGTCAGCTTCAAGCTGAGTGATAAGATTAAAGAAAGACATGCCGTAAAAACATAAATTTGAACAAAGAAAAGGCTATTTGACCCATCAAGCTCATTGCTTCCTCAAGTCATGTGTTATCAAAGAATCTGGAACTCTGTCCCCCAAAAAGCTGTTGAGCTTATGTCAATTAGTTTCAAAACTGAGATTGATAGATTTTTGTTAGGCAAGGGTATTAAGGGTTACGGAACCAAGGCAGGTAGATGGAGTTAAGATACAGATCAGCCATTATCTAATTGAATGGCGGAACAGGCTGGAGGTGCTGAATTATACAATCATAGAAAGGATACAGCACGGAAGGAGGTCATTTGGTCCATCGAGTCCGTGCCGGCTCTATGCAAGAGCAATCTAGGTAGTCCTACTCCCCCGCCCTATCCCCGTAGCCCTGCAGTTTTTTTCCTTCAAGTACTTATCCAGTTCCCTTTTGAAAGCCATGATTGAATCTGTCTCCACCCCCCCTCTGACACTGCATTCCAGATCCTAACCACGTGCTGTGTGAAAAAGTTTTCCAACATGTCACCTTTGGTTCTTTTGCCAATCACCTTAAATCTATGTCCTCTGGTTCCTGACCCCTCCGCCCACACGAACATACGAATTAAGAGCAGGAGTAGGCCATTCGGCCCCTCGAGCCTGCTCTGCCATTTGATAAGATAATGGCTGATCTGATTGTGACCTCAACCCTACTTTCCCGTCTATCTACTATAACCTTTGACTCCCTTGTTAATCAGGAATCTAACTCGGCCTTAAAAGCATTCAATGACCCTGCCTCCACCCCTTTCTGACACAGGACCCTCTGAGAGAAAAAATGTCCCCTCATCTCCGTCTTATTTTTAAACTGTGGCCCCTAGTTCTAGTCTCTCCCACAAGGGGAAATATCCTCTCAGCATCTACCCCTCTAGTCCCCTCAGGATCTTATATGTTTCAATAAGATTACCTCTCATTCTTCTAAACTCCAGTGTATACAGGCCCAACTTGTCCAACCTTTCCTCACAAGATAACCCCCTCATCCCAGGAATCAGTCGAGTGAACCTTCTCTGAACTGCCTCCAAACCAGTTATGTCCTTTCTTAAATAAGGAGACTAAAACTGCACACAGTATTCTAGATGTGGTCTCACCAATGCCCTGTACAACTGTAGCAAAACATATTTACTTTTATATTCCATTCCCCTTGCAATAATGACAGCATTCCATTTGCCTTCCTAATCACTTGCTGTACCTGCATACTAACTTTTTGTGATTCATGTACTAGGACACCCACTTCCCTTTGTACCTCAGAGTTCTGCAATTTCTCTCCATTGAAATAATATACTGCTTTTCTATTCCGCCTGCCAAAGTGGACAAGTTCACATTTTTTGATGAGGGCAATGCTGTTGATGTGGTGTATATGGACAATGGGAACAGTTTCTTTCTATCTATTCTGTCTCGACCCTTCATGATTTTGAATACCTCTATCAAATCTCCTCTCAACCTTCTCTGTTCCAAGGAGAACAACTCCAGCTTCTCCAGTCTATCCACGTAACTGAAGCCCCTCATCCCTGGAATCGTTCTAGTAAATCTCATCTGCACCATCTCTAAGGCCTTCACATCTTTCCTAAAGTGCAGTGCCCAGAACTGGAGACAATACTCCAGTTGTGGCTGAACTAGTGTTTTATAAAGGTTCACCTTGTTTTTGTACTCTGCCTCTATTTATAAAGCCCAGGATCCCGTATACTTTTTTAACCGCTTTCTCAACCTGCCTTACCATCTTCAACGATTTCTCTGTTCTTGTATCCCTTTTAGAATTGTGCCCTTTAGTTTATATTGCCCCTCCTCATTCTTCCTTCCAAAAAGTATCGCTTCGCATTTTTCTGCATTAAATTTCATCTGCCACGTGTCCGCCCATGCCACCAGCCTGTCTATATCCTCTCGAAGTCTATCACTATCCTTCTCACTGTTCACTACACTTCCAAATTCTGTGTCATCTGCAAATTTGGAAATTGTGCCCTGTACATCCATGTCCAAGTCATTAATATATATCAAGAAAAGCAATGGCCATAGTACCGATCCCTGAGGAACATCACTGTACACCTCCCTCCAGTCCGAGAAACAGCCGTTCACCAGTATTCTCTGTTTCCTGTTACTTAGCCAATTCTGTTTCAATGCTGCTACTGTCCCTTTTATTCCATGGGCTTCAATCTTGATACCAAGCCTATTATGCAACACCTTATCAAATGCCTTTTGAAAGTCCATATACACCACATGAACCACATTGCCCTCATCGACACTCTCTGTTACCTCATCAAAAAACTCTATCAAGTTAGTTAAGCGTGATTTGCCTTTAACAAACCTGTGCTGGCTTTCCCTAATCAATCCATACTTGTCCAAGTGACTGCTAATTCTGTCCCGGATTATCGTTTCTAAAAGTTTCCCCACCGCCGAGGTTAAACTGACAGGCCTGTAGTTGCTGGGTTTATCCTTACACCCTTTTTTTGAACAAGGGTGTAACATTTGCAATTCTCAAGACCATTGGCACCACCCCTGTATCTAAGGATGTTTGGAAGATTATGGCCAGTACATCTGCAATTTCCACCCTTACTTCCCTCAGCAATCTAGGATGCATCCCATCCGGATTAGGTGACTTATCCACTTTAAGTACAGCAAGCCTTTCTAGTACCTCATCTTTAATAATTTTAGCCCATCCAGTATCTCAACTACATCTTCCTTTACTGAGACTCTGGCAGCATTTTCTTCCTTGGTAAAGACAGATGCAAAATACTCACTTAGTACCTTGGCCATGCCCTCTGCCTCCAATGACCTACTCCTGTTCGCATGTTCCTTCCTTTTTCACAAGTATTATTCTGTAGTGGTTTCATAAAGAAACAGCCATGTCAAGTGAAGTGGGGGGGAGGGAAGAAATAGTGCAATATTTCAAATTGGGTGGTCATAGTTGGTGGTAGAATATTAGTCTTAATTGACATTGTTGGCAGTGGAATTGCAATATTATTGCATTTCCTAATAAGTATTCTTTTTGGAGTAATTTGCATAGTATGCATAGAAAAGCGCAGAGAAAAGTCCAAGACAATAAAGGTCAGGCTGAAATAAGTATTGTTTAAGAAAGTGCTCTGAATAAATAGATTTAATGAAATGATTAGCAAAATTTAGGACAACCCGCACGATTTAGAATAGAACCAAATGTAAAATGGGAATTGGTGAGAAGAGAACGTTTTTTTTAAAAAAAGAATCTATGACTTAAAACCTGCAGGACTGATTCTGTAAACATTTGATTAAAATAACAACTTCCCTGCAGAAAAACAGGTTAACAGTTCACTTGCTGATATAATTAAATTTACAATTAATAGATCACAATGTGTTTCTTTTGCATTTTGCATTGCCCTGGGGCGGGGAGGGTAAAGGGTGCAGTGGGGGAGGTGAAGGGTGGGGGCAGAGGCAGTGGATTGCAGTAATACTGTTGCTATAGGGATGAACTAAGAGGAACAACTTAAGCTATAGGGGCTTCAGCCTCAAAATAAAACATCTCAGAGGGGACTTTATAGAGGTATGTATGGTGTATTAACCAGACAGAGAAAGCAAATCTGAAACAATACTTGAGTATGCCGGAGAAGCGGGCATGGTTTTAGAGTTGTTATGGGCAAATTTATGATGGGAGTATTTCTTTACATAGAGGGTGAGCAACAGTGGAGCAGGTTCCCAAGAAGTGTGGTTGATGCCAGGGTACTTAAGAACAGATAAATGCTAGAATAGGAATACGGTGGGGTTGGTATTCTGGAAGCATTCGATCAACTGGACTGAAATACATTCTTCATCTTGTTGACATTAGAATTGCTCCCTTATGAGCCATGTTGCTGTATTAAAGGTGCAATAGTGCAGTCATCACAGATATGTTTTCCCTCCATGTATATGTAAAAGCTGAAGAAACTATATTTTAGGGGAGGTATACAATTCTTTCTTGCACCCATCCATTGTGTTTAATGAAGGCCTGCTAAGCAGCAATCAACCTTTCCGCTCCCAGCAGAGCTAGCAGTGCTTTCCTTCTGCATCAGGGTTTCTTTCCCTCTCCTGCTTAACATGGTCTCAAGATTCTCTTCACCCTCCTTCAACAGATTCTTGCTTTCCATCATTCCCTCCAGCAAAACAAGGTATCGCTCCATCTCTCTTCTCATGCCAACTGGTACTTTTCAAGTTTGGGTCTCACCTTTTCAATTATTTTTCAGACTAGGCCCCATCAAGAAAATTCTCATGGTCTCTCACTCCCCTCCAACTAATCGTCGCTCTCCCTCTTCTTCACTTCTCTTTCTTTGCCCTTCTCTCTTAAGAGAAGATAATATTGAAACTGGGGAAAAAGTTTTGCATAATATGATTGGTGACTAGCGAAAGTATAACAAAAGTAGGAATTGGAGAAGAGATTAACAGACACTTAAATACTGAACCAGCGAGGAGCTAGAAAATTGAACAACTTGACAGTTACAATGTAGACAGTGGACTTGATGTATTCGACAGCCATTTAGAACTGAGATGAGGATAAATTTCTTCACTCAGAGGGTGGTGAACCTGTGGAATTCTCTATCACAGAAGGCAGTGGAGGCCAAGTCATTAGATGTATTCAAGAAGGAGATAGATGTATTTCTTAATGCTAAAGGGATCAAGGGATTTGGGGAAAAAGCGGGAACAGGGTACTGAGTTAGACGATCAGCCGTGATCATTTTGAATGGCGGAGCAGGCCCGAATGGCCTACTCTTGCTCCTATTTTCTATGATTCTATGGTACAAAGATTTAAGGGGTAGTTTTCCGAATTCTTGGTTCTGGCAGGGAACCTAGCCCACTAGCAACGCATATTGGAAATTTGGCCATGTGCAGTGTGCACCTGAATTTCCAATATGCGCTGTTGGTGTGTAAGATTGCCCGCCAAATGCACAAAATCAGAAAATTGTCACTTTACTTTTATCCTGACAGCAGTAATTGTAAGAAGAAGCTGTTTGAATATAGTGGCTTTATAAGCAGAGAGCCTACTGTTTGTCCGTCTGGTTACTGTCGCAGTGGTTTATTGATATCCAGTTTGATTTTGCTCGGTAAAGCAAATGTTTTCAATACTGTGATACTAACTGCTGTTATTTCTTGAAATAGCCTTTTTCTTGGGGGTTGTGGGGGGGTGGTGGTGGTGAGACATTTGTTGGTATTCTATTCTCCAGCATTTATGAACATTTTCCATTTTTTTTTGTACTCATTGTCTGCATCAAGCACTGCCCATGTTGGGTATACCTAACCCAAAAAAGGGTTGCCATCTTTTCTCAAGTTATAAAACAACATTGATGGAATCGCTTACTGCAGCCTCTTTTAATTGCCAGCTTGGTTCAGATGGTCGCACTCTTGCCTCCGAATCCAAAGATTGTGGGTTCAAGCCCCACTCCAAAACAGAAGCCCATAGTCTGGGCTGACACTCCTCATGCAATACTCAAGGGGTCCTTCAGATGACATGTTAAATAGAGGCACAAGGTTAATAATCCCTGGCATTATTTAAAGAAGAGCAGAGAATTCTCTCGGTGTCTTTTCTAACTTCATCCTCAATCACCTCCTAAAAATGGGGTAACTAGTTATTCATCTTGCTGTTCTTTGTGGGATCTTTTTATATGGAAAATGGCTGACATGTTTGTAACAACAGCGACTGCACTTTCCAAGTAATTAATTCTGATATGAAGCGCTTTGCGAGGTCTCAGAGACATGATACGAAGTTATATAAATGCAAAACTTTTTACTTCAGTGGACCATTGGGATAATGTAAAATACCATAGGACCTGTGAATTTCAATTCCTGAACCATCAATACATTACTATAGGATGTTGGGTGATCAAAACAAAGTTTAATGGACAACAGTGTAATGCCGCGATAACATGGGAGTCACTAGCACCTCAATTTCACAGTAATAGAAAAAAAACACTTCTTTTCAAAAAAAATTAATTTTTAGTGTCTGGTTTACATTTGACAAAGATTCTGGACTGTCCGCTGTAAAACCAGAAGGATGGTAACCCTATGTATAGCTAATAATAGTCATTGTTTACACAGCCACACCAATGAACTGTAATCTCAATCTCAGAAGAGCACCCCTTACTGTACCATACCAGCCACCTCTGTGATTGCTTAGTTGAATGAGGCTAACAATTTGATGTCAAATGGTGCCAAATTATCAACAGTTTTGTGGTGTAAACTTGTGTCCACAATGATTTAGGCCCAAACCCATTTAATTTAATACCCCTTACACCCATCAGAGGAGATTTTCATCTTGTCAGTTTGCACCCAGCTCGAGGTTATAACCCATTCTACCCTATTGCATTGCTCGGTCTTCTTTAAAACTGTTGTTTTGTCAAATGTGCTCACAAAACACTTTTCTTTCCCCGTTTACTTAAATGTATAAACTCTGGAAAGCTGCTCTGCTTGTATAAATTGAAATCGATCAGTTTTACTGGTGCACGGTATTGGCAGAGCAAGAACTAGGTAACTAATGAATTTTGGAGGGTATTTTCATAGACTTCCACATAACAAATTAGGTTATCTCTGCAAAGGAACTGTTACTGATTGATTTATCAAAATCTGAACTCCACAGAATTAAATCTGATTTAGATTTGTACATGCTGTATAGGGAAATAGGTACAGAAAAGAGTTTGACTCTGACTATAAATAAGCTTGGTTATTATAGACAGGCCCAGACAGATCTATGTGTGTAGAGAGCTTAAGGTCTCTGAGGTACCATAAAAGTTAAAGGAACGAGGCAGCCGACTGTCTCCATTTTGTTACATTAGGTATTTGCCTTATGGATTTCACTTCTGTGATCTTGAAAAATTTAACGGGAGTGAGTACTTTTTAAAAATAAAATAATTATACTGTAAGAAAATGTTATAGGATAGTTCATAAAAATACTTGCACCATTAGTAGCGCAGTGGAAATGCGTATCCTAGGCCACTATGTTAATTGAAAAGTACGTGTTCTGCAGCATGCTTTGAGTGCTGCGAGACCCTGTTTGAAGTTTGCTGCTGCTCAGTGTATTGTTATTCGACTGATACTTACAAATTTTTGTGCAGGCCTTTATTGAACTACATCTGTTTTATGTGGATTCACTCACAGAGGACCAAACACAACTGACATTTTATTGATTGCACAGAAAAGAAAAATCACAGCACATGCCTAGCCTTAACTGTAAGTTAATGTTGTCCTGGAGGTTTGTTTTTAAACTGTATGAGTTTTGCATGGTTGTGGTAACTCCCAAAATGTACAGCAGGGTTCTACCACATAACTGCTGCAGAACTGATAGGGAAATGTAGATACTAAACCAGGTACACTGCAATTAAAGAAGAAAATACCTGTGGAGATTTGTACCGTGAGTAATAAGTGCTTATTCCGAGGACTGTCCTAGGTCGATAGTTATTTATATGTCAATTTTTTTTTTAAAAGAATGCTCCAGGGAAGGATTGGAAATACCTGATTTTTGAACCACAATCTGGCGTCCAGCAGTTCCAAAGATCAGAAGATTAATTTGAACCATAGAATAGTACAGCACAGAAACAGGCCGTTTGGCCCATCAAGTCTTTGCCGTGTTTTTTTCCACATAAGCCACATAGCCTAATCCCACTGTCTTGGGATTAAAATAATTTTATTTTAAAAGAAAACTATTCTATCGTATAAACAAGGAATAGAGATGTAAGCCAATTCACTCTTAACAATGACGTGACCTTTGTAATTAATCCGGTTTTACTCATGGAATAAACTGTGATTTCACAATTTCTAAGTCAATTATTAGGTTTTTTTTAGTTTATTTTTCCCACAGGCTTATAGGACTACAGTCTGAAGTCCTCCACCTCCCACCTATGGCTCAACAAGTACACCACATGGCATGGCAGGCAGGTGTCAGAATCAGAACGAGGTTTGTTCTTAGCTAGCTGATCCCAGCTGAGGCTTTAGTGAGGCACTAAACTGGAACTGGAACTGCACACCAGCTTTAAACAGTGCCTTCAAGTCAGGAGACACGAGGTGAGAAAATCAGACACAAAATGAGAACAGAAGATAGAAGGCAGATGTTGAATGCAGTTCTGAGTTGAGGAGACTGCATAACTTCCTACTTTTACATACAAAAACTTACCAATTGTAAATGGAGTTATATTTTATGATGGCTGTTTATTTGTTACGTGGTGCAGAGTGGAACATAACATCCCAGAATACTTAGGAGCAGAAATCATGACATTGTAGCTTATCTGATTGGGTTCAGAGGTTGCAGTAGTAGTGTGTACATTCCAGTTCTTAGGTATAAAACTTTAAAAGGAGGTTTGTTTGGTGCTATTTTATTTTGTAGGTGTTTGAGTTGTTTTTTGTGGATCAGTTGAGTAGAACCAGTGCGTTATTTATTATACATTCCAGAATGCTTGGGGACAGCCATGGCGAGAGACTTTGTCGGGGTTACAGTGAGCGTGATGAGAGTGAGTGCGCTGCTGCTTATTTTATTTTTAAATTGTTGGTGGCTCCCGGCATGTTGTTTTAGCTAGGTTGTTTTCTCATACACGTGGAGCAAATATCACATTCCATGACCATGAGATGACAAGCACGTAGCACATGCCATTCTGGGCCAAATATAATTGGGTTTGTACTGCAGGTAAAGGTTCACCTCTGCTTTACTATGAGGAAGTTCTGCTCATTCTGACGAAACAACACAAAGCTCAGGTCATAACGGGAGGTCCCAGTTTTCAGTGGTTTTTCTGTAAATTTGGCAACAGAACTAGTTGCATTGGATATATCAAATATTCCTCTGTGTTACATATATATATTCTAGTAGGATGAGTATAACTTTGACACAGTCCCTTAATATAATGAGCCCAAATAGCTTATAAAAGCAGGGAGGTGGCATGAAATGTTATACAGTAATTATTTTCTCTGGTGCATTGGAAATTCTTGCACAACATTTGGAAGTATTTTTCTTACAAATTTCCCTTCGGTCTTAAAGGCAAAGTATTGCATTTTGTTTTGCTGTTTCAACAAGCAGGCATCAGGCTTTTGTATATATGATAAAATGAAAGTAGTGAAGAGTTATGCGAAAATACTTTGAAAACAATACTTAATATGGCTTATGTAAACCAATAAAAGTGTTCTCATTGGAAGAATGAAAAAGAAAACACACAAAAATGCATTTTATTTTCATTGCTTCATCTACCTAATAGGTACAACCTGTACTGGCTCCAGGATGTAGCTTCTCTTTATGTTGAGTGCATATTTTGAAGCCCATTTTTAGTTGGTGGGGAAACTGTTCATGACACTCTGTTACATGCAATCCAGAACTCCTTCAATCATAAATCGATTCACTTCAAAAATATTGTTGGCAGAGTTAGCAGTTCTAATGTGGTTTTCATTCATCCTACAATGACATCAGTATCTTTCCGTTTGTTTTATTAAAAGGAATTGCACAGATAGCCTGTTGGTGCCAGAAAAACATCTCAAGCCCCCAAAGTAATCTGTCATGGAGCCAAAGAGAGTACTTTTTTTTGATCAACAAAAATAATACAACATGACATGGCAGAACAGTCGAGACACTGAAGGGAATTATTTTTAGAGGTATGTTTTCAAAAATGGCCAGAGCCGTCTATAGGTATAGATGAATATCTAGCTGAGTGCACTGGGTGCGTTTCAGATTTGCACACCTTGGCTTTCTGTTCTTATTACCCGTGCGTGCATTAGGCATATTGGCCACACACAGGAGTTCTTTTGAAAATTGATAGGCTATGAATAATACTTGCCTATATGAATCAAAAATATTCAGTCTTATTGCATGTGTGCACTGTAGATTATGCAAGAGAAATTTTATTAAGTTAGTGAGAGAGAGAAAAAGATGCTCACAAATGCAAATACATGGAGCAGGAAAACAGCTGCACAAGCCGCCCTTTTGGACAGATGTGAGCTGAAAAAAAATCTATAAGATAGTTTGGCAATAAAGTCTGGGAGCTCTTTGGACTACTTGGATATCAAAGACAGTATAAAAATCCTAGTTTGTTTTTTTTTAAATTTGCACTTATCGTATTGTGAATAAGCGTTATTGTACTGTACTGAGACCGTGGGCTCAATTTTAATTTGGCAGTGCGGGTGCATTGGGGGCGTTTATGAAAATCGTGGAAATGAGGAACTGGAAACGAACCCGGCTCCAACACGCCGACTTCCGCGCCTCACAAAGGCGCATCTGGGTGCGCGGGCCGTTCCCGAACCCGGAAGTCCCGCCGGCAATTAAAGCTGGCGGGACGATATTTAAAGAAGCAAATGTATCTCATTGAGATACTTAAGGTACTTTATTTCTTACATATTAGGTAGTTAAAACGATTTTCAACTTACCTGGGCGGCTTCCAATTCACGCCTGGTAAAACCCGGTGTGAAGGGCCAGATCAGGCAAAATTAAAGTAAATAAATGAAATAAAATAACATTTCACAGGGGAAAAAAAATAAACCTACCTTTGAAACGATGTCACCTGCACCCCCCTGCTCTGATGTTCGATGTCTCCCCCCCCATCCCCCAACTATCTCTTCCTCTCTGATGTCTCCCCCCTCCCCCCCACCCCCACAGTCTCTCTTGCAGCGCCGGATGACGTCTCCCTCTCCCCCCCACTCCTCGGCGTTGCAGCTCCTGTCAGCAGCCAGTCTGTCAATCAGGTGCGCAGGTTTGCCATGTGCCCATTGACCACCCCCCCCCCCCCCCCCCCCGCTGCCATCCCACCACCCTTTTAAAATTGAACCCCAAGTTACTTCAGAAGATTCAAGATGTATTGCACTTAATTTACTGCATGTCCTATATTTCATAGGATCTGAAGATTCCATATTCTAAAGCACATGACTTTATGACAGTGTAAAAAAACAGAGGACTAGTCACTTTTCACTAAGATACTGGCAGGAAAGGAGAAGGAGCTTCTGTGCATAAGATGCAATATCACTGCTGAAAGTTTTTGCTTGTAGCTGAATTGCCTCCCTAGTCATTTATGAAATTCCATACTGTGAGTGATAATTATCCATTATGGAGGGTAATGTCACTGAATTCGCTGTGTTCATTTATATCTGGGGATTTTGAAGTAACGTAGTGTAAAAGCTGCACCTTACTTGTCCTTTCATAGTTCTGTACAAGATGATTAATTTAACCCTTTGTGGAGCACATGATCATGTGAAAGCTTTTGTTATGCAGTTATATTAGAGATGTTGTGAAGTTGTGTTTGATATTTGTTTTAAAAAAAAATCTTGTTTACATTTTTTAAAAATTGCTTCAGTTTGTTCATTTGTATGACATTGATAAAATGACGAGCAGATGGCGACTGTCGGGAGAAGGTAGCAGTGGGAGCCAATATATAGGTCTGTGCTATCAGGAATTTATATAGGATTGCGCTAGTTGAAAGGTTACACAGATAAATAAGCAAGATGTAGCATTTTGAGGGAACACAGAACTTCCTTTGTTCACAATTGTGCTGTAAGTATATTAAAACTGGATTAGTAATCAACAAAGAGCAAAATAATGTTCTGATGCTGCATCAAACACTTCCAGCTGGCTTAGGGTGTATTAAAAGAAAGATGATAGATGGGTGTTAGTTACAAGACAGTAATTCAGTCCAGTAGTTCTAATGTCAGCATAAAGCATAAGAATGAAGCTCGAGTGGTTTATAAAACCAGAACTTTTAAAATCGAATTGCCGCCAACCATTTTATTCTTTATAATAAATATTAAACATTTTTAACACTGTTTTTCTTTATTCTTTTGTTGATATGAAGCAGGAGCACAGTAAAGATGTATTGAGCTGGTGAAAAGATAATAAAACCAATGGTGAAGTAGGACTTGAAGCTGTATGGTATCACAACTGATACTATAATAATACCAAAACTGCAGATTGCCAGGAAATAAAGTGCTCAGTGCATAGTATTTAATACAACAAAAATAATGTGTCTGGAGTGTGTTACAAGGCTAATCACTTCTCTGCCCATCCCCACAACAGGCTCTGTCTCAGGGCCAGACTACACACTAGGTATGACCTTTCTTCCGTGAATCTCTGATCTTAACTGACCTACTGAATTTCACTCAGTAGGTAGAGAGACTACTGATCTTCCCAGATATTAATGCACTCATCAAGTGTGTGTGTGCATTTGTGGATTTTTCTGTGTGTAAAATCGCACACATATTTTTAAAGCCTTGACTCAGCTGTAGCACTCTCGCCTCTGAGTCAGAAGGTTGTGGGTTCAACCCCATTCCAGAGACTTAAGCACATAATCTAAGCTGCCACTTCAGTGCAGTACTGAGGGAGTGCTGCACTGTCGGAGGTAGTGTCTTTCAGATGAGATGTTAAATCGAGGCCCCTTCTGTCCTCTCAGGTAGATGTAAAAGATCCCATGGCACGATTCAAAAAGAGCAGGGTTGTTCTCCCAGTGTCCTGGCCAACATTTATCCCTCAACCAGCACCAAAAACAAATTATTATTGCTGTTTTCTGTGCACAAATTGGCTGCCATGTTTCCCTACATTATAATAGTGACTATATTTAAAAAGTACTTTTTTGGTGTGAAGCACTTTGGGACATCTTGAGGTCAGGACTGGCTTTCTTTTACATACGCCTACAATAAAGGAAGTCTTCCCTCGATGATCTAATGGGTGAGGGCACTGCCCAGTGTAATACGAAGTGACTCATTTCTGTTTCTGGACCCGGAAAGTCCCAGGTTTGTTCCTAGTCTATCTTGAGTTAGCTGATCTCAGATTGGGCAGTTGGGACACAATAGTTGGCCTCAGTACCTCAGAGTTGTGTGGTTGGGGGGAGTCACTGTCATGTAAACACTGCTGGAAAATTTGAATGTGATGCCCTCCACTATCACAATGCCTGCTGGTACTCACTGTCTAGGCTCACAGATGAAGAATGGCTATATGGATGAGATGCTAGAGAACTGCTGATGCCTATGCAACTATATCTCAGCAAGAGTCAGTGCCTTCAGGAGGGATGGGGCAGAAAGTCTGCTGCAAAAAGTCTTTGTGCATTTGATGAGAAAGGATGATCTCCACCAAAGATAATAACCTTCTACACGGGAGGTTAAAAATTGAATGAGAGTTCCTAATTAAAGACCTGTGATTGAATGCATTATTTACAGTGAAGGCTACACATCACAAACTCACAAGATAAATAGCATGAGGAAGGCCATTCTGCATATCCAGGAAAAAAGTCTCCCCAACATGTAATTCAACTGGATCTTGAATGAACCTAAGATTTTTTGCTATCCCTATAACCATTCCAAATATTGATTACTCATTGCATGAAACTTTTCCTGACATCAGTCCTAAATTGACTTTTCACTAGCTTTAGCTTATGGTACTTGTCTTACTGCAATGACTTACTTTTAGGAAGTGCTGCAGATTTACCTTTTGTGTGCCACAAAATATCTTGTATAACTCTGGAAGGACCACTCGCTGTCGCCTCCTTTCAAAGCAAAAGAGTCGCAGTTGTACTAGTCTTTCCTCATAATCCAACCCTCATGCTAGGATTCAGCTCTGTGGCTTCTTCCTGCACTGCCTTCATGGCTAGAATGTTTCTCTTGTGACCAAAATTGAACGTGGTACCCCAGGTGCAGGCTGACCAGAACACACTACAGTTTTAGTATGACATTCTCTGACTTGTACTCTTCTGATTTCACAATATAATTGAGCGTTCAATTTGCTTTGTTTGTTGCTGCTCCACTGTGATCTTAAGTATTAAGTGCGGAGGTTGCTATCATCCCCAGTTTCTTCAACTAGTTTTACGTAATCCACAGTGTGCATTGCATTACACTTGTCTATTAAATTACATCAGTCACTGTTCTGCTCGTTTACAAATTTTGTCTAACTCCTTTTTGTCGGTCTCTGGCTGTCTGTGGCTGTCCCCTAGTTTATTATCACCTGCAAATTTAACTGATATACATTGCGTTTCTGTATTTGAGTCAATTGTGGCTATTGTACACCTGATATAATGCTGTTCTACCTGATCTCTAACCAGCATCAGGGTATACACGACCTGAGAATTGGCCCAGGGCTCTGTAAACAAGTAAGAAACGTCAAAGCTGTCTCAAAATCTAAATTTGCCTCGTTCAAATTAGTTGGATTTCTGTGTCCTATCTTCCCAATTGATGGAAGTCAACGCGATTACACCTGAATCCACTATTGATTGATTAAGAAATGCAGATGCCAGGAAGAAAAAGCAAGCAGTAGGGATGAAAAATTGGAGACTGAGTCATAGGGGTATTCTTACACACTCCTTGGTAGCAGCATAAATAGATGCCAGGGAACAGATTATATGCTCCCTTGTCTGAGGAATGGTACCTGGCACTAACAGACCTAAAACAAAAGGAAGGAAGCTCAAAGCTTTGAAAGCCTATGTTAGAATTAACTTTACGCAGCCCTGTCAAGTAATATTTAATACACTGTGAAGATCAACTACAGTTCAGAGCTTTAAAAGATTTTATTTTCCATTTCATGCATATTTGCCATAAATGTTTGAGGACTCCAGATGAATTCTGCACCTTAATTTAAAAATAGAAAGTATCCAATTGTTCAATTGTATATAGAGACTCAATAACTTCATGTAGGTCATATAGAACAAACTACTGACGAGGGGTACAATTCCCTCCACTCTGGTTGTGCTAGGTCACCAAGATATGAGACAGGCTGCAACGTTTCAAAAGGATACCCAGTTGGTTACTCGTTTTTACGATTTGGAAGAGTATCATTGTAACGGCAAATAACTATCCCAGTCTTTGTGTGGTAAAAATATGTTTAAATGCATCCTGTTTTTACCACATGGAGATTTCCACTGGCTTATTAAGTACAGCAGCATGAAAAGCAGAAGGACAGGATTTCCGACATGTAATCACAGGAGTTGGGTTACAGATACTTTTGATGCACTATAAGGTTTGATGTGTAATTGAACTTCTTCCAAGGTGCTTACTCAATAACCTACAAAATACAGCAATGATCATGATTCTTTGCTGTAAACTGTTATATTCCTGCTAGATTCTTTTGTATATGTTTTCTAAATATTATGTTATTTCAATGCTTACAAACCAAAACTTAAGAACCAGTATTGAAATTAGTTAGATCATAAAATGTTATAGCACTGAGCCAGCCAATCTAGATCCACTCTTCTGCTTGCTCCCTATTTTCTTTAACAATACTCTTTTTCAAAAACTATCTAATTCCTTTCTTAAGAATTTATGGACTCCAACAATTGCTCATGATAGAGGAATCCATATTTCGAATACCCGCAGATTTTTTATAAATCTAGGTTCCCTTTTTAATTCTTTCTGTGATTATCTAAAGTTTGTGCCTAGTCGCTACTGTTTTGCCAACCAGTGGAAACAACCTATCGCTTTCTGCCTTATAGCTATTCTTGAAGACGTTCGTCAGATCATCCTTAACCTTCTCAGCTCTATTATTTTTTTAAAAACCTAACTTCTCAAGGCTCTCTTCACAGTAACTGATCATTCCTGGTAATAGCCCAGTAAATCTACATTGTACCTTTTCCAATGCCTTTATAGTCTTCCTATAATGGGGTGCCCAAAACACTCTACAATACTCTAACTATGGCCTAACTGACATCTTGTACAAGTTCAACATTACCTCCTTGCCTCCAGATACAGAACAAAGGATTCTGTTTGCCTTTTTGATTGCTATATTTACTTGTGCTGCCACCCTTAATGATCTGTGTATCTGCACATCAAAATGCCTATGCTCTTCTATTCCATTTCCAATCTTACAACTCGGATGAGACATTAAAACAAGATCCCATCTACCCTCTCAGGTGGATATAAAAGATCCATGACACTATTTGATGAACAGCAGGAGAGTTCTCTCAGGTTCCTGCCCCACATTTATCCCTCAACCAACATCACTAAAACAGATTATCTGGTCATTTATCCAATTGCTGTTTGTGGGCCCTTGCTGTGCACAATATGGCTTTCACATTTCCATACACCGTAACAGTAACTGCACTGCAAAAGCACTTCATTGGCTGTAAAGTGCTTTGGGATGTCCTGAGGTCATGTAAGGCGCTATGTAAATGCAAGTGCTTTCTTCTTTCTTTCTTTAAAGTGGATTTTCTTTCTCTATTCCTATTTTCAAAATGTAATACTTCACATTTTTCTATATTAAACTGTATCTACCATCTATATGCCCATCCTTCAAGCCTACCTATCTCATCCTGCAGCCTTTCACAGTCTTCGTCACAATTTGCCATACCCCCGATCTGATGATGTCAGCAAATTTCAATATTGTTCCCTCAATTCCTGCCTCCAAATTATTTATATATTAAGTAAGTAAAATCAGATGATGTTGTTCATGTCTTTTTATTCTATCTACTAATGTACTATTTTGATCTCTGTCCCTGTTAATGACTGCCCCCAGAACGAGCGTTACTGTTAATACTATTTTTTAAGGTGCCTTTTTCTCTTTCAGTGGATTCACAACTTTTCTTCTGACTAGAACTCATTGTCCTTAATCAAGAAGCTGTACTTTAACATAGCTTACCCTTGGAGACCATTGCATGGTCTGGGGCTAACAGTGCTCCAATTGCAGTAACCTGCACATAGGACTTCAGGCAGAGTCATATTGCGGTTAATTAACTAACATATTTATTTACAATTTACAGATCACAAGGAAGCATCAGAAATAGGGTTAGGCAATACAATAACAGTGCAATAATCAATCATAAATGTCCTTAGAAATGTTCTCAATGGATTAATTACCCTTCTGAATCTTCTGCTAAAGAAATGAAGAACGAGTTACATCGAAACTACAGCACAGAAACAGGCCATTTAGTCCAACTGGTCAGTGTCGGCATTTATGCCCACAGGAGCTTCTTCCCTCCCTACTTCATCTCACCATATCAGGATACTCTTCTATTCCATTCTACCTCTTATGCTTATCTAGCTTCCCCTTAATGCATCTATGCTATTTGCCTCAACTACTCCTTGTGGTAGTGTGTTCCACATTCTTACCACTCTTTGGATAAAGAAGTTTCTCCTGAATTCCCTATTGGATTTATTAGAGACTATTTTATATTTATGACCTCTAGTTTTGGACTCCCCCACAAGTGGAAACATTTTCTCTACGTCAACCCTATCATAATCTTAAAGACCTCCATCAGGTCATCCCTCAGTCTTCTCTTTTCTAGAGAAAAGAGCTTCAACCTGTTCAGCTTTTCTTGATAAGGATATCCTCTCAGTTCTGGTATCATCCTTGCGAATCTTTTTTGCACCCTCTCCAATGCCTCTTTATCCTTTTTATAATATGGAGACCAGAACTGTGCACAGTACTCCAAGTGTGGTCCAACCAAAGTTCTATACAAGTTTAATATAACTTGTCTGCTTTTCAATTTTATCCCTCTAGAAATGAACCTTAGTGCTTGGGTTGCCTTTTTTTAATGTCTCGCTACTTTTACTGATTTGTGAATCTGTACCCCAAGTTCCCTTTGCTCCTCTATCCCATTTAGATTCTTATTATCCAAGCAGTATGTGACCTCCTTATTCTTCCTACCTAAATGCATCACCTCACATTATCCAAATTGAAATTCATTTCCCAAGTACACGCCCATTCGGCAACTTTATTAATGTCTTCTTGCACTTTAACGTATTCTTCCTTTGTATTAACTATACCCCCCAATTTAGCGTCATCTGCAAATTTTGAAATTGTACTTCCGATTTCCGAATCCAAATATTTAATGTAAATTGTCAACAACACTGGCCCCAACACCGATGCCTGTAGATTAATCAAGGACAGTCGACTTGGATTTTTAAGGGAAGCTTGTGTCTGACTAATTTGATTTAATTTTTTGAGGAGGTAACAAGGAGGGTCGATGAGGGTAGTGCGTGGATTTTAACAAGCCTTTTGAGAAGGTTCCACATGGCAGACTGGTCAAAAAAGTAAAAGCCCATAGGATCCAAGGGAAAATTGGATCCAAAATTGGCTCAGTGACAGAAAGCAAAGGGTAATGGTCGATGGGTGTTTTTGTGACTTGAAGACTGTTTCCATTGGGATGCTTTACTTTATTAGCCGAAGCACAGAATTTAAGAGTAGGGAGGTTATGCTAGAACTATATAAAACACTAGTTAGTCCACAGCTTGAGTACTGCATACAGTTCTGGTCACCACATTACAGGAAAGATGTGATTGCACTAGAGAGGGTACAGAGGACATTTACGAGGATGTTGCCAGGACTAGAGAATTTTAACTATAAGGAAAGATTGGATAGACTGGGGTTGTTTCCTTTGGAACAGAGTAGGGTTTAATTGAGGTGTACAAAATTATGAGGGGCCTAGATAGAGTGAACAGGAAGAACCTATTTCCCTTAGCGGAGAGGCCAATAACCAAGTGGCATGGATATAAAGTAATTGGTAGAAGGATTAGAGGGGAGCTGAGGAATTTTCTTTCCACCCAGAGGGTGGTAGGGGTCTAGAACTCATTGCCTGAAAGGGTGATAGAGGGAGAAACCCTCAACACATTTAAAAAGTACTTGGATATGCACTTGAAGTGCCATAACCTACAAGGCTACGAACCAAGTGCTGGAAAGTGGGATTAGGCTGGTAGGCTGGGTAGCTCTTTTTTGACCAGCACAGACATGATGGGCCAAATGGCCTCCTTCTATGCCGTAAATTTTTCTATGTTTCTACCACTTCCCACCTTTTGCCAGTCTGAGTAGCTACCCTTAACCCCTACTCTCTCTCTCTTCTGTTTTGCAGCCAACTTGCTATCCATTCTGCTACCTGTCCCCCAGCTCCACATGCTCTGACCTTAATCATGAGTCTACAGTGTGGTACTTTATCGAAGGCCTTTTGAAAATCCAATTTTATTACACCTCCTGCATTACTTTTTCGTATTCCCTTTTGTCATCCTCTCTTTTATTGTCTATATACTTAGAGTATGCCTTTTTCTTCAGTTTCAATTTTACCCTTATCTCTTTATTCATCCATGGTGTTTCATTGTTGGCAAGTTTGTTCTTTTTTTAAGAGGAATATATTCTGAACTATCTTGATCACCATTTTAAATATTACCTACTGCCGTTCTATTTCTTTGACTGTCAAAATATTTTTACCAGTTTACCTGCCCTAGTTCCATTCTCATCCCCTCAAAATTAGCTTTTTTCCAATCTATTATTTTGGTCTTTCTCTTACGTCTTTCTCTTTCATTACTTTAAACCTTATTCTATTATGATTTCTATTGCCTAGATGTTCCCCTACACTTATTTATCTTATCTGTTAAGGATCATTTCCCATTGCTAGATCCAGCAGCAATTCTTCTCTTGTTGGGCTTCTCACATACAGGGTAATAAAGGAGTTCTGTGCATTCTGTAAAAACTCCATTCCCCTTTTCTCCTTTCCTTGCCTCTCTGCCAGTTTATTTGGATGTAGTTGAAATCTCCCATGATTATTAATTGATGTTTTTTACTCATTTCATAGATTTGCCTACATATTTCATCCTCCAATTCCCTTCCACTATTAGGTGGTCTGTAGAATATACCTATTGACATGATTGATCCCTTCTTATCCTTTTTTTTCATTCGTTCATGGGATGTGGGCGTTGCTGGCGAGGCCAGCATTTATTGCCCATCCCTAATTGCCCTTGAGAAGGTGGTGGTGAGCTGCCTTCCTGAACCGCTGCAGTCCATGTGGTGAAGGTTCTCCCACAGTGTTGTTAGGAAGGGAGTTCCAGGATTTAAACCCAGCGACAATGAATGAACAGCGATATATTTCCAAGTCGGGATGGTGTGTGACTTGGAAGGGAACGTGCAGGTGGTGTTGTTCTGATGTGCCTGCTGCCCTTGTCCTACTAGGTGGTAGAATTCGCAGGTTTGGGAGATGCTGTCGAAGAAGCCTTGGCGAGTCGCTGCAGTGCATCCTGTGGATGGTACATACTGCAGCCATGGTGCACCAGTGGTGAAGGGAGTGAATGTTTAGGGTGGTGGATGCGGTGCCAATCAAGGGGGCTGCTTTGTCCTGGATGGTGTCGAGCTTCTTGAGTGTTGTTGGAGCTGCACTCATCCAGGCAAGTGGAGAGTATTCCATCACACTCCTGACTTGTGCCTTGTAGATGGTGGAAATGCTGTGGGGAGTCAGGTGATGAGTCACTCACCACAGAATACCCAGCCTCTGACCTGCTCTTTTAGCCACAGTATTTATGTGGCTGGTCCAGTTAAGTTTCTGATCAGTGGTGACCCCCTGGATGTTGATGGTGAGGATTCGGCGATGGTAATGCCATTGAATGTCAAGGGGAGGTGGTTAGACTCTCTCTTGTTGGAGATGGCGATGGAGATGGCCATTATATTGTCTCTAATTAGTACAGCTACCCTACCCCCACTCCTTCTTTCCCTATCCTTTCTAACTACCTTATATCCTGCAATATTTAACTGCCAGTCCTGTTCCTTATGTAGCCATGTTTCAGTTAACCCTACCACATCTGGCTCCTAGCTGTAAACTATTGCCTCCAGTTCCCCTGTTTTGTTTCAGATGCTGTGCACATTGTTGTACAGGCAATTTCATTTGTTTTTAGTAATTGTTGCCCTGCCTTTATTTTTAACAGTCATTTTGTACTGATGTTCTATAACCGTATTTGTTCCCTGACTGTTTATGTTACCCTTATTCCTTAACTTGGTCTGACAACAACAACAACTTGCATTTATATCGTGTCTTTAACGTAGTAAAACGTCCCAAGGCACTTCACAGGAGCGTTATCAAACAAAATTTGACACCGAGTCACATAAGGAGATAGGGCAGATGACCAAAAGCTTGATCGAAGAGGTAGGTTTTAAGAAGCGTCTTAAAGGAGGATAGAGAGGTGGAGAGGTTTAGGGAAGGAATTCCAGAACTTAGGGCCTAGGCAGCTGAAGGCACGACTGCCAATCGTGGAACAATTAAAATCGGGGCTGTGCAAGAGGCAAGAATTGGAGGCACGCAGAGATCTCTGAATGTTGTAGGGCTGGAGGAGGTTACAGAGATAGGGAGGGGCGTGGTCATGGAGGGATTTGAAAACAAGAATGAAAATTTTAAAATCAAGACGTTGCTGGACCGGGAGCCAATGTAGGGCAGCGAGCACAGGGGTGATGGGAGAACGGGACTTGGTGGAAGTTAGGATACGGGCAGCAGAGTTTTGGATGAGCTCAAGTCTATGGAGGGTGGAAGAAAGAAGGCCAGTCAGGAGAGCATAGGAATAGTCGAGTCTAGTGATACCAAAGGCATGAATGAGGGTTTTTCAGCAGCAGATCAGCGGAGACGGGGAGATGTTACGGAGGTGGAAGTAGGCGGTCTTGGTGATAGAGCGGATATGTGGTCAGAAGCTCATCTCAGGGTCAAATCGGGATGCCAAGTTTGTGAATGGTCTGGTTCAGTCTCAGACAGTGGCCAGGGAGAGGGATGGAGTCGATGACTAGGGAACGGAGTTTGTGGCGGGGACCAAAGTCAATGGCTTCAGTCTTCCCAGTATTGAGTTGTTCAATTTAATGTCTAGTGCTATTATTGTTGCCTTCCTTTGGACACTTTCCGATGCTGTTGTGTTTTAAGCATTAGACACAATTTTCCAAATGTGGTCTCACTAATGGTTTTGACTTTTTTTCCTAAGCTGTAAAAGATATTTGTGGATGTTCTGTTTGCACATCCCAGCATTTTATTTGTCTTTTCATTTGTTCTTTTTAAACTTTTTTTCCAAACCTTTAAAAAAGATATTTGTGGATACTCTGTTTATACATCCTAGTATTTTATTTGTCTTTTCATTTGGTGCCATACAATGTGACAACACTTTAAAATTTTGGGCAACTACACACGCAAATCTTTTTTCTACTCGTTATTTGTTCATGTATTTCTAGTTGTGTAATACTACTACTTCCTTTTTTGTATCCAGTATGCATTTCCCAATTAAAATCACAATTTACAGGTCTTCCAACCATTTGCTAAATCTTAATAGGTCTCTTGGATTGACATCCCTCTTCTTCCTACTTTGCCACATAACTTGGTGTCATCCGCAAACTTAGACATTCTAAATACAATACCTTTGTTGAGGTCATTAATAAATATTCAAGACCAATCCCTCAGGGACTTTATGGGTCACAGCTGCCCTATTATCTAACCAATTGATAATCCAATTTCCAACTTCATTTTGGATCCCACGAGCTTTCACTTTAGCCATAGGTTTCCTGTGAGGGGCTTTTTATTTTGTATATTAGCTGGCATAACAGGGTACAGCTGGAGGCAACTGTAACAAAAACAGATGTCTCACAGATTTAGCCCTGATGATTGCTGGGAACATAGAAAGACTTGGAAAACTCTTACCAGGTACCAAACAGGCAAGTTAGAGATTTTCCACAATCTGATGCATGTGCTAGCAACCCTGCTTCAGCAAGTGCGAGTTAACTAAACATTAGAATGTCTGCACACAAGGGACAGAGTCCAGGCAATCTCATTCTGTGGAAGACAGTTCCCCAGGCAGGAGAAGCAGTGAGTGAAGCTTTGCCACTGGCATTCTTTGTAGACTTTTGAATTGATACGAATGCCGAGGTGCAGCCGTGGTAACTCTTCTGTTCTTTACTTAAATATGGAATTCAATTTTTTTCATTTAAATCTTTGCAATAAATATGAATATTAACTACAAAGTTGCTTCAGTACATCGAACACAATTGCTTTCCTGAATTTGTTCTTCATGAAGTACTCTTTGCATGGTATTATACTGACACATTTTACGATAAATATAAACAAAGAAAAATGCTTTCCTCATTTTAACCACTATGATAATTTGAAGTTATTCACCTCTGGGCAAAAATATTTTATAAATTCAATAAATTTCAATCAGCAAAAGTTAGGAAAGAATCAAGAAATGTTGGTGTAGATAAAGATATTGGCAGTGGGGTAGAGAAGACTTGTTAATAGCCATAAAGGACCAGATACAGAAAGAGAACAGAGAAATGAACAAAGAACTGGAGGCCCAGTATGGATGAACACACTGGCATTTTTACTCAGTATAGCAGTGAAGAATCTCATGCTACTATTTGGCAAATGATTGCTTGCAGCCATGGTTTGGATCTGAAGGGCCCTGTTTTTAAAAAAAAATTAAATCAGCAAAATTACAGGACTGTAATATTACTGTAACTTTCACGCTTCAAATAACCAAAGGTCTGTGGCAATCCAGTTAGAGAAACATTAGCCGTTGATACTGCATATAACTGACTGAAGAGATACCTTTCCAAAAGTGCACTGAACTTGTATTTTAGTCTGCAAAAGTAGTATTTTTATGGCCTTTAAATGGTCCTGAAGAGAGGGCAGCAAGGTTCTGAAGTTTTGGGGTCAAATATTTGCAAATTTAAAACCATTGGCACTTTGACAAATCAATAATATTTCAAAATTTTATTTTTATTTAGTACTTTCAATCCATTGACCTACACCTAATTTTTATGCATTTTTTTTTAAACTAGGAGAGGATCATTTGGAATTTATTCAAGGGTAAAGAGCATTCAGAATTTTTGGCTTACAAACCCTAAATTCCAGCTTGCAAATAGCACTCCAGCTTCGAATATTTGAACTGTTATGAAAATCACAGCAGAATCGCATCACTGTCACCATTTTGAACACTCTTGAATCGGCCCCCATTTGTGTGCAACACTTGATGGGTTGCAACGTAGAAATTTTTGACAATGCTCTTAACATTCCTCCATGTATAAAAATTGTACTCTTCCTGTTGCGTAGCCCATACGTATGGTACTGATGAATGCCATTATATCAGTCAGTCAGACAACGTTCTTGAAAATTATTTAAGAAGACAGTATTGCTGAGTCAGTATGACAACTCAACAACGAATCAATTTCTGCATACGAGAGGATTACTACAATGTGTATTGAGAATTTCCATGTGACTGGCAGATTACATTTGCAAATACATAGAAATATATACTTTCCTACATGATAATTATACAGCACTAGTGTTAGGAGCATAGGAACAGGAGTAGGCCATTCAACCTCTCGAGACTGTTCTGCCATTCAATTAGATCATGACTGATCTATATCTTAACTCCATCTACCTGCCTTGGTTTCATAACCCTTAATACCCTTGCCTAACAAAAATCTATCAATCTCAGTTTTGACATTTTCAATTGACCCAGCGTCCACAGCCTTTTGGAGAAGAGAGTTCCAGTTTTCCGCTACCCTTTGTGTGAAGAAGTACTTCCTGATATCACCCCTGAGTGGCATGGCTCGAATTTTAAGGTTCTGCCCCCTTGTTCTGGACTCCCCCACCAGAGGAACTAGTTTCTCTCTATCTACCCTATCAAATCCTTTAATTATCGTAAACACCTCAATTTGATCGCCCCTTCATCTTTTATACTCGAGGGAATACAAGCCTAGTCTATGCAACCTTTCCTCTTAATTTAACCCTTTTAGCCCAGGTATCATTCTGGTGAATCTGCGCTGCACCCCTCCAAGGCCAATATATCGTTCTTTTGGTGCGATGCCCAAAACTGAACGGAGTGCTCCAGATGGGGTCTAACCAGAGCTCTGTACAGCTATAGCATAGCTTCCACCCCTTTGTATTCCAGCCCTCTTGAGATAAAGGCCAACATTCCATTAGCATTTTTAATTATTTTTTTATGTGTCCACTGGCTTTTAGTGATTCCTGTACTTGGACCCCAAAATCTCTCTGCTCCTCCACAGTTTCTAGCTTCTCGCCATTTAGAAAATACTCTTATCTTTTTTTCTTGGGTCCAAAGTGGATGACCTCACATTTCCCACATTGAACTCCATCTGTCACAGTTTTGCCTACTCACGTAATCTAACATTGTACCTTTGCAACTTTCTGCTCCCATCTACACTATTCACTGTGCCACCCAACTTGGTGTCGTCAGCAGACTTGGATATATGGCTTCATCTAAGTAATTTATAAATATAGTGTTAACCAATACCTTTTTTCTACCTCATTTTGCAAGTCAACCTCTTGGAGGAGGGAGGAAAAGGGAAGACTATGAAGAGCTGCAGTTATCGTCCATTGTCTAGGAATTAAACTGTTACAAAGCATTACCATTTGATTAACAACTTTTTGATTATTTCTGTATTTTAGAAAAATATTCTTGTTTAATAATGTATGCTGATGATATCATGGATGGGTGCGATATTGGCGTGGAGGAGATCCTGAACCTATTTATGTTTTGTCCGCCTCTTGATTCAATCAGTGTTTTTCTCTTCTGTTTGGTGGAACTGGCTTCTTTATATTGAGGAAAAAGAGGTTTGCAGTTTGCGGGACTGGCCTGTTTAACCTGGATAAAACGGGGTTCATGAATAGAGGACAGAAAGAATTGGCAGCCGTGGCTAAAATATAATGGTATATCACATATACATTGTCTTCGTCTAGTTCAAAGAACCAAACAGGTGAACCCAAAGTGTACACGTACATGAACAACGAGTACTGGCAACTGCAGTTTTCCCCATTCTTTTGCTTTTTTAAAAACTAGGTCAAGAGCAATAAGTAAGTTAAGTGCCTGGAACAGTACTGGAAGAGTTAAAGGTAATCTATAAATTTGACTGTAAAGTTTGGCAAAAATGTACTGATAGGAATGCCACATTTAGAGATATCAAATAAAACAAAACTCACCACAAAAGAGTGTTTCATGTATTCAGACCAGTTTACATTTACAATGTTTATCGTGACAAATGGGAGCTAACATATACATCCACCCTCTCTCCCCATTGATTCATCTACCATTTGGCACTATAAACAAGGTAAGTGTGAGGGATCTGAATTAACCTCCGCACAAGTCGTATTTTACCAAGGGTGTTTGAACTTTAACTGGATATATTCATTCTGTTCTTTCTTACACATAAAGGAACAGAAAAATTCAAATAATGTTGGAGAAAAATAATTATAGTAGCTTCTTAAGTTGACTTGTGTACCCAGAGAATGTGAGTAATCATTTTTAAAATTGCATTGTTATTAACAAAGACACTATATTTTGAAACAGCCATCTTAAGATTTTATTGGTATTTCTTCCAAATGGAAAGTGTACATTCTTATAATTCCCTCCCCACCTCACTCTCTCACATACACACACACACACACACACACACACACAAACTCACACTGATCTTATATATTTATGAAACGCTGGAAGATTGTGAATGACCCCTTAAAGTACGTATTACAGATAAAGAACTGCCACATTTTTTTTATGGGTCTGGTAGCAGCTATGACACAGTGCAGACTTTTCCATAAGTACCTTTTCCAGAATATAAAAATGTTGGGTCTAATCCTAAAAGTGAGTATGCAGTTAAGAGTTTAACCAAACATTTCCTCAGAATGTGTGTTTGTTTTAAAGTCAGTAAAAAGAACTGTATGACAAACTAACCTGTTTTGCATCTCAAGTAAAATAGTTTTTGTATTAAATTACAATCCACCCCTTCAATACAGTCAAAAAAACATAAGCAGACTTTTTCACATGATCAGTTCAGTAGAAACACCAATCCATTAAATTATTTTATGCAGTATCCCCTTATCCTTCCGAATTTCATCTGCTGGATGCCAGCCTGACTGTAATCTTTAGCAGAGTGTTTTAAATACGAGCCACCTCCATCTCCGTAGACAAAGATGCTGAAATGAAAAGATTAACACGACAGAGCTGCTCTTATTAACAATGCTCCTTAACAACAACTGTTAACTGTTTGACAAGGCAGAAGCAATGCAGCATCCTGTCCCAAACTAACACAAGTCCAAAATTTCTCACTCTTCTCAGAAGGTAATATTCGAACAGTCTTATTTGGTGTAACTAGACAATGGTATAATTCTGGCGTGTGATACTGAGCTCAAAAAAATCAGTTTGGGGGAAAAAAATCCACAGCAAATGCAGCACTTGTTTTTTTTATTAAGGACTCACCAGGATGGAATATTTAAGTGCAGTATTAAAGTGGTAGTAATAGTTTTAACTAATAGCTTTTGGTGCAGTATCAAAATAAAATTTACATGAACAGACTTGATTCTTTTCTTCGTTGACCATAACCTGTGGAAAAATAACTGAGATTAATTACATTGTGCTTATTGTAGGTCTACATAGTACATTAAAAAACATTTGTTTTGGAGGAATTTTCTGAAGTGGAATTAACTGTATTCAACAGTAATTTAAGTGATTTTTATTGACCATTTCTTTGTTTTATATACTAAAAATAATTTCCATATTGTACTAAACTTTCTTACTCAGCTTCTTGCAGTATAATTTTTTTAATGATTTCCCCCTCCCCACCCCCCCCCCCATTTTCCATGTGACAGTTGTATCACAATCTGACCTCTTGTTTCAGATTTCTGCCAGCACATAAACTTGGCCACAATCTGCAGATGACTGATATTCAAGAAGTTGAAGATGGTAAAGCATTAAAGAGTCTGATTGCTTTGCAAAACTGTA
Organism: Heptranchias perlo; assembly: GCF_035084215.1. Classification (NCBI taxonomy): domain Eukaryota; kingdom Metazoa; phylum Chordata; class Chondrichthyes; order Hexanchiformes; family Hexanchidae; genus Heptranchias; species Heptranchias perlo. The sequence continues at coordinate 25,160,946 of NC_090331.1, forward strand.
AAGCAGATGATGGATTGATGAGAAACAGCTCTTCATGCCTGGAACCTGGTCCTGCTGAAAAACAGGATGCCAGAAATCAAGAAAGACTATCAAACCTATCAGAAACACTCGAAGAGCTGAACCGCATCAAGAAAACTGAAGGTACAAGTGCTTATCATGGAGGAGAAGATAAGGAACATATGGCCTTTAACCCCTGCAGCATGTTGGGTGGGAACTTGGATGGAAATTGCAGTGCTGCCTCCCAGCATACGCCTGTACATATTGTCTGGCCCCACAGGTGGTAAGTAGTGTACATCTGAGGTAATCTATAAATTTAGTTAATCTCTGCCTTTCAGAGGCATGTTCCAGATATTATCACTGACAAAGCTGGATCTTGTAATCTTTTCTAAACAGAGCAGAATCTACTGCTCAGATAATCACCACAAATATACACTCATAAAGTTCAGCTTTCGGTGCTGTTGGAGGGAAGTAAATTGGGATTAAAGAGAGGAAGGGGGGGGGGGGGAACCCAGCCTGATAATCTTCCAGTAGTGAACATGAACATTTTGTTCTAGTTATCTCTTAGCCTGTTTAATCTGCATGTGGCCTGATTAGAGTCCACTTCATCCTAGATTATGAGCTGTTTGGAAGAGAGGCTTGGGGGGGATCAGTAGGTCAGATTTTCATTGAGCAACTGTTTACAGGTGAAGCAGTAAGTACGCACACCGGCAAAGTAAATCGTCTTTACACAGATTTGACTTCCAGTACATTAAAACTCCAGAAGCTTTCATAGCTGATCTGCAGCAGCTGGTATCTAAAGGGATTTTCATCTTTGACTTCAGGGCCTTAAGAAACAAAATGTGACATTGCTGATGATATAGTAGAAAGCCTTAGTGAGGAATAAATTGTCCTAGAATTAGTTTACAAATCATGCCATAATGTAATTTATTTTTTTAAAATCGGTATTTTCCTATTTCCATCTTTTAAAATAAGTAAAACTAAGCTGTCAAATGTTTCAGCTGTACCTGCAGCCCTTGATCCGTGATAAATATATTAGTACGCACTTTGTATTTATGCTGCAGAATTTTTAATCACAACAAGAAGAGAGCACCAGCAAGCAGCAGTTCCAAAAATAAAATTAGTACGTTCTTAAATAGTAGTGGAGATGGAGATGTTACTGGGAGCATAGCTTATGTTTAGGGCATCCTTTGAAATCATGGGGGCACAGTAAATTTTAGTAGTGCTTCAGGATATGCAGTATAATCACAGACAAGTGAACTTAATTTGGTATGAGTTATTTATTTCATGGTCTTATCTAACGATCTGATCTGAGGTACAAAAAATTTATGTGGAAAAGATATTAACATATGGGAAAAATCAACATTTAATATAGCTATAATAAAAAGGTGTCATTTTCTATACATTTTTGATAAAAGTCAGTAAAGTTAATATACCTTACCGTTGAGAATTTTAGAAAGGAAATGGGCAGGGAGTAGGAAAAAAATGACAAAAACATCAACCCAAGCTGTTTGTTGCTATTACCTAAGTGAGCTATGTCAGCTTTCTTGGCCCACATCTGATAGATATTTGTTGTATAGAGAGCAAAAAAATATCAAACTCTAATACTATTGTGTGCACATAACCATCTGTCACCAGTAGCCTGGAGATGAGAGGAAGATTACGAGGAATAAACATTGAGCTGCAGAGCATTGGTAAAGCCTTCAGGCAAAAACTCTTGTGGGGACATCAAAGACATTCTAATTCCAAGGCAGTCAAGGATTACAGTTTGTAACCTATGCTGACAACAGATAAATGGCAGGCAATATTGTGCTTGAGCTGTTGGGTCTTGCATGGAGTATTGATGATGATGTTATCTTGCGGGATGGACTCTGTTGGGATAATTTCATGATAAAACACTTCAAATGCCACCCGGTTCTGTGCACTTGCTGGCTGGTTACTTTAATGTCAAGGTTTGTTAATTAAGGGATACAAGAGACCAAAAAAGGGAGGAGAAAAAAATAGGTAGATTTAATCAGAATCAGAAAGTTGCGATTGAAGAGAGGGGAAAATATAATTAAAAAAGAAAATTTTTAGTCATGAGCAAGAAGATAATTTTTAAAAATGTATATTTTTGAAATATTCAAGAAAGTTACCTGAGAGAATTGCATAAATATTCTATTTACTTACATATTTTCTTAACTTCTACCTCCTCCTTCGCCTTCCCCGCCTCTTCCCTCCCCCCCCCCCACTTTCCTTTCCACTCATGGCGTGAGACCGTTTATTCAAAAAGTGAGGAAAGGCAATGCTGCTGATGATACCATTTCCATGGCAACAGATTTATTTATTAGGACCTGAGATGACATGTGTTAATGTACCACATACCTGCTGATCGGCAAACTCTTCTATTTCAGCTTCAGTTGACAATTAAGTCCTGGACAGATACAGCCAGGGGTTAATGTTACTCATTAGGAGAACTAGGTCATTACTGGGAAATCAAGGCACTTAAGACAGCATGGGGGAAAAATACTAAATTCAGCATCTTGGTGAATGCAGCTCATACATTAATTAACCTCGCTTTCCTTGGTGAAAATTTCTGTTATCATACACGTGCACTACCGTACACCAATTAATTGCAAAAGCTAGTTTACCATCATCCCTTCAGTTGTCTTTTCTTCCTGCGCGGGAGTTCCATTATTTCCTGGAAAATTCTAATGTCTATATGATGAGTAAAAAGGGTATTAAAATTAAGAAGGGAATCATCATGGAAATCAGCTTTACCACAAGGGAACGGGCAAATAAGAGCCTCTCAAATTAAAATAAATAAGCTCTGTTAATACCACACCTTAGGAGCCTAATATGAACCCCGCAGAAATGGTGCAGTTGGAGGTGCTGCTTTAGATTATTATTAAAACGTAACAGAGACATTTGACCTTCAGCAAAAAGCTATTGTAGTCTAAATCCACAGTCCTTGTAAATGATGATGTTCCTGCTCCACACAAAAGAATTAGTTTTGTATTTTTAAAACAGATTAGACATTGAGTCTGGACTTTAACCTTCCAAACCATATGATAGCATTTTCTCTCTCTCTCTCTCTCTCTCTCACACACACACTATCTGTAAGCCACCATACATGCATATATATAAGCAAAATATGAATTTTAACTTGCATTTGGAAGGCTGTATTGTTGGAGATGCATTTTTGGCAACCTAGCTCTTATTCAGTGTTTCAATATGTCATAGGTTTAGGATATTTGGACAGATTTTTTAATAATCAACGGTGGATATAGATGGCCAGACAGAAGGCATTCTGAGGGTTAATCTGAATTTCATATGTCTTGGACACGTGCTAAAATAAAAAGAGTTAATATGTTCTGATTGCAGGATTGATTAATGTTGTGATAGGGAGATGCGCAATAAAACTGTGAATCCATCTTGCACTAATTAGCACTTGAATAAAAATTTCACCGAGTAAAAATTCTGTTGAAACCCAGTATTTGTAATTTAAAATGGGAAATGTTTTATTGGACTGTTTCTTTCTTTTTAAAAAAAATGGCAAGAATAAAGAACAATGTTATGCTGCTAAATCATTATTTGGCCTATTGTATTTTATGTATGTCACAGACTCTAAGTTGGAAGGATGCCCCTGCACTTTTTTCTTCCTATTCTGCACAAATTGAAAGTAGTAAACTTTTTGAACCAAAATGAGTGGTAATCACTGAAGCTAGAACATGCTGGTATTAAAATATTCTTAACTGCTTCCAGCCAATGTAAATCATTTTGGTCACTAAAAGCATATACAGTCCTGTTAAGTAGGCCTGAACTATTGAAAGGTTATTTTGTGTTCACAGTTTGATATAACATTCCTGAATCTGTACCTCTTGGTGTTGCCAAAACTGATAAAAGAATCAGGGTATTAAGTACCTCCTATGTTAACTTTATTACTACGTTTTAATTTAACTCTGAATGTGCTGTGGATGAACTTGCCACACAGTACTCTGACAAATTCTTTAAAGAGGAGTGTTGGGCGGGGTGGTGGGGAAGGCTATAAATTGTTCAACATTCGAGAAGAAAATTGAGCATGTGTAAAATGGGCTGCCAATTCACTATTGGCCCATTTGGTGTTGACTAATTTCATCCCCTTGATTTCTTTACTCTTTTATATTTGAAAAACAAGTTAGACAAAATTAAGACTAATTTTAACATCCTGTAGGTTTTTTCCTATAGTTTATTTATGGCGGGTAGGGGGCAGGGAAGAATGTTTTTTTTCTTACAGTTAGCCCTGATGACGATTTCAGGGGAACAAAGCTGGAGGAGTTATTGAACTTGACAGTGTAAGGGAGCTAAATTAACATCAGCAAATATGCAGTCATTAGTTCAGGGTGCTTCAACAATCTTGTCATTTCAACTGTGTGTGCTAAGTTCTCTCCCTCACAGTGTCAAACTACAAACTCCTTCCAGCCACTCATACCATTGTTGTTATGAATACCTAATCTTTAAACAAAAATATATATATTAAAAATCAGCACAAATCCAGATTAAAACATCAAATATAATTCTTGGTAACAGGGCCTTCTGGTTACTGTCCCTCTTTGAAAAGGTTAAAAATGGAAATCATCGTGTTTAGTGCTCCAAAGTTGAGGGACTTTGAGCCTGGATGGTCGGGGTAGTTTACCGCCATGGCTGAAATCATTTTTTGTCATGACTTCGCAAGCACCACCTGATTTAACTTGTAAAGCCCACTCATGAGCTTGAACTCTGTTTTGTTTCAAGGGAGCATGACAAAGACCCCGAGGTCTTCTTCAAGACGCTACTGAAGCTGAAGGAAAACGGACTAACCTTTCAAGTGTCTGTCCTTGGCGAGACCTTTATGGATGTACCAGGTATTGCTTCCGTCAGGAATAAAATCTCCCCGCCCCCCCCCCCCCCCCCCACTCCTGCCAAAAAGAAGCTATCACCTTCGGTGTTGCAAAAACCTCTGTCGGTCTCAGATCCCTCTTTGTTGTTGTTGAGCATTTTTTTCCACTTCTAAATGCCTGGAGTGAGCATCATTCATGGATCATTACTTTCCAAAGAAATTTAAGCATGGAATGCCATTTAATTTTTCCGAATGCAGTCCGTCATTAGGAAACTTAGCTGTCAGAGTGATGCCATTTTTGGTGTGATGTTTTTGTTGCCTCATTTCTTTTAATTTTATCTCCATTAGCTTAATTCTTTTTTAATATTTTCATTTAACGAACTTTACAGTCCATTTTGTTTCACTGTCTGCTAAGCGAGTTTTATGAAGCAGACAGTTGGCTTTTCATCGAGGGGAGGATGTTGAGGCGGGCCTTGCTTCTGTCAGCTTTTGCACCTCAGCATTTGGTTCTGCTTCCTTGCCTTGATTATACAAGCAAACAACTCGGAGAAGTTCTATAAAATAAGCAGAAGCTAATTAACCTGAACTTCAGACGAGGCAAAGCTGACATACGAGTTAATTTTGCACCATATTGAATTGTTGAATATTTTTTTTCTCATTAAAGACATCTTTGCTGAGGCCAGAAGGGAATTGGGTTCCTCTGTTTTGCACTGGGGCTACCAAAGCAGTAAAGACGACTACCTCAAAGTTCTGTGCATGGCAGACATTGTCGTCTCAACAGCAAAACACGAATTCTTTGGAGTGGCAATGTGAGTGTTCTTTATTAGTTAATGCTAATTACTGTCAACTGAAATGCAGATCTCCCCAAACATTCGAGACAGAAATGATTTCCTTAGAAATCAATTTGCCAGCATCCCTGTATCTTTGAAATTAAAGCGACTGTCACGCGATTACCTTTTGTAAATGTAAAAAATAAGACATGATGTATCAAAAATTCTGAAAAAGAATTTTTAGTCCCTGTCATTTTATATATAGTGTTTTTTTTATTGTAGCATTTACAGCTTGTAGTGTCTCTTTTCTGTAGATGTTTTTTACATGTCATTGGTAATGTAACATAAAATATGGGTTACAATAACTCACAGTGAGGATCATTTTAATCTGATCTGCTTAGTATAACAACATTAGCATTTTCACTTAATTAAAACATCCTTAATACAGCAATGTTTTAATCATGACTTTTATTTACCCTCCTTTTGTGCCATTAATAATTAACATTTTATTTTACTTTTAAAAAAAGGAAAAAATAATTATATGATCATATTCCCCTGATTTCAAGGTTTCAAGAAAGGTGCTATCAATAATTAGAGTTTCACTGTTCCAACTCAAGTCAGGTCTCATAAGTCTATGTCATCTGCATTACAGTTAAAAAATAACATTCCACCTATCAGAACCATTACTGCTGGACAATGTGACTGACGGCCATAGCCAGCAGTAAAATAATGCAGTGAAGAAAAATTATCAGCTAATTAAATGTAGGATCAGAATCCCAATAACTATTTGCAAATAAATTATAGGAATTGAAGGGGATAGATCTTCATATTAAGATTCATAGATTTAGCACTCATGGAAATAAAGGTCATGTTGTTGCCTTCTTGACACATGATCAATATTAACCCATTCAGTATAAGAATATTTCTAAATCTAATGACATATACTAAGGCCGTGGCATCTGCACAGGTAAAGGAATTCCAATTGTCTGCTACTTTTGGCCCAGATTCAAACAAATCTGTTGGACTTAGACCGTTATTAACTGTGACAGTAGGATTTGAGGTGTAATAAAGTTATTTATTTTCATACAGCAGGTGAGCGGTTGTCCCTAATGCTCCCCTCATTCCCCTCTCCACACATGCATACATACTATTATTGGCATGGGAGCCATTTGCTGTTTCCACACATGCACTTAGTCACAAAACCATTAAAACACTGAAATGGTAGCAAATATTGCCCTGCAGCTCATTACAGCCATATTATTGGTGTGAGGGATTCTCCCCAGTCTGCCTCCTTGCTGGTTTGTTTTATCCCGCCACGACTTTCTTTGTCCACCTCCCACCTGATTATTCAGCCGCACATATTTAGATTGAGCTTTAGGTCCCAGCCGATAACCACAGGCCCCATTAAAGAACAATGCTGGATATTAATCATCCAGCTCTGTGGCAAAATATTTTTTTTTTTAAAAATCTAATTTGACACTTTGAAATAGAAGCATAAATATTTTTTAGGCACATTATATTGGTAATGTGTATATTTTATAATTGTAACATGTGACTCAGGAGTAGTAATTTATGGTACCAAACTATGCCAGAGTTATTAGTCCTGAAGTTACCTTGTCTTTTATTTCCCCACTTCGGCCTGTCATGTATCTTTTTCACATCCTTATTTTTATTTTTATTTCCAGATAGCCTCTTGTTTTTAAATTATCATTTTACATTCAGATTATATATAATATATGACTGCTGTAAAAGAAAATTATGGAAAACGTGTTTAGCGATGCAGAAGGAATTCGCTAATTAAACTTTAACCAGAGCCAACAAAATAATTAATAAGTAGAAAGTACCTTCAGAGCTTTACACAGAATGAGTTACATTTTAGTCGTTCATTTTTTGTCACCCGACCCTTTCATTGCCACTTCACTCAAAGGTCACAGGGATAATTTAGCATCAACATCCCAGAAACCCCTCTCAAGACACTAGTCCTCAGTCAGTACCCTTCACCTCTGGAGACCTAGGTTTGAACTCAACAGGAAAAAGAAGATAGTGGTCTCTTAAATGGTGGTGATGGTTCCAAGTGAATTTGGGGTCTGGCAATCTCAGAAATGCACAAAAGCCATGAATCTGTGACAGAGTGGCAAATATTTAGCAGTTTCAACTGCAACACATTCAGTGTACGAACACTTGGTGCAGTGCAGAGTTTTGCATTGAGTCACAGTGCTATGATAATAGAGTTTACTCTCAACTTTGGTATCTAATGCAAAGCCAAGCATTGAAACAGATCCTGGAATCTTAAAACCACAAATGTTGCACACCTGTGAAAGTGCATTTGTTGCTCCAGCTGTGAAACCTGCATGTGCAGGCCTTCCAGCTGTACTTTTGACCAATGCTGTCAATCTGTATCATTGTAACTGACCACCCATTGTCCAATGCTCTTGTCAGTGTGGCACAGGCTTTAGAATTTCAGACTAGATTCTTCCCAAATTACATTATGCTTGTTGAGAACCTGTATTATCTCAGTGTCGAAAACTCATAGTTTATTAAAGTGTCTGGAAATTCTGGTCCAAAATACAAAGCCAGCTTAGTAAAAGAGTTAACAAGTAATTAGAACTCAGCTAGTGCGGTAGATCAAAGTCTACAGTCAAAAAGATAATACTGACAATTTTCTTAAAAGTGCTAGATAAACAGTCATCTGGTTTCATTAAAAAAATATGCTTATAATTAAATAACCAAGATTCTACATTTACAGTCAAGTCTCATTAATGTAAATTTTGATGGACCTTAATATTTTATACTTGTTATCAGGAGTAAATGCTCTCCTGGAGTTGTTCAGTGGGAGCACATTGAGTAGAATAACACAACTACTTGTTAAACAAGGATTTTTATGTTATTAGAACACTATTTGTGTTAATGAGATTTGACTGTACTGTCCCTAAGCAGAGTCATGTTTGAAACATCATTACAATGCAATTTGATACACAAGCTGATATTAAAAAGTAATGTGTTACAAATGCAAGCTGTGCCTGATCAGACAGGAGTGGGAACAGAGTTTTAAGCAGCACTCAAAGTTGCGTAAAAGGTGACACAATGACAGCCAGCATTAGCTGGGTTCAGGTTTTCTTTTGAAGTTTTAACCACTTTATTGCTGTGAGACTGGTTGACACATAATGTGACCGTCATTGCTGTTGTGATATTTGTCACTTGTTTTCAATTAAAAAAGGAAGACCAAAATTCATGGATCGAATGGTAAACATGGAAGCTGTTCTGTCACAGGAGATAACCAGGACGTCCAGCTTGTGACACAGCTGCCCCCATTTTAAAAGCTCCCTATGTTTTGAATCTGATGGATGTGGTTAGGAGAGTAGTTTGCAAAATATACCACTACTCTGGATCCTCATAAAATGTTTGCATCTCTTTCAAAGAAGTTTATTTTAGCACCAGAATGATACCTGGGCTTAAAGGGTTAAATAATGAGGCCAGGATGCCTAGACTAGGCTTATATTCCCTTGAGTATAGAAGATTAAGGGGTGATTGAATTGATGTGTTTAAGATGATTAAATGAGTTAATAGGGTAGATAGAGAGAAACTATTTCCTCTGTTGGGGGAGTCCAGAAAAAGGGGGCATAACCTTATAATTAGAGCTAGGCCGGTCAGGGGTGATGACAGGAAGCACTTCTTCACACAAAGGGTAGTTGAAATCTGGAAAACTCTCCCCTAAAAAGCTGTTGAGGCTGGGGGTCAGTTGAAAATTTCATAATTCATAATAGTAGATTTTTGTTAGGCAAGGCTATTAAGGCTTACAAGGAGGGTAGTTGGAGTTAGGATACAGATCTAAGCTTGTGAATTTAAAATAAAATTGTGAATTTAAAATAAAAGCTTGTGAATTTAAAATAAAATTGCTGGACTATAACTTGGTGTTGTAAAATTGTTTACAAAGGATACAGATCAGCCATGATCTAATTGAATGGTGGAACAGGGTCAAGGGGCGGAATAGAATGGCCTACTCCTGTTCCCATGTTCCTAACTGTAACACCCCACCCCCACATTATATGTTAAGAGGTTATACTTTTACTCAGTTTAAAAGGCCATTTTCTGGTTAGTTTAGTAACAGGTTCAGTGTTTTAACATTTATGAGTTCAGTACTGCCATTTTCTCTGCATTTAATTTGGAAAAGTGCTTTTCTCATTTAATTGCTGTGACAAAGTGATTCCCAATTATGATGGCATGTACCATCCTGCTGCATTTCACCAATAAAAAGAAGTTGGTAAAACCCTAACAAAGTTTCCTTTGGCCCCTCCACAACTGAGACAGACCATCTCACTGCTGACGCAGTTAGCTCCACACTACCAATTGCAGCAAGTTATATACAGTTACGCAATGATGTAGCACCTATGGTCAGACTGCACATTCAGTGTTGGTAGATTATAGTAATATTATCGTAACTAAGAGGGAAGAAAAAAATGTAAATAATTTTACAGATCAACAGCATGGATAGTTGTACAACAAAATAAATAATCTGTTTCACCAAATTATGTGGTGCTATAAGGAATAGGCAGCACAATATAGGAATGCACTAATTTTTTGCAACATTTTGGGACTTGATTTAGTTACATGTTTTGCACTTTATAAAACATGGGTGGTCATAGAAATAATGTAATGTAGCATGGTACAGTTTAGAATAGGTGTACAGCTTTATGCAATTTTAAGAAAAGTTTTTTTTTGTCATGTAGAGAATGGGTAATATAGCAATTTTTTTTAAAGAAAGTCGTTGCAAGGCTCCCACAATGGTTCAATGAGTTTATCTGGTGAGTAGCTGAGCCATACAGTCCAGGCAAAGTCCCATATTAATTCTACAGTCTGTGCTGAGTTGCTGACCTCCATTGAGGTGGCAGTAGGAGTGTTACAGTCGACCTCACTGTTTGTGGGTTACAGAGTGGAAAATCAGTTAGCATTTCTGCTTCTGATCGAGATCCGACAACCTGTTTTGGAAGCGGGCATAGATGGACGTCGGGCGAGGAAGGGATCTGGCTGGGTTGGGCTGGGAAGCACTCCCCCTACCCTACCCCCCCACCCCCGCAACCCCACAATTGACAAGTCTACTAAATACACACTGTCGAGGTACATGTCAATAATGGTCACTCGGGAAAGGTACTGGAGGACACCTGGTGTCAGTGGAATCATACCCCAGCAAGAAGTCGATGCCTTCAGGAAAGGAGGGGAGAACATTTTTTGGGGAAAGAAGTTATTGCCAACTTTTATCTAGTGCAGTTTAACATAAGACTTATCAGCTTGGGAGTAAATATAGTTCTTTGGAGTTTTAGTGTAAGGATTTAGCTTTTTATTTTTTATCAATAATTAATTACTTTCCTGACAACATGGTAATAATAAAGGTCTCAGTTATCCACTTATTTCAAAATACAAATCCACACATATACATGAAGCACTGGTCAGTAAGGATGCAGGGTGAGCCAAAGGGCTTAAAGAAGCTTGACTTGGAAACTGTAGATAGATATTTCCCAGGTGCATTGGTGAAAGGCATACAAGCGCCACAGACACATCAATGCTAAGATTTTTAACGAGTACACAATATATGACTCTGTTTAAGCTTTAAAGAATTGGAAGTTGCCGTTCGTGCCGGATTATGGCACTTCATTCCATATTTTTTGAGTCTTATTTTTTGTTTTAGATTCATGATCATTCTTGTTTTCTAACATGATATACTTTTTATTTTTCCATTCTGTATATAACTGATCTGGATTTGGGAAGAGAGGGGAGTATTTTCAAGTTTGCAGATGATACTAAACTAGATGGTGCAGTGAATTGTGAAGAAGAGAGCAGAAAATTACTAAAGAACGTTGATTGAGTGAGTGGAATGATGACAGATGCAGTTTAACGTAATGAAGTGTGAGATGGTACACTTTGGATGCAAGAATGGCAGATGGAAATATAGTCTAAATGGGGAAGCACCGGGAGGGGGGCTGGTGGTTTAAAAAAAAGAAGGGATTTAAGGATTCAGGTACATCAGTCAGTAAGAGCTATCTTACAAGCACAAAATGGAATCAAAAAGGATGCTAGGTTTCATCACAAAGTGTAGGATATAAAATCAAGCAGGTACTGCAGTTATATAAAGTACTTGTTAGACCTCATCTAAAACATTGGCCCAGAATTTGTTGAAAACTTGCACCATCTACGGTGTGCACCATTATTCCAGCGCAAAAATTCCAGGAAATTATGGCATGAATTACTTACGCCATTACTATAATTTCCTGGGACTTTTGCTAATCATTACCCCTCGCTGAAAACAGCTAGGAGGTAATTATCATAGCGCCACCCCATTAAAATTAATGGCGATTGTGAATATGCTGCATTTAAGCCATTCTTAATGCCACTACCACTTAGACTGAAAATTAATGGCGCCGGAGACATGGCAGCAGCATGATTTATGGACTTTTATTTGAGGAATCAGGTTGTTTTATTTCCCAGACTTTGGGGGTCTTTGCTGAGCTCAGCACAGGCCACACACCAACTCTTGCCTGCTGACCCAAACTAGCATGTATTGAATGTTATTGGGAAATGATCTAAGCAATCCGGATCTCTCCCTTAATCAATAAAAAGCGTTGACTTGGGAAGTAGCCTGATCCTTTGTCATATATATAAAAATATTCATACCTTCTGACTCCATGAATCCAAACAAAACCCTGATCGCAGTCACTGGTGTGCAAGCGGCCACTTAAAATCCTGCCCATTTAAAGAGACCGTAGCCAGCTGTTACGTGACTCGACATGCAGACCTGAAATTAAAAGTCCGCACAAATAAATAATTGGATTTCATTAATTAGGAATTGAGGTACTAGTCCAACCAAGATTCTCTGAAAATAGAAAAAAATTAGAAATGTTAGTATAACAGTTTCTGGATTTTGGGACTGGCCTGACGCATCATTGGTGGCGGGATCAATACATTTGCCATTGGCTGCGCCACTTCTGTTTCGCCACTATATGCGCTGTCGACCATTTGACCATCCTGTGTGTGCTGGCTGCCTAAAAGAGATATCACTTAGCCCCATTCCACGAAAAGGGCTGATCTAATTAAGGTGTTTAAAATAATGAAGATAATTGATAGAGTTGATAAGGAATAATTTGTCCTTGTGGTAGGGGAACCAAGAACAAAAAGGCATAATCTTAAAAATTTGGACCAAACTGGTTAAAAACAAATCCAAAAAGAATTGCTATGCACTAAGGATTGTGAGAATGCGGAATGCACTTCAACAGAAAGCATAATATAGTGAATCAATTGAAGTGTTTGAAAGGGAGGTAGATACTTTCAAGGGAAATAAGATATCAAGGAATATGAAGAAAGGATGCGAAATTGGGATTAAAAAAATAGAGCTGACCAATTGGCAGAGTAGACACATTGGGCTGAATGGCCACTCATGTCCCTTTTTGTTAATTCCCTTTATATTGGTGCTTCCTGTCTTGGGAAGATGGCCTCAATGATTTATAGTTCATCACTTGTTTGTAAGTACAGAGTCTAACTGGAATATCCTATCTGGAACTTGAGACCTTGTTTGAAGTTTTCTGCCCCAGAATAGATTATATGCACCGCCCATAGAATTTTCTAGTAATTAGCTGTAAGATAGGTCATAATAAAATGATATTCATAATGTGGCTTTTAATACTTCAGTGTTAGGATTTTCATGTGTCAATGACATTGAATGCAGTAACATGCAGCATCCTCAGTGATCGTCATAGTACACAAAGACTGAATAAAAACACCCCACAAAATGAACAGTGTAAATTGGATAGCTACCCTGCAGTTAAACAAGATAGTGTTTCGATCTAAGATTTCAAATGACAGTTCTAAACCACATGAACTTCATTGTTGTGATTTGTGATGATCCTTTGTAATCACTCCCAGGGATCCGTTATTCTTTGTGATGTTACTTTTATGGTTGTTGCCTTATTCTGAAGATTTATGTGGTGTAGATAGATGTGAATCAGGTAGTGGGACACCATCTTTCAAGCAAAACAGGTATGGCATAACAAAAAAAATAGGGAACTTATCTGGTGTAGCAGTTCATTCGGAATGCCTATCTTATTTACAATTGTCTTTCACTTATATTTGCTGAATCCCAAGTAATTCCAAGCTTGCTTGTTAACCAGGATCTGGCTGAATGAATACCAGAGAGAGTGAAAAATATGACCAAATCAACTGAGTGGCATTTCCTTCAGTTCACATTATCCTCCAAGCAGAAGGGCAGAACTCAGAAAGAAGGTTGTGTTTTCTGTTATAAAGGTATGTCTGAGGTCTCCCAATACAAGTATGGCATCTGCACCCCCAAACCCAGGTGGTTCCTATGGGATATGTCAAATTATATCTCACTGTTACTGGTGTTTACTAGTATTTTCATACTCCAGTGGGGTAAATTTGGCTAAAAAAGCTTAGCGTGGGCAAACTGCATTGCACCCCTCTGCCTCTAATGAGACCACGAAATAGGTGACACGATGCTGGAATAGTACTCTACTGGCTTCAGTCTGACACTTGAAGTTGGCACAGTTTCTGAGAAATCAATGGCATATCACAATGTCACATTATCATTAGTGCATGTTTTGAAATTGCCTGTTCTTTCTGAAGTGAGTCCAGTCCTCCTGTGGACTGGTAGATTCATGACAGTAAGTACACTGAAGCTAGTGCAACCAGAATAAATGGGACCACATACAGGATATTCTAATTTCCTCATGAATACGGAGGTGCCACCGCACATGTGCAGGCACTTATCTGCAATAATGGATTTCAGAGGAAACTAGAGATGAGGGTAAATATAACACTGCCAGTACAAGTGAGGTGGCCTCTGTATCATGTTAACCTGCACTGGCGCCCCTAATATAACAAGGATGTAAGGTGAAATAATGGTGGCACTGCTGATAATTAATAACACGGTCCTTTACTGGACATTTTTAAATACATCTCCTGTGAGCTGATATCTTTTCTGCCCAATATTACAATTTTAAGTTTAATTTGGAGTTTCACAATTAGCCTCTAGGAGCTAGAAGCATGTCAATCCACATTTTTACACCAGCCATTTACTAATTGGTCCACTGCAATAGGATGGCTGTCTTCTATCTGTGTGAGACTAAATGTGGGCTGCTGGCATCAAAGAAAATATGCAATTTCCTCAAATAATTATGAAAATAAAGGATCAACTCCCCCCCCCCCCCCCCAAAAAACTTTTGTGTGTATATACATACATGTGTGTGGGTTGGAGAGGGCTTTCCTCCCTCTCCAACAGCATTGTTCCTCTTTAAACAATCAGTGATCCAAATTTCCGTCAAAGCCATCATATCACTGCAGTCACGCACGGTAGGGTCGTGGATGGTAAAGCGCCTTTCTCGCAAGTGAATAAACCTTCTGGAGGGAAATGCAGAGAGGGGCACTGATCATTGATCTGCTGGCAGAGTTCAAGGGGGCAGTGGCTGCAGGGTGGGATGGAGGTCAGCAAGATTAGCTCCGGCTCGCTAAGCGGGAAAGTCAGAAAGAGAGGAAGTTGGGACTTCTGCTCGTAAGGAGGCAGCCATAGGTGCCTCAGTGGGCCCTTCGGAGAATGCTGAAACAGGCACAGAGAGTAGCAATAGGCTTATCCAAGGGGGATTCAAACCTGGAACAGGAGTAGGATAGTAGGAAGACAGATGAGCAGTGATGGTTTGAGATAGGGTTTGGGACGGCAAAGAACGCGAGAGGAGAGTAATGAAAGTGGCAGGATTAGGTGACGGGAAGGGGAGGAGACATGAGAGAGGGGCCAAGAGAAGAAAAAAAAGGGAGATTGAAGTAATGGGTTCAGATTTGGAGCAACAGCCAAAATGCGCAAGCGAATAGACACATAGGGAATTTGGGTTATATACGTATGGCAAAGATTTAGGAGAGACATGTCCTGGTTTTAAACAGAGGCCAGGGAGAAGAGAATATGTGAAAGTCCAAAGATCAAGTCTGAGGTTTTGTGGTGGAAAGAGGTTGACTTGTAGACTGGGTGGAGTGAGCTTGGAACACTGATGAATTAATGTCCAGGTTCGGAGACAGATGTGGAAAGGGAGTGAATTCAGGAGCTGTCCAAGAGGTAGAGTATCAGTGGGTGCATTGCTGGAGTGGAAAATGGAGAGCCAAGGAGGCATGGAAAGTCGACCATGTGCCAGTAAATGTTGATGCAGAAGTCTAGCAGAGGTGAGCAGTGACCTCGGTATTAATAATGCGCGCCAGCAGATCCAGTATACTAGCAGAGTAGCAAAGAGCAGTGGGAGTGAAATCCGAGGACTGAGAGCAATGAAACCTAGGAATCGGGGGAAGGTGAAAGGTAAATCCCCGTGATCAGTGCAGGTGAGGCAGGTGGTCCGAGGAACACTGTAGAGAGGTAAGGAGAACACAAGATCGAGCGCAGCAGGAGGGGCTTGAGGAGCCGGACTGACCTAGTTCATTGAAGGATGATGGGGGAGCTCTGAAGGAATAGTGGAGAAGTGGACTTCTGCGCAGGAGAGAATGGATTTCGGTCCAGGACCCAACACAGCAGCAGAGTAAAGCAAGTAGAAGTCATATGCCACACTTTTCTCAAGAGGAACTTGAGCACTATGGTTTGAATTAACAAATAAATATTGTACTATCAAACCAGTCTGGCTGCACAGACATTGAACCATAACAGAATCACTATAGCCATGAATTTATGCTGAGCAATAAAAGTGTGAAGGTGGATTTGCTTGAAATTCTTCGTCCATTATTTTAGCAGACACTAAAATAAACGGGTTAATATCCCTACTGAAATAACAGAGATAGTGATTTCATGAGACCCTGTAATTTCAAGGTCAAAAGAGGTTAGTCAAATATGTATTTACTTTTCAGCAGTAATATTGTGCAATATTTATATGTAACGTAAAGCAAGAAAAAATAATGGATTTCTGGGAGTGATTGTAAGGCACCAATCTGCTTTTGGGGCTCTGATTGCTTGTCTTTCATTCCTTCTCTAGAGACTTGAGCACATATTTTAGTCTGACACCTCAGTGCAGTACTGAGGGAGTGCTGCACTGTTGTTGGCGCCTTCTTTCTGATGAGATGTTAAACCGAGATCTTGTCTGTCCCCTCAAGTGGACGTAAAATATCCCATGCTCCCGATGACGTGCAGGGGAGTTCTTGCCAGTATTCTTTATCCCTCAACCAGCATCACTAAAACCAGATTATCCGGTCATTATCACATTGCTGTTTATGGGACCTTGTTGTGTGCAAATTGGCTGCCGTGTTTCCTACAGAACAACAGTGACTATGCTTTAAAAATACTTCATTGACTGTAAAGCGCTTTGGGATGTCCTGAGGTCATGAAAGGTGCTGCATAAATGCAAGTTCTTTCTTCTTTCTCTCTTCTACAATTCACAGGCTTTTAAAGCCCAAACTTAGCACTGCTTTACCATATCTTGATTTATCTCACCTTCTTTCATACTCATTTCAACCTTGGTGGTGTGATGCAGTTTGGGTCTTGGGTCTTATTTGTTGAAGGTGCTTGATGAGAGATTAATGAGTTGCAATGTCACAGATCAGACTCAAGTCACTCTTCGCTCAGTTCCCAACCTGAGCCATGTGGAGCAGCGTATTGAGTAGATGGTTGGGGGTAATATATTAGCATGGATAGAGGATTGGCTTTATGGACAGAAAATAGAGAGTAGGGATAAACGGGTTATTTTCAGGTTGGCAGGCTGTAATTAGTGGGGTGCCGCAAGGATCAGTTGGGGCTCAGCTATTTACAATCTATATTAATGACTTAGATGAAGGGACCGAGTGTGCTGACGATACAAGGGATCAAGTTTGCTGACGATACAAGGCTAGGTGGGAAAGTAAGCTGTGAGAAGGACACAGAGTCTGCAAAGGGATATAGACAGGTTAAGTGAGCGGGCAAGAAGGTGGCAGATGGAGTATAATGTGGGGAAATGTGAGGTTATTCACTTTCGTAGGAAGAACAGAAAAACAGAATATTTTTTAAATGGTGAGAAACTATTAAATGTTGGTGTTGAGAGAGATTTGAACGTCCTCATACAAGAAACACAAAAGTTAGCATGCAAGTACGGCAAGCAATTAGGAAGGCAAATGGCATGTTGGCCTTTATTGCAAGGGGGTTGGAGTACAAGAGTAAAGAAGTCTTAGTACAATTGGTGAGATCTCACCTTGAGTACTGTGTACAGTTTTGGTCTCCTTATCTAAGGAAGGATATACTTGCTTTAGAGGCGGGTGCAATAAATGTTCACTAGATTGATTCCTGGGATGAGAGGGTTGTCCTATGAGGAGAGATTGAGTAGACTGGGCCTATTGTCTCTGGAGTTTAGAAGAATTAGAGGTGATCTCATTGAAACATATAAGATTCTGAAGGGGCTTGACAGGATAGATGCTGAGAGGTTGTTTCCCCCAGCTGGAGAGTCTAGAACTGGGGGCATAGTCTCAGGATAAGGGGTCAGCCATTTAAGACTGAGTTGAGGAGGAATTTCTTCACTCAGAGGGTTGTGAATCTTTGGAATTCTCTACCCCAGAGATCTGTGGATGATGAGTCGTTGAATATGTTCATAGAATCATAGAAGTTTACAACATGGAAACAGGCCCTTCGGCCCAACATGTCCATGTCGCCCAGTTTATACCACTAAGCTAGTCCCAGTTGCCTGCACTTGGCCCATATCCCTCTATACCCATCTTACCCATGTAACTGTCCAAATGCTTTTAAAAATAGAATCATAGAAGTTCAAGGCTGAGATAGATAGATTTTGGACTTTAGGGGATTCAAGGGATATGGGGATTGGGCAGGAAAGTGGAGTTGAGGTCGAAGATCAGCCATGATCTGATTGAATGGCGGAGCAGGCTCGAGGGGCCCTATGGCCTACACCTGCTCCTATTTCTTATGTTCTTAAATCATGACATCTCCCATGAAGGGAGAAACTTGTGCCTGGGCAGTGCTGATCCTTCTGGCAGCTGCTGTTGACGGCTTTGTGCATCGGGCCAGACAACAAAGGGTAAAATGAATAAAGAATACCTTCATATTCAATTCTGGAGACCTGGAGCGAACCGCTCCTACGTTTGCATTGGGTTTGGAGGTCCTAGTCACAGAGGCCCTCCATATCCCGATAGGAGCTTGTGGGAATTCCTTTGGTGCTTGCGTGCCAATTTAATTGATTTTTTGTTTACTTTTAAAGTTAGTTCAAACTTTACCTCGCAGAAGGACAACTGAGTGGGGAATGATTTTTTTATTTTAATTATTTTTTTTTCCTCTTGACCCCCTGGGCCCAAGCTGCAGAAGACCACGTTCACACATGCATTTTGGATAGGGTGCTAGAGTTAAGTCAGGTCAGGAGATTTATTCAATCTGAAATTGACCCATCATTTCCACATCATAGTTGTGAAACGGGAACCAGATGATTTGTAAGTGCACCCTAAATCACAAAAAAAAGTGGACATTTTCAAGTAAAAAGAACAATAAAAATAAGTTAAAACATGAAAGCCTGTCACAATATGTTAAGTACATTATTGTCCACAGTTAGACTCTCAAACTGTCTCTGACTATTGTTTCAGTAGTTAACTGTAAAAATGTACTGTACAATTTTGAGGTGAACATAATTTTATTTTGAAACATTTGAAATTACTTTAATACAGAGCATGATCACAGTCCATATTGCATGGACTCCCGTTTCTTGGTTAGGTTGTGCCTAGCAAAATAGCCACATTATTACAGAGGAACAATTGGTTTTCAACCAATAACTGACCACTTCCCTATAACCATCAGAACAGAGTTTTTTAATAATGTACCTCAACACAATCAATGTATATCTACGGTTAAAATATCTTAGAAACCTTAAAATAGTGTAAATCCAGAATAAAAAAAAAAGAAGACACCAGTTGTGCTAAGAATAGTGCCCTGGATAGATGGTGCTCTGCAAGTTAGATTGCTATGCTACAAGGGCTTACTGCTCACTTTACATATTGCTGGATTTCTTAGTCCTGGAAACACCTAGGTTTCCTTGTGATATGTAATTTTACTTGTATATTTTTATATTCTTTTATGTTCTCTTATGTTTTCTGTTGTAATATTTATATTAACCTGATGAAATGCTTTAATTTGTTAGGTTGGAAGCAGTTCACTGTGGTTGCTACCCGTTGTGCCCTAAAGCCTTAGTTTATCCAGAGATCTTTCCAGGTAAATTACTTCAGTGTTTTTAAATTGAAATTGTGACTATAAAGCATGTTTTACAGATCCAGAGATATGTGAAGTCCTGTTTAATGAATGGATTACTTATATCTGTGTCCTCAAACTTTGTAGAAAAATTAATAAGATCCTTATCATAAGTAACAAAAACGCACCGAATATGGAACTTGTACAAATTTCAGAGAGCTGAGAACTTGAGGAATCCTTTTTTATAAAGCAAACACCATGAACTAAATTAAGCCAAAAAAAGTCTAACCATCGAAAGCTAAATAAAACAATTTAATTCCTTCAGTGGGCAAATTTTGCTGATATTTTTATTTAGAAGAACAGTATATAGAGCCCTAAGAACCTGTCAGTTATCAGAGAATACTCATTGTACATCTTAATTTGTGTAATTAGAAAGCCATCTATTTACCTGTTTTGAAGAAAATCTTAAAGCATAATTATTTTCAAATATTTCTTAGATTTTACCAATAACTGTACTGAATTGAATGCAATAATGTATACTGCTTCTCTTGTAAAGTAAGACACTATATTACTGATTATATAGATCAATCAGATTTTAGAAACAATTATTTTGTTGTGTATAAGGCTATTTGTTTGAGCAGTTTTTACACAATAGAAACCTGCTGTACATTAAATCTTATCCCCTATACAGAATAGGGTACTGTTTAAAAGAAAAAAATAAATATATATACTGTGTCTCATTTGGTTAGATATTACAAGAGTCTTCTACCTAGTTTTTACTGGCAAGTTTGTGCTGGGTTTAATCCAACGTATACTGTGCTGCAACACAAACTTGGCAGTATAACCCTGCCAAATTGTGCACTCCAGTCTCCACCATGAAACCCTCACCCCTTTAAGAACCTGGTTTGATGCCAGTATGAATTCGGAGACACAACAGTAAACTGTGGCCAAACTCCAAGCCAGTAGATTTATTCCCAGGGTACTTCATTCTCCTTGGCATCATGAGGCACCAGTGAGTTGATATCTGTTTTGAAGATGTCACCTTACCAAAATCTGCCCAAAAAGACAGTGCAGGGACTTTAAATGGAAATATGTTGCTTCTGAAGACATCGGCCGAGAAATTTCTCGGAGCTGAAATAATGGCGGCTGAGCCTAGAGGAGCATAAAAAGTGCAGGGGTGAAATTAAAAAGGAAATTAGGAAAGCAAAGAGAGGGCATGAAAAAATATTGGCACGTAAAACCAAGGAAAATCCAAAGATGTTTTATAAATAAATTAAGAGCAAAAGGATAACTAAGGAAAGAATAGGGCCTATTAGAGACCAAAAAGGTAAACTATGTGTGGAGGCAGAAGATGCGGGTATGGTTCTTAATGAATACTTTGCATCTGTCTTCACAAAAGAGAGGGATGATGCAGACATTGTAGTTGAGGAGGAGGACTGAGAAATATTGGATGGGATAAACATAGTGAGAGAGGAAGTATTAAGGGGATTAGCATCTTTGAAAGTAGATAAATCACCAGGGCCGGATGAAATGTATCCCAGGCTGTTCAAAGAAGCAAGGGAGAAAATAGCTGAGGCTCTGACCATCATTTTCCAATCCTCACTGGATACAGGCGTGGTGCCAGAGGATTGGAGGACTGCTAATGTTGTACCATTGTTTAAAAAGGGAGCGAGGGATAGACCGAGTAATTACAGGTCAGTCAGTCTATTATTGGAATCAATTCTGAGGGACAGGATAAACCGTCACTTAGAAAGGCATGGAGTAATCAAGGACAGTCAGCATGGATTTGTTAAGGGGAGGTCGTGTCTGACTAACTTGATTGAATTTTTTGAGGAGGTAACAAGGAGGGTCGATGAGGGTAGTGCATTTCATGTAGTCTACGTGGATTTTAGAAAGGCTTTTGACAAGGCCCCACATGGCAGACTGGTCAAAAAAGTACAAGCCCATGGGATCCAAAATTGGCTCAGTGACAAAGCAAAGGGTAATGGTCGACGGGTTTTTGTGACTGGAAGGCTGTTTCCAGCGGGGTTCCACAGGGCTCGGTACTAAGTCCCTTGCTTTTTGTGATGTATATTAATGATTTAGACTTAAATGTAGGGGGCATGATTAGGAAGTTTGCAGATGATATAAAAATTGGCTGTGTGGTTGATAGTGAGGAGGAAAGCTGTAGACTGCAGGAAGATATCGATGGACTGGTCAGGTGGGCAGAAATGTGGCAAATGGAATTCAATCTGGAGAAGTGTGAGGTAATGCATTTGGGGAGGGCAAACAAGGCAAGGGAGTACACAATAAATGGGAGGATACTGAAAGGCGTAGAGGAAGTGCAGGACCTTGGTGTGCATGTCCACAGATCCCTGAAGGTAGCAGGACAGGTAGATAAGGTGGTTAAGAAGGCATATGGTATACTTTCCTTTATTAGCCGAGGCATGGAATATAGGAACATAGGAACAGGCGTAGGCCATTCTGCCCCTCATGCCTGCTCTGCCATTTGATAAGATCATGGCTGATCTGTGATCTAACTCCATATACCTGCCTTTGGCCCATATTCCTTAATACCTTTGGTTGCCAAAAAGCTATTTATCTCGCATTTAAATTTAGCAATTGAGCTAGTATCAATTGCCGTTTGCAGAAGAGAGTTCCAAACTTCTGCCACCCTTTGTGTGTAGAAATGTTTTCTAATCTCACTCCTGAAAGATCTGGCTCTAATTTTTAGACTGTGCCCCCTACTCCTAGAATCCCCAACCAGCGGAAATAGTTTCTCTCTCTCCACCCTATCTGTTCCCCTAATATCTTATAAACTTCGATCAGATCACCCCTTAACCTTCTAAACTCAAGAGAATACAACCCTAATTTGTGTAATTTCTCCTCGTAACTTAACCCTTGAAGTCCGGGTATCATTCTAGTAAACCTACGCTGTACTCCCTCCAAGGCCAATATGTCCTTCCGAAGGAAATATAAGAGCAAGGAGGTTATGCTGGAGCTGTATAAAACACTGGTTAGGCCACAGCTTGAGTACTGTGTACAGTCCTGGTCACCACATTAAAGAAAGGATGTAATTGCAATAGAGAGGGTACAGAGGAGATTTACGAGGATGTTGCCCGGACTGGAGAATTTTAGCATTGCGGAAGGATTGGATAGGCTGGGGTGGTTCTCTTTGAAACAGAGGAAGCTGAGGGGTGTTTTAATTGAGGTGTACAAAATTACGTGGAGCCTAGATAGAGTGGATAGGAAGGACCTATTTCCCTTCGCAGAGAGGTTAATAACCAGGGGGCATAGATTTAAAGTAATTAGTAGAAGGATTAGAGGGGAGCTGAGGAAAAGAATTTTCACCCAGAGGGTGGTGGGGGTCTGGAACTCACTGCCTGAAAGGGTTGGTAGAGGCTGAAACCCTCAACTCATTTAAAAAGTACCTGGATGTCCACCTGAAGTGCCGTGACCTACAAGGCTACGGACCAAGTGCTGGAAAGTGGGGTTAGGCTGGGTGGCTCATTTTCAGTCGACATGGACACGATGGGCCGAATGGCCTCCTTCTGTGCCGTAAATTTTCCATGATTCCATGAGCGGGAGCAGCTCCAAGGAGTTGCCCAGCCATTGTCTTGGCTATGGCAGAGCCTCCAATAGGTGTGGGGAGGTGGTAGAACTCCATGCGAGTTGAGAGTTGATACACATGAAGGGTTGCAATTGGAAATGCTGATTGAATTTGTACTGTCTGTTGTATGAAGCTTCATTTTTACCAGGAGTATGAATTCATAACAAGGGCATTCGTACTGAAAAGCGCATTACATGTACACTGTGCTTCCATAACATTCATCTTGCTCTATCTAATACTGCAGCTATATTCTGTTTGTTTGCTTCATACAAATTCCCATAGGCAGAGGTAGCATGGCAAAAATCATCCGTAAACAATATAAAGCCGAACAATGTGTGGTATTAACCAGTAAAGTGACTAATGTCTACATGCCTTCTTTGAGGTTTGTTTCATTAAAAATGCATCTGATTTATTTGCAGATGAGTATCTCTACTCTACACCTGAACAACTTTTTAAGAGGCTTCAGAATTTCTGCAAGAGACCAGATGTTGTAAGACGGAAAGTTATTGAGGTAGTTTATTTAATTAATTAATAGAGAAAACCTAGACAAACATTTGTTTTTCAAAGGTTGCATTTACAAGCTGTTGCCCGTTTGCATTACCCTGACCCTAACCGATTCATTGAATGTCTGAGCTGCTACTTCTCTCTTTATTTTGTAAACGCATAAATTAGAACTGAACCAAATGTTTAAAACACTAATTTGTTGAACTGCTACTGTTCAATAAAAGCTTTGTGTTTATTTAGCACTGCTATTCAAAAAAAAAAATTAAACAAGCTCAAAACTTTAGAGGAAGGAGGATGCAGACACCATACGTTCTGTTTATTTAGATTAGGATGAGAAGCGTATGAACAGGAAAACCCAACACTTCTAGTGCTGCATGAACAGGAATTGGCTGAATCCACTGAACCACATTAGTGACAACAAATGTTGAAACACTGGCTGTGTTTTAGACGGTTTGAACTTGCATGGTGTGTGAAATGAAACCACTATGCTTTTATTGTTGGTTCTCAAATCCATTGAACAATTTCAAGGTTTTTCAAAAATGGCTGTGAACACATCCATCTCCTTTTCAGATGCTTAACTAAACGAAGGGTTTCTAGATTAATCCATTAATAGACAAACTTAATATGGATGCTAAACAGGTTTCAGGTTAACTTTCAAATGGGGCAATTGTTACATCGAGTCTACAGCACAGAAACAGGCCATTCGGCCTAACCGGCCTATGTCGGCATTTATATTCCACACGAGCCTCCTCCCTCCCTGCTTCATCTAACCCTATCAACATACAGTTCTATTCCTTGTTCCCTCATGTACTTATCTAGCTTCCCTTTAAATGCATCTATACTATTTGCCTCAGCTACTCCTTGTGGTAGCACGTTCCACATTCTTATGACTCCACGGGTAAAGAAGTTTCTCCTGAATTCCTTATTGGATTTATTAGTCTTACATTTCTCATATCTAGTTTTGGACTCCCCCACAAGTGGCAACTAAATGATCTCTATGTCTACCCTATCAAACCTTTACGTTATCTGAAAGACCTGTCAGGTCAGACCGATGCACAGAACTCCCAAGTGTGGTCTAACCAATGTTCTATACAAGTTTAACATAACTTGTTTGCTTTTCAATTTTATCTCTCTGGAAATGAACCCCAGTGCTTGGTTTGCCTTTTTTATGGCTTTAGTAACCTGCCTCGCTACTTTTGGTGATTTGTGTATCTGTACCCCTAGATCCCTTTGCTCCTTTATCCCATTTAGACTCTTATTATCCAAACAGTATGTGGCCTCCTTATTCTTCCTACCAAAATGCATCACCTCACACTTAGCTATATTGAAATTAATTTCCCAATTTCACACCCATTCTGCAAATTTATTAATGTCTTCTTGCATTTTGATGGATTCTTCCTTTGTATTAACTACACCCCCAATTTGATGTTGGCCTCAAATTTTGAAATTGTACTTCCGATTCATGAATCCAAATCATTAATGTAAATTGTGAACAGCACTGGTCCCAGCACCGATTCCTGTGGAGCACCACTTTCCACCTTTTGCCAGTCTGAGTGGCTACCCTTAACCCGTACTCTCTGTTTTCTGTTTTCTGTTTTGTAGTTAGCTTGCTATCCATTCTGCTACCTTCCCCTGACTTAACATGCTCTGACTGTAGTCATGCATCTACAATGAGGTACCTTATCGAAGGTCTTTTGAAAATCCAAATATATTACATCTAGTTCATTCCCCTTGTCTACCCTTTCTGTTACTTCTTCAAAGAATTCAATAAGGTTGGTCAAGCCTGACCTTCCCTTTTGAAATCCGTGCTGACTATTCTTTATTATATTTTTGGTTTCTGGATGTTTCTCTATTACATTTTTGAGTAAGGATTCCATTATCTTTCCTACCACCGACGTTAAGCCAGTTAATCTATAGTTCCCTGGACTTGTCCTAGCTCCCTTTTAAATATAGGAATTACATTAACTGTCCGCCAGTCCTCTGGCACTATTCCCTTTTCTAATGATTTTTTATATATATTTAATAGTGCTCTGCTATTTCTTCACTAACTTCTTTTAATATTCACGGATACAATCCATCCGGACCAGGGTTTTATCCTCTCTTAAGTTTGATTAGATTATCAATTATCTCCCCCCTTTCCATCTTAAATGGCTTTAAATCATTTTTGATCTCTTCTTCTAATGTCCTGCCCCCCATGTTAGTCTCCCTGGTAAATACTGAGACTAAGTAATTATTTAATATTTCTGCCATTTCACTGTCATTACCTTTTGAGTTTATCGTGTGTATCCCTTAGTGGCCCTATCCCTATGCTGATTTTTCTTTTGTTATTTATGTGTCTGTAAAATACTTCACTATTTCTTTTTATATTCCTTGATAATTTAATTTTGTAGTTCCTCTTTGCTTTTCTAATAGTTTTGTGCCATTTTCTTCAGTTTCAATTTTACCCTTATCTCTTTATTCATTCATTATTGGCTAGTTTGATCTTGTTTTTTAGAGGAATTTATTTCTCCTGAACTCTATTGATCACCATTTTAAATATTTCCCACTGCTGTTCTGTCTCCTTGTCTGTCATTTTTTTTCCAGTTTACCTGCCCTAGTTCCATTCTCATCCCCTCAAAATTATCTTTGGTCTTTTGTCTTACTTATATCTTTCTCGATCATTATTTTAAACCTTATTATGTTATGATCGCTACTGCCTAGATGTTCCCCTTTGCTTACTTCTCTTCTCTTCTGATTCATTTCCCATTACTAGATCCAGCAGTGATTCCTCTTTTGTTGGACTTATCACTTACTGGGTAATAAAGGAGTCCTGTACACACTGTAAAAACTCTATTCCCCTTTCCCTACCTCTTCTTGCCAGTTTATTTGGGGGTAGTTGAAATCTCCCATGATTATTATTCAATGTTTTTTACGCAATTCCCTTCCCTTCCTCTATTAGGTGGTCTGTAGAATATACCTATTAACGTGATTGATCCCTTCTTATCCTTTGTGTCAATCCATATGAATTCTGTTTCTATCTTAATATTACTTATGTCCCTTTTTTCTATTGCCATTATGTTGTGTCTAATTAGTCCAGCTACCCCTCTCCCCCCTTCTTCCTTTCTAAATATTTTATGTCCTGCAATATTTAACTACCATTCCTTTTCTTTACATATCCATGTTTCAGTTATCCCTACAACATCTGGCTCCTCACTATGAAATACTGCCTCCAGTTCCCCTGTTTTGTTTTGAATGCTGTGCACCCATATTTGAAAATTAGGGCCAGTAAAATCAGCTGATCACAGCAGACCTGATGGCAAAAACCAACAAATTTGAGCGTTGTCTGAAAATTTGGAAAAACATTTTTAAAATTTTTTATATGTTAGTAATGATTTGTTCATGAAAATTAATCTGTTACCAACTGAAAGTGAAGCTAATACCAAAAATTGGATTATCAGAAGACCCCATAGAAATCTTGCATTCGGCGCAAAGTAAAACTTCAGCACCAGTGATGCACAGTTCCAAAAATAAACAATTTTTTCCCCTGAAAATAAAGATATCCAGCTGATTTAACAATGAGTGAACAAATTGAAGAGGGAACCCTCGTTCAGATACTAGACACACATGTACATATGGTGATATTTAGAGCCTTTAGCTCTGTATAATGCTTTAAAAATGCTTTAGAAATGACAGAGTTCCATCAGAATTCTTTTGATGGGGAGTAAAAAACATATAGTGGAATATTGTCATATGCAATTGACTAAAATTTATATATAAGTGCACTTGTATACAATAGGACAGCTTGCGCCATCACACACCTTTCAAGGGTTACACTGGGTTATGCTCACAGTTTATATGTATAAGGATAATAAGGAGATTGTGGTGAATTTACAGTATCAGAATTGATTATATATGTGGATACAACTGTAAATATCCATTTGCTTCCATTATTCTGCAGGATCATAAGGAATTCGTTGAGTTTTTACTGTATTTGTAAGATGTAATAGGATTCCATAAAACTAATTTCGATATCCAAACTGGATTCCCAAAGGGAATTTCTCTTTAGCAGCATGTGTGTTTTGGCTAAAGTCAAACAGTAACCTGAAAAGTCAAGGGAATTGGGAATGTAACCTGTTTAAACTGCAGCGCTTTTCTGAATATCGTCGGTATTTTATTAACTAAAACAACTGCAGCATTAATTAATGGACAGCTTTTTACTGGACTAGTGTACCATCACTCTCATTTCAGTAGCTATTTAAATGAAACTTTAACATAAAACGAATCCCATTAGTTTAACTCTGCAAAATGGTAAACCCCTGTCATTTAGGTCAAAAATGTGCGAAACAAAAACTCAATTTAACACACACTTTCAAACTCATTATCTTTCAATGTCTATTAACTTGGCAATGGTTCAGATGCCAGCTCATAATACTTCAGAATGCTGAGTGCACAGTTCCTCTGTCCCTCATCATTCCTGCACACAGCATACTGCACATTCTTCTGGTTAGGTCTGAGCTTTAAAGGGAAACTGGTGCCAACTTTTCAGCTGCCTCCAGTATTTGAACCTTTTCTGATTCATTAATGTGTGTTCTTACATTTTTGCCGTTAAACTACTTCCCCGAATGAATTATAAGCTCATTTGTCTCTTACGACATTTCCGAGAATAGGTACCCCCTTTCTATACCTACAGATCCTTAGAGGGAATGATAAACTCTGGTGGTGAAGCTTAAACGTGATTGACAGGAATGTCACCACATGCTGAATGTACAGTATTTATTATGGCCTGGAAATACTTTCAGCAGTGAGTGACTAAAGAGGTTAATCATATGGGGATTGGGTGGTGCAGTGGGTTAGCACACTGCCCTTTCATCTCTGGGACCTGAATTTGAATCAAATTCAAATTGTTGGGATGAAAGTCTCTCTATATGGTTTCTGTGTAAATTTGGTTCAGGCAGTTTTATTACAGACCCTCATGAACATTAGCTAGCAGCACAAAACTACCCAAAATTTGACACTGATTAAGGTAAAGGGGTCACACTGCTGGGACATGACTCAGAGGGCAAGAGTGTTATGTTCTGTTTGCCTCTGATGTCACTGTAAATAACAATGAAAACTATTTCATGTCATGGGGAACTCACTGTCTGGATTCACACTTGAAGAATGGCCATATGAGCTTTAGGAAAGGAGAGATACAAAGTGAAGGAGGAAAAGAAAATAAACTGATCTGATGCAAATACTCCCTGAGTACTGGCTAGATATATCTCCTAAGATTCCACCTAGAATTTTCCGTCATTTATTTGTACTGTCAGGTTTCCAATTTTGCCCAATCATAGAAACCTGATGAGAATAGAAACTACTTCAAACTATTAACCCTTTAAACTCTAGTCTGTTATATGCAGATTTCCACAGTTCAAACTGCAGAATGATAATATTTAAATAAAAGGCTCTATAAATACTGGATTTAACATTTTGCTCAATTTAGGTTACTTGTCGTTTCAGCAGATAAAGGTTAATACATTTTTTTTTAAAGGAAAACAAAGATGAAGGAAGCTTTATTACTTGGCTAGAGTTACAATCTGATGCTGCCTTGTGTATTCCCAGTGATGGATAAAGCCAATGATTGCTGACATGCAGAAAGTCAATTTGGCACACTTACATTATTTATATTTTTTTCATAATTTTGGTAGTGATATGAAAATTAGCATTTTGGGAATCTTACACCCAATGAGAAATAGTACCCTTAATTTGAGGGTGGTTCCCTATTCACACTAGCCTCAATAGAACAGAAAGCTCTTGCAATCTGAGTGCTTTCACAGTGAAGGCAGATTGACCCACTGGTAGCAGTCTTGCCTCTGGATTAGAAGGTTGTGGATTCAAGCCCCACTCCAGGAATTAATATAACATAGGCTGATACTTCAGTGCAGTACTGAGAGAGTGCTGCATTGTTAGAGATGCCATCATTCAGATGAGATGTTAAACCAAGGATCTGCCTGCCCGTTCAGGTGGACATAAAGGAACCTATGGCACTATTCGAAGAGTTCTCTTGAATTTATCCTTCAATCAACATCTCCAAAAACAGATTATCTGGTCATTTATCTCATTGCACTTTGTGGGATCTTATTGTGCGCAAATTGGTTGCCACGTTTGCCTACAAAACAATAGTGGGGGCTACACTTCAAAAGTAATTTTGACAATTGGCTGTGAAATGTTTTGAGGTGCCCTGAGGACTTTCTAAGTGACCATTGGCTTCCATAGTCCCAATAAAGTTGCTCGCATTTAACAGTAGTGTCCTTTCATCTCAGCGATCTGGTTTTGGATTTCTCGCAGCTTAATGAATGAACAAGTGAAATTGGTATGGCCATTTATCCAGAGCACAGAATTGACCAAAATTCAACACTACTGGTTACCACATTCAGTCTTTTTCAGAGAGATCACAAAGCTGGGCAGTGGAGGAAATGAAAATGTCACACTATTGTAGTAGGCCTTTTGCTACTCAGTTTGATTGGGAGCTTTACCATGCACATATTATATGCCAAGAGAGTACTTCACACTGACACAGAAAAGTGGAAAAATATTTCATTTCCCAGAATTGACAGCAAAAATTCACAATGTCTGTTGCCCATCAAAGTATTTACTGAAGTTGAAGTTCTGGTAAGTGATTGAAGCCAAAGGGCAACAGTAAAAGAATTATTGACTATAATTCTCTGGTTGTAGGAGCTAAAATTTTTACCTTGGCGTTGAAGCTAGTGAATTTGATGATGTAATGATATCCTTGGGCTTTGAGCATTATTATTTATAAATCGGTCAATATTTTAACACTGTCACTCTCCAAAATGGTCAAATTTGTGTACTGTTGCTCTTTGAAACACTGTTTGGATAGTATGAAATCTTATTAAAGGACTGATACTTAAACTGTAGCCAAAGGGTAAAATAAATACTGACTGACATTTGCTAGATAGAAATGTTAAAGTGTTGTCCCTTAGAGTATAAGTAACCTGTGCATGCAATAATACATCCTAGATGACCTTTACAGCCCTAGTGGCTATATTTAAAGCTCCCACTGAAAACTGAGCTTTGTCTTTTCCTCACTAACTTCCCTTTTCCCTTCCATGTTTCTCTCTCCCTTCCTTTCCAGACATACACTCACTTACTCATTCCTGTGAATTACCCCAAAATAGTAATCATTCAGTCAAACTTATGCCTGCATAGAATCCAATTCTATTTTTCACAACAACACTTAATGCAATGACAAACTCCATAATAGAAATAACACTGATGGGAAGTTTGCTTTCGATCTTGTTTTATTTTCTCTCTTCCTCCGTCTCATTTTATTTTATTTTAGCACCAAGAACCATCAAAATTGGTACTTAAATTTGTGTCGATAGTACCATAGCTTTGGCTTCCTATCCCATTGACTATCTGTTGAATAGATGATTGGCTAGGTCTATTTCTTTATGCGCCTGGTGCATGACTCCTACAGGTAAAACAGAAGCCTGATTTCAACAATGCTATAGTCCCACAATACTCGTTGCTTGGTCCAACCCGTGATCAGGCTTATCCTAAGCAGCTTGGTTCATTCTATTCAATTTTATCATTCATCGCAGCCCTATGGATGGCATATTTGCAGAAAGAACAGATCTCCTGAGGCGTCATGGTTAGATAGAGGCTTTGCTGTTGGAAGGCAGTGGGAGTTGTAGGGTGGTGGCGGGGGGGGGGGGAGAAGTAGGCCTGCTAGTGAAGGGAATAGGAAAGAAGTTAGCAGGAGATCTTCCCAAAGACAGTGCAGTAAGTTGGTTTTTTTTAATTGGTTCCTGGAAAATAAATAGTATTTTCCTTCCCAACTGCGAGTAGATAAATAAATAAGTGATCAGCTTGCATACCACGCATACATAAATTCATTTCTATATGTAGTATGGGGAGCAGCTCTTTACATTTGAGCCCTGAATTTTGTGCTCGGAACTAAATATGTGCCAAGAATGGTTGCTCCTGTTAGAAAGGCTATGTTAAGTGAAGATTGTGTTCAAGTTCCATCTTGTATTTAAGACTCCATTTTGTGGTTAAAAGACAGTTTATGCAGAAACTGCGAAAACATGTCCAAAATCAGCTCAAACCTTCAAGGCCCCTTCATGGCCTGGTACAAGCTGGAGTCATAAAGTAGCCATTTTACCCCAGTGAGCTACCAGCAGAGCATCGAAAAATCGGGACTTTACTGTCCGTTGCTTAGGGTAAACATCTCATAGCAAAGAATAAGAAATATAGCAAACTTTTGTTTAATCTTAATATTTGCATGTTTCCTTCTTTAATAAATAACTCTGCAGCAATACTTAAGCTCCGATTTTAACTCGGATGGGAATGGGGAGGGCGGGTGGGCCAAGGAGGCTGGCAAGCGTGAGGCCTGGGAACTTTTAATTCCTGGGCCTCATCTGCATGCCCCCCCGGTCAGTTTCATACCAGAAACCAACGGGAAGCGACAGCTGGCCGGCAGGCAGGAATGTAACTTCCGGCTCAGGAGGCCGCCACTGGGGACCAAAGGAATGGTCCCCGACATTCGAGGAAGTCTATCTCGCAAGTGTGGGCCTGGGGCAAGGGAGGCCTAGAATGTCCTGGCCCCACAAGAAAAGTAAAAGGAAATAAAACGGCTTATTTATTTGGGCCTCTTCTGGCCCCATCTCCTCTTCATGGAGAGTCACAATGGTTCCCCCACTCAGGCCCGTGGCTAAAATAGCAGTCGGGTTCCAATGACATCATCGGAGCCCGATCTGCATGTTTAAAGAAGGACCCCCACGGTTTCCGACAAGTGTCCTTCTGGCTTGTTGAGAAAAGCAGGTCAATATCGCAGCCTGCGACATAGGTGGGTGAGTCCCACGGCCGATTTTAACTGCCTGTCCACTTGCCCCTTTCTTGTATTTAAGAAGAATATTTTGGTAAAAACATTTTAAGGGCTCGTTACCTGTTCACATAAATAATCATTATTTTTGAGTACTACATCTAAACATAAATAAAAGAAATGCAGCTGGTGGAAGGATTTAGAACACATTACAAAATATAAGGATTCTACAGTGAAATTTTGGAATTGTTTGTACTTTAATTTATCTCACATGAAATGTGCTATAAACAACCCCTTGAATATAGAAACCTACAATACTTCTGCAATTTTCATTTTCAGTAATTTTCCATTGCTAGGCCAGATTGGAGGGAGGCAGGGATTCCAAACAGCATACCCAGGCTCACACTGAATGGATAGACTTGTTGTCCATCATAAACATTCCTAGATGTTGTGCATGCTGGGAGCTGTAACCAGCTGGCTTGAATTTCTTCAGCTAACGGTGACGCAGCCAAAAACTGCAGACTCAAACTTCTCACATAGACAAAGGCCTCCAATGGAAAACATTTTACAGGCATTTCAAACACAGAAAATGTTATTGTATAAGTAAGTTTTAAGAAAATGTTGTATTTTTTTCATGTCTTTATTACGTTATGAACCTTATTTCCTGTAATAAGTGCTCACCTTTGTGGAAAAATCAAATGGCAGCAAAAGTGATTTAAAATAATATCTGGGACAGTTTCATGGGCCTGCTTTCTTCTTTATTTTATTGGTAGAATTTGATCACTGCGCATGCTTGATTATTTATTATCCATGAATGATTCATTGTTATCATATGTACTTGACGGTTTCTCACTTGGAAGTTTATCCACATATTTTCCTTGTTTCTGATTCATATGTTCCTTATCTCTTCATTTGTGATTTGTTGCCGATTTATAAATGTGAAATTTGAGCCAATCAGGTGCATATGATGCCTGGGTTATGACACAGAAAGTGTTTATACATAGTACTCAAACATAATGATTACTCATGTAAACAGGTAACGAGCCCCCAAATAAAAGCCCTACATTTAAAATGATTTTAACCAAAAGATTCTTCTTAAATACACTAAAGGGGCGTTATATACAGACTCTTGGCAAGTTTGGCATCACCATGTGGGAGCCTGGCACTGCAGAAAAGGGAATTTCTACTGGTGAAGCAGGACCGGAAGAGGTGGGAGTGATGTTAAGAGCAAAAGCATTCCGAAGATTGGAAGAAATGTCCCATTGAAGGACTCAGCTGATACCGGGACCTTGGGTAGCTAATTGTAGGGGGCAAAATGGAGGGAGAGAAGGCCGCTGCAAGGACTGTTACCCACGCTTCCTGGGGCTTTGGAAATAACAAGTGCAGACACTGGGAAAATGTGTGGGGATGCAGGCTTCACACCCTCCTGCTCACCCCCTCCCTTCCGTAGCCATATGCATGTGTTGGGCAGGGAAGGAGCAGCCAGCAGAAGTCAGGAGCTGGTGGAGGGGGGCGGAAATGCGGCACATATTGGAAAATCAGGTTTGTGCTGTTGCATGATTTTCTACAATTGTTGGCAGCGTAGTCTCATAAAATTGCCTCTCTGCTGTCCCTGTGAGCTAAAAGTTTAACTATTGATAACATTCAAAACTTTACCTGAAACGTTCATTCCGCAGTTTGTTTTCAACTAACAGAGAAAGAAAACTCAAAAATCTTTTACACCATGAGCAGGTATACCTTTTGGTTGTGAGATAGTCTGCAGTTATTTTATCAGAATCCTACTAATGTGTGATTGACATTTTTGTATTTGTTCAGGCTGCTCCATCTCCCTGCAGCTAATAGAGAGTTAGTGTTAGCTCTGGAGGGAAATATCAACTTCAAGTTTTGACTTGAGAGTTGCTGTGATTTGAAGTATTATTGTAACACCTGTAATTTGTTTACGTTCTTTATTATGTTACAGATTTTATTTTGGACATTAGAAATGTCAGTTAATAAGAGAAAAAAAAATTGGGAACTGAAAGGATTTTAAAATAACATGCCGGAAATAGCAAGAAAATTAATATTGAATCGGGGACAGGGACTCGATAAAATTAACATAGGTAAAGCAACAGTAATGAAGAAAATAATAGCACTAAAGAGTGACAAATCCCCAGGACCAGATGGTTTCCATCCCAGGGTTTTAAAGGAAGTAGGTGAGCACATTGCGGATGCCCTAACTATAATCTTTCAAAGTTCTCTAGATTCAGGAACTGTCCCTCTAGATTGGAAAATTGCGCATGTCACTCCACTTTTTAAGAAAGGAGAGAGAGGGAAACCGGAGAATTATAGACCAGTTAGCCTAACATCTGTTGTGGGGAAAATGCTGGAGTCTATAATTAAGGATAGGGTGACTGAACACCTCGAGAATTTTCAGTTAATCAGAGAGAGCCAGCATGGATTTGTGAAAGGTAGGTTGTGCCTGACAAACTTGATTGAATTTTTTGAAGAGGTGACTAAAGTATTGGACAGGGGAATGTCAATGGTGTTATTTATATGGACTTCCAGAAGGCGTTTGATATAGTCCCACATAAGAGACTGTTAGCTAAGATAGAAGCCCATGGAATCGAGGGAAAAGTACGGACTTGGTTAGGAAGTTGGCTGAGCGAAAGGCAACAGAGAGTAGGTATAATGGGTAGGTACTCACATTGGCAGGATGTGACTAGTGGAGTCCCGCAGGGATCTGTCTTGGGGCCTCAATTATTCACAATATTTATTAACGACTTAGTTGAAGGCATAGAAAGTCTCATATCTAAGTTTGCCGATGACACAAAGATTGGTAATTGTAAACAATTTTACAACACCAAGTTATAGTCCAGCAATTTTATTTTAAATTCACAAGCTTTCGGAGGCTTCCTCCTTCGTCAGGTGAACGATGTTCACATTTCACATCGTTTACCTGACGAAGGAGGAAGCCTCCGAAAGCTTGTGAATTTAAAATAAAATTGCTGGACTATAACTTGGTGTTGTAAAATTGTTTACAATTGTCAACCCCAGTCCATCACCGGCATCTCCACATCATGACAAAGATTGGTGGCATTGTAAGCGGTGTAGATGAAAACATAAAATTACAAAGGGATATTGATAGATTAGGTGAATGGGCAAAACTGTGGCAAATGGAATTCAATGTAGACAAATTTGAGGTCATCCACTTTGGATCAAAAAAGGATAGAACAGGGTACTTTCCAAATGGTAAAAAGCTAAAAACAGTGGATGTCCAAAGGGACTTAGGGGTTCAGGTACATAGAACATTGAAGTGTCATGAACAAGTGCAAAAAATAATCAAGAAAGCTAATGGAATGCTGGCCTTTATATCTAGAGGACTAGAGCACAAGGGGGCAGAAGTTATGCTGCAGCTATACAAAACCCTGGTTGGACCGCACCTGGAGTACTGTGAGCAGTTCTGGGCACCGCACCTTCGGAAGGACATATTGGCCTTGGAGGGAGTGCAGCGTAAGTTTACTGGAATGATACCCGGACTTCAAGGGTTAAATTACGAGGAGAGATTACACAGATTGAGGTTGTATTCTCTAGAGTTTCAATGGTTAAGGGGTGATCTGATCGAAGTTTATAAGATATTAAGGGGAACAGATAGGGTGGATAGAGAGAAACTATTTCTGCTGGTTGGGGATTCTAGGAGTAGGGGGCACAGTCTAAAAATTAGAGCCAGACCTTTCAGGAGCGAGATTAGAAAACATTTCTACACACAAAGGGTGGTAGAAGTTTGGAACTCTCTTCCGCAAACGGCAATTGATACTCGCTCAATTGCTAAATTTAAATGTGAGATAGATAGCTTTTTGGCAACCAAAGGTATTAAGGGATATGGGCCAAAGGCAGGTATATGGAGTTAGATCACAGATCAGCCATGATCTTATCAAATGGCGGAGCAGGCACGAGGGGCTGAATGGCCTACTCCTGTTCCTATGTTTCCTAAAATGTTGTTGAGCAATTTGATTAGTTGAATTTTATCTTTGGTAGATTTTCATGAGTCTGCACTGTTACAGGTCACTCGGCTGGTTAGAGTTGTAATTTGTTAATTTGTTATTTCAAAAAGTGTAAAGCTAAAGTGCGATGCAAGAAGTGTGACACCAGAGCATTGCAGGCCCTGTTTGATATCATATAATTTTTTATAGATTTTAAAATAGATAGATTACATGATTTAGAGGTTTGGATCGGCTTTTGGACATCAGTTTCCTGTAGGAAACACCAAATATATGCTGGGGATTGAGAAAATTGATGTTGGTTGATCTGGTGATTTTGCTGATCAGATAGAAATTTTGACGGCTTTGATGCATGTTTTCCTTGGGCTCTGTAAGTGCCAGTGATTGAAAATACAATTGGTTGGGCTACACAGAACAAATCAACATCCTTGCTGTATCATTTTGTATTTTGTAGTTTACACAACTGTAAGAGTTGAGTTGAATGTTTGGTGAATTATAATATAGAAAAGAAACCAACTGCTTCAGGACTAATTTGACTGTTTTCATTATGTTCAGCAGTATACATAGTGACTAACAGATGGCTGGGTGTTTATTACAAAGCTGATGATATATTAAGATGTGAAAATAAAATTCTAGCAGTTTATGAACTTCATCCAAACTTTAGAATGATTACACTCTTGAACACACTCCTGGCCATTTTTATTCTTTATATTGAATACAGTCCTCCATTTATTTTCCAATCCTAAGCTTTCCTTTTGGAGTTCATATCTTCCATTACCACAGGCATTTTTTTTCTAAGATTCGACATTATGGCCATTATGGCTTAGAATCATGTGACAGGAAGAGCGTAGCTTTACAAGATTATGACACTGACAAGGGGGTTCTACTGGGAAATAATGTGTGGTCCACTTGAAAGACAGGAAGAAACTTTTAGTGAGAAATAATGGACTTTCTTTCACTAGGTTATGACTTTCCTTTATATATAACATATTGGATAATAGATGGCTGGCAGTCCATTACAAGGCAGCAATTCAATCAAGTGCACCTCAAAACATCATGAACTATAAGATTGAAATACTGCCTTCAACTAACTGCTGTTTATTGTTTGTTATTTGTGATCGATAGTGTATAGATTAATTCTTGACTTTTTTAAACCTAAATGTAGTAGGTACAGTACAGACTGTGTGATGCAAATGGAAAGTTAATAAAGATGATAGTGATGTGAGAACTCTGTGGATGTCAAGTGTATGTAGTTCCAACTTGATATTATTCTGAGTTTTAAAAAATGGGAAGTAAGATGTAAGCCTTTATCATAAACAAAAGGTAAGTATATTGTTACCATATCTAATTTGTTTGTACCTTAAATGGTCAGTACTGGTATAACCATTCTTCTTTATATTCCAATTCTCCATATACCACAGGATAAGTTCCTGATATCATCAACTGGAAGATTTGAAAGGCAATAATCCTTGAAGATAATTTCTAACATTCGAGCCCCCATGTACTTTAATAAAGGGTCCCTCTCCAGAAACCACCAACTAGTTTGACATATTCCTGATGCTCACCTACATTTGTCAAGAAATTAAATTGTTGTCTTAATTGTTTTTGTTATTGAGTTCATCATTGAGATATCCACACTCGGTTCAAAGTGCTGCACTGAGTGCTAACAGCTTTCGATAGGCATTGTCAGTGGCTACTGATCATTTCTATTACATTGATCCTTAGATAATGTGTGGTCCATTTGAAAGACAGGAAGAAAGTTTTGGTGAGAAATAATGGGCTTTCTTTCACCAGATTTTGAATACCAGGTTTTGAAATGACCAAGAAATGTCCTCCATGACAAACTAGACCTGTTCTATTTGTTTCAGATCTTCTTTGAGGCCAGTTCCAAAACTTGATGCTCGTTGTGCTAAATGACCATTCTTGCGATTAATCAATGCCTGCATATCATCTTGCGTATGAATTGATCCCAATTCATTGGTACCTGTTATTTATCCAGTTCCATTCAGTTCCAACATCCGTGCCAAGATGCATAATTCAGTATATTTGACACCCAGAGCAGACTCTCCTGCTTGGAGTCTTAATTGGCCACACCTGAGAGGTATTTTGACCAACTCAGTGCAAAGGAAAGTGGAAGATTCATTATTGCTGTCAGAACCATCTTGTGATGCTAGCTAAGATTCTGTTTGGAATGGACAATATGTTACAAACATTATGAGTTAGTCAATCCAGGAAAGTCACGATCATCATTGACTGCAATGGTGAGTGGAGGGATAATAATTCTTTGTTTCTTGGTTTCGCCGAGGGTATCAGCAGAGTGGTGCAAAAGTCCCAGGAAATTATGGCGCAGTGTAAATAATGGCATAACTAACTTACACCATTATTTGTTGGAACTTCTACGCTGGAATAATGGCACACACTGTCATTTCCAGGAAATTCCAGGCCAGTATTCTTTCCCTATCCCTCAGAAGTGGAACAGAAATTACACTATATGGATGCTAACCGTGACTTGAGGGTCTACTTTGACAGAGCTGGAGCAATTTGTAGGTTTCTATTTCCCACAAAACATCCACTTAAGGCTCCAGTTTCTGAATAGAACCTTGAAGAATGTGTTTTGCAGTATTATATAGCAAGGAAGGAAGTATCAGAAACGTTGTGGGGCATTCAACTCGCACTAGTCATGTCTTGGGCCAACCTTAAGATTGTCAATCTGTGAAATTGCTAGTTGGAGCAATCCTCATAATTTTACCAGACACTAGTGTTTGGATCTTTGCTAAAGACTGTTTGCTTTATATATGAATGAAGAGATTAGTTATTCTCCAGTCTTAATTTCCCAATACTATGCATATTACTTGATTTCTGACTTATTAGTAGTCACAAGAGGAGAAGAGCATACTTTTGTGTGCAATGACACAGCTACATTAAAAATCTACAGAAAAGCATTTGTTTTGATCAGAAATAAAAATGTTGAAGTCGGCCCAAGACATTTCCTGATGAAGTCTCTACACTATGCATATTCTACAAGCTCATTGCTTAATTGTGACTAAAACTTTTAGAAAGTTACTTGTAATGTACCTCAATAATTTGGTACCAGAATTGTTCATTATAACCACACTTGCTTGTGTGAGAGAATGTTGGAGCAATGACTGGCATTTCCTCACCATTACTCCTTACGCAGATTCCATTTTGGCACTTTCTTTGAATGCCAAAAAAAGCATTGTAAAGACTTGAAATGGGGCTTTCTTAGAATGTATTACCTGGACCCACTGCCCATCCCCCGACCATGCCTGCTCTTTGTTTTCATCATTGAGCACTGGATCTTTGCTCAAATTTAGCTTCCAAATTCCTGGACTTCTCCACCGTCAAGACTACACTACTCCACTGGACTACACTGTAAGACTCAGCTGCTGTGGCTCTGATCTGCTATTCAATTGCTTAAATTTTAAGGAAACTTTGTCTCGCCTACAGTCCATCCCCCATCGCTGCTGTTGCCTGCTGAGCTTATGACTGCCCTACTGGTCTTTCAGCTTTATTTTGCTACAGTGTGGTTCCTGGCCAGAAATTCACTCTGA
This sequence comes from Heptranchias perlo, assembly GCF_035084215.1. Taxonomy (NCBI): domain Eukaryota; kingdom Metazoa; phylum Chordata; class Chondrichthyes; order Hexanchiformes; family Hexanchidae; genus Heptranchias; species Heptranchias perlo. Next base: position 25,201,174 of record NC_090331.1, read on the forward strand.
TGGGCCATAGTCCATTTCTCCGCCGCTTCTGGATCTTACAGTGACCTTTAACTTCGCCAGCGTTTTTCTGCCCCACAATCAATTCTGCACACCTTCTGGCTCTTCATTCCCACGCAAATACCTCCAGCAGTGCATCCTTCAATACTCTACCCTTCAAATAGCTTCTGGACTCACTCGCCCTCCACACCTGTCTCCGAACCTGGACATCAGTTCGTCAATGCTCCAAGCAGACTCCACTTTATTTACGTCAACTTCATCCCACCACGGGAACTCTGACTTTAACTTTGGACTCCCTCCTGTTGTCCCCTCTCTATTCCATGTTTATTACCAGGACATATCTATCCCAATCTTGCTATGTAACCATGTCTATGTAACTTGAATTTCCCTGTGTCCATTCGCATGCGCATTTTGGCTGCCGCTCCGGACCCGAGCCCGTCACTTCTATTTCCCCTTTTTTCTTTTCTCTTCACCCCTACTAGGCCCCTCGCTCCTGTCGTCATGCCTCCTTTCATTTCCCCCCTCTCGAGTATTCTGCCCCCCAAATCCCTACCCAACCCTTCAGCACTCCTTGACCTTCCCACTCTCCTGCCGTGATCCCAGGCTTGACTCCCTCTTTAGATAAGCCAATAACTTCCCTCTGTACCTCTCTTGGCATCCTCCAAAGGGCCCATCGAGGCACTCGTCGCTGCCTCCTTATGAGCAGCTCTCTCACAGACTTTCCTGCCCAGCATGCCCGCAGGGGGCTAATCTTGCCAATCTCCTTCATGTCCCACTTACCCTTCCCAGTGCTGACCCTGCGGACTCTGCCAGCGAATCAGCTATCACCGCCCCTCCCTACATCTCCTTCCAGAATGTCCGTTGACTTGTGAACAAGGTCCTTGCCATCCTTGAGCTTATTATGGATGATTGCATCGACATCATGGCCTTGACACAAACGTGGCTGATGGGTGATGATACCGTCCCCTTTAATAAAGCCTCCCTGTCTGGCTTTATCTTCCATCACTTGCCCCGCCCAGACAGAAGCAATGGCCGTGTGGCCCTTATGGCCAAATCACACTTTGGTTTATCCCTCTACTCCTCTGGCACCTTCTCTTCATTTGAGCTTCTCACCTTGTTCCACCCCACTCACCTCTCCTTTAAAATCCTCGTTCTCTACCGCCCACCCAAGTGCCACGCCAAGTTTCTCACCGAGATATCTTCACTGCTTTCCTCCCTCAGCCTTTGCACTGAGCGACTTCTCATCCTCGGCGATTTCAACTTCCATCTCAACTCATCATGCTCTCACTCCTCTGAGTTCGCTGCCCTCCTAGCCTCCCTTAATCTCTCCCTCCAAATAAACTCCCCTACCCATATACATGGCCACTCACTCGACCTTACCATCTCATGTGGCCTTTCTACTCCTATCGTGTCAATCACGGATAAAGCCATCTCTGATCACTTCCTTGTATCCCTCTCCACCCACATCCTCCTCCCCCCTCCACCCTCACCGCCAACGAAAAGTGCGAGGAGCTCATGGACCTCGTTGTCACTGAGATTGAGATCATCCGTTCAGCTGCCTCTGCCGCTTCCCTCCATTTCTCTAGCCCACCAAGCCAAACTTCCCCTAAGGTTTCCCCCTGCCCTAGCCCTGACTCGCATCTTTCTCTAGTTTTTCTCCTATTTCCCCTCATGCTCTCTCCGAGCTCATCTTGACCATGAGACCCAGCTCCTGCTCCTTCGACCCTATTCCCACCAAACTGCTGACCGCCCAACTTCCCTTCCTGGCCCCCATGTTAGCTGATATTGTTAACAGTTCCCTCTCAGGTACTGTCATCCTCCCCTTCAAATCTGCCGACATCATCCCCCTCCTCAAGAAAACCATCCCTGACCCTTCTGTCATTGCAAACTACCGCCCCATCTCCAACCTCCCTTTCCTCTCCAGTCCTTCAACGTGTTGTCGCCTCCCAAATCCATGCCCATCTTTCCCGCAACTCCATGTTTGAATCCCGCCAATCAGGTTTCCGCCCCTGCAACAGTACTGAAACGGCCCTTATCAAAATCACAAATGACATCCTATGTGACTGACCATGCTTCTCGATCCGTTTGCAGCCTTTGACACAGTTGACCACTTCATCCTCCTGCAACACCTTTCCTCCGTTATCCAGCTGAGTGGGACAGCCCTTGCCTGGTTCTGTTTTTATCTATCCAGTCGTAGCCAGAATATCACTTGCAATGGCTTCTCTTCCCTCGCCCACACCGTTACCTCTGGGGTCCCCCAAGTTTCTATCCTTGGCCCTCCTATTTCTCATCTACACGCTACCCCTCGGTGACATCATCTAAAAATATGACATTAGAGTCCACATGTACGCTGACGACACCCAGCTCTACCTCAGCACCACCTCACTCGACCCCTCCACTGTCTCTCATTTGTCACACTGCTTGTCCGACAGGATGAGCAGAAATCTCCTCCAACTAAATAATTGGGAAGACCGAAGCCATTGTTTTTGGTCCCCGCCGCAAACTCCGTTCCCTAGCCACTGACTCCATCCCTCTCCCTGGCCACTGTCTGAGGCTGAACCAGACTGTTCGCAAACTTGGCGTCCTGTTTGACCCTGAGATGAGCTTCCGACCACATATCTGCTCCACCAAGACCGCTTACTTCCACCTGGAAAACAATGCCCATCTCAGCCCTTGCCCCAGCTTATCTGCTGCTGAAACCTTCATCCATGTCTTTGTTACCTCTAGACTGGACTATTCCAATGCTCTCCTGGCCGGCCTCCCATCTTCCACCCTCCATAAACTTGAGCTCATCCAAAACTCTGCTGCCCATATCCTAACTCGCACCAAGTCCCGTTTACCCATCACCCCTGTGCTCGCTGACCTACATTGGCTCCCGGTCCGGGAATGCCTCGATTTTAAAATTCTCATCCTGTTTTTTAAATCCCTCCATGGCCTCCCCCCTCCCTATCTCTGTAACCTCCTCCAGCCCTACAACCCTCCTAGATCTCTGTGCTCCTCCGATTCTTGCCTCTTGCGCATCCCTGATTTTAATCTCTCCACCATTGTCGGCCGTGCCTTCAGCTGCCTAGGCCCTATGCTCTGGAATTCCCTCCCTAAACCTCTCTGCCTCTCTACCTCTCTCTCCTCCTTTAAGATGCTCCTTAAAACCTACCTCTTTGACCAAGCTTTTGATCACTTGTCCTAACACCACCTCATGTGGCTCAGTGTCAAATTTTATTTGATAACGTTCCTGTGAAGCTCCTTGGGACGTTTTACTATGTTAAAGGCGCTAAATAAATGCAAGTTGTTGTATTAAAAACTAAGCTTTGACTCTCATTTCCACTAGGATGTTTAATTTAATCATAGTGCACTGATTATGTGTCGAGCTTTTTTTCCCTCTCTTTTTAGCACACTCGCAGGAATGCACAGGTATACTCTAAGCACACTCTTGTAGCAAGTGATGCACAACAGAGCACCCAGACAGAATCACCCGGTGAATCGCCTGTCATAAATACATTTTATAAATATAGCCTAAAGTTTCAATCCATCTGTGACGTGTACAAATTGGAGCATTGATGAAGGAAGAAGGCGTAGAAAGAAATAGAGCCTTTTGCTGATTAAAAATGCTTCCCACCACTAAAGAGCGGGTCCAGGAGGCAGTCACATTGGAGATCAATGCCATCTAAACAACCTATTGCACTTGGAAGGATTTGCAGAAGAACTTGCCCAATTTGAAGAAAAGTGGTAAGGTAAGCAATGAGTATCAACTATGCCATACTGATATATAGTTGTGATTGTCAATTACTTAACATTATAAAATACGGGTATGAGTGCCAATTATTTTGCATTGTTGGAAATAACTATCCAATGAGGTTGTAGGTATCAACCATATTCACCTGATTAGTTTCAGAGAATATTGTTAACCTGAATTTCGCTACTACCTCATTGTAAGTGTAGAACAAAACAGACGTAATAAGGTTATTTTTGAGCTATCCTAACAGGCGAAAAAAGGCAGAGTGAGAAAGGTGGTTCACTAACTATCCTTAGGCACAAATGCAACTGTATATACAAAACCACTCACTCTGCTTTTCCATCATCAGCCAGCAAGGTGGTTTATGTTTCGTGTGACTAGAGGTAGCAGTATATACATTGAATGGCAGTCTTATATTAAATCTCAAGCAATACAGAAGAAGACAACCTTGAACAGATGGTACTGTGCCAGGAATGAGATGGCACACAATAGATAAAATCCATTACTTATTACAAGCAGACCATTATGGGTGTCATAGTCTAGGACATCTTAAAGGGCCTGGGGGATGATGAGATTTGTGGAGATGGCAGTGGTTTGTATAACAAGAATTGCATACATTCACTGTAGCAATGACTTTCACTTTCATAAGATTTAAAACAGTTTTCTACACTATTTACAACAAAATGCACAACACTGTCCATGTGCTTACCTTGTGCTGTTTCTTTTCTTTTCACAGTAAAGCCCCAAAGCCCAGGACATTGAATCCATACTGTGCGACCATCCTACACAACTTATTACTGTGTGTCACCCAAATCACTTAAAGCAGGCGCCAGCCCAATCACAAACACTTTGGGGAATATTAGTGAGTTTGGTGAGGCAGGACAGGTGAGTCTTTGATCACAACTGAGGAAGGGGCATACATAGTGGGAAAAGAAGAATCAGCTCTTACTGAGCAGAGGTACAGCACGGCCTTGGAGCCCATGGATCGTTTCCTCAACACCTTCATCTAGGATATTCCAGGATGCAGGATTTATACACACGTTATTTCACACTTAGTATATCTCTCTACTAGTTGCTCCTCCTCATTGTTCCAGGTTGCAACTTCCATATCTTAGACTAATATTGAAATGTTCCTGTGATCTGGTGAGAAACCACAAATCTACCAAAGATTTTCAGGTTTGGATTGGATGGGTGACTATTCTGAACTGCCTATGTTACCGTTGCCCATTACAACATTCAATCGTGGCTGTCAGCTGATGTACAGCATATACGTCATCCAAGCAAACAAGTATTGTTTCAGATTCTTGATTTTGCATTTTCATTTTGTTTTGCAGTCAGATGTACTGTGATCCATACATATCTGAAAGTAGATATTTAAATTCTTCATATTGTTATATTCCTGGTGTGAGTTTCTCATTCTGACCCATAGGGGCCATCCCAATAACCACCAGCTGAGGTTTGACTAATCTTCCCATCTAGATTTGATCAGGCCTAATTAACCTTGAACAATTAGTGAAAATGGAGCGCATCAGGCGTACAAATGTTTACAGACGTGGTTCTGATGGGAGGGGAGGAGTAGGAACTTCTAATGATATCTTCAAATGAGTCACATTCTGACTTAATCAGACATCTGGGCCAAAGTCTAATCCTTTGTTTAAAAAATGTAAACTCTGGAATGTCAGTCCCGAGGGGTGTCTATTTTCATTTTTGTTCATATTAATGTACCCTGAAATTATTGAACTAATCTAGAAGGAATGAGAGAATAGTGTGGAACTTAGTATCCTAGGGGAGGACGGGACAGTAAACCGGTGATTTAAACATGAACATTTTGCCAACTCAATCATAGGTAGGTGAGAATCCTTTTTCGTTCGTACTAAGCTCCAATCTGCCTCCACGGTTGTCATTCAGATTGTTAGAGGAACTGTGGGGCAGAGTGTATCTCATTCCACATATTAGATACCTGGATTCAATATTTAGTGAAAACTGCACAGACAAAAATAGATGATATCTGTACCGTCCTAAAACATAGCAAATTTATTTTGGTATGGCCTCCTCCAATGGACCACTCCAAGAAAAGGAAAATGGAGTGTTCCACCAAACAAATTCCAAAACTTCACCTATGTAAGAAATAATAGACCAGTGTTCATTCCCAGTCATCTGATGTTCCTTCAGTTTATTTTGTATATTTCACATTCCCTGCAAACCCACATGCTGAGATGCATCTTAGTAATAAATCCTGATTAAATATATGTAGCAACTTATCTATAAAGTGTACTGTAATCTAACAAATGTTCTATATATGCTGTCCTGCATAGCCATTTTTTAATTTATAGTCTATTAATTGAAGCAAAGTATTCACCCCCGAATTGCCTGACTTGTAATGGGTTCATAGTTGTACAGAATTGCAAAGAGTTAGCTGGTTAATTTCACAGCAAATAAAAGACATTGTTTTTGCATTTGTGCAGCTATTGGATAATACAAGTTAGATTTTGCTCTGAGTGCCCAGTGTGATGAGGTGAAGTGAACATGACAGGAAGTAAGGGGTGCAGTGCCTGAAACGGATGGGGTGTTTTCATTGCCCCACCCCCTCAACCCTCTCCCAGGCCTGAGCATGGCCTGGGGAAACTCCAGATATTGGCCTGCCTCTGACAGGACCTTTTGCCTCAAATGGTTGCAAATCTAAGCGCTGCATATTGGGAATCCAGGATTGGGGCCCTTTGGCTGGTGATGGAAATCAGAGGAGATAGTACCCTAAATGGTTTATTTTTATATCGTTATTTAGTCATGGACTTAATTGTTTTAATATTAAATACGATGGCCTATGAAATCCATGTCAGGGGACACATCCTGGTGTAAGTGCTGGGATGTGCCCACTCGTAGCCTTCACCACTGACTCCACTGACAGATGTTTCCAGCGTCAGAGAGAGGAGCCACGAGTAGCGTTCCTTTGACAGTTTGGAGGTGCATCTGTGGCACCCTCCCCACCCCCACCCCCACCCCCCACCCCCCGCAACCGAAGAGACCAGAAACACAGTCTGAAGCTTGCTGGGCCAGGAGGCTGTTGGGTCCACCCCCGTAAATGGAAAAAGGCTGCTGTCAGTAGTCCTATGTGTAGTTTAAAAAAAAATTAAGAATTGCATCCTTCATCATCCGAGTTCCAGGCCTCGTTCACCCCCAGGTGGTACGCGCTGACAGCAAGGCACGCCTGTGCCGACCCAATGCCATGCCCCCACTTAGGGCCAGGCATCACAACTCCCAACGTGGGGCATCCCTGGTCCTGCCACCCACCCAATATGTTGATGGCTTTGTAGGGGCAGGTGGAGGCTCCATCCCCACAAAGTCCTTCTGGAAACTTCACCCAATGGGGCGTGTGGCTCTTTTACATTTTCAAACCCAATGTACGGTTTTTGAATTTACATTTCAGTCATTTGTTTTTTTGAGAGAGCAGATTTGGGTGATAGTCCAGGTGAGAAATGTAAATGTTAGGCACGAAACTCATTCTATTTTTTGTCACCCAGTCTCAGAACCAACTTGGTGCCAATTACAGCCAAGTTGTGGCAGATTTTGTATTCTAGTCAATCAACTAGGAACTCGGTTGAGCATAACTGTTTTACTGCCAGGAAAAAGCAAACTTTTCATCCTATCGTTTCAGCTGGATTCAGATCCAGAGGCCTGCTTCTCATGACTCCTTCCTCTGACCCCACAAACATCAGTGGGGTCAGCAGCGGAGGCTGCGAGTGGGCACATTTGAAAATAGCAGTGTGCTAAACTTCTGCACAATTCAGTCTCCTGAAAAGATTTCTGAATTTGACAGCATTGTGCTATTGATTTTTCTGATCTCTTGCGATATTGATTTAAGATACATTTTATCCATCTGCACTTGCAAGGTAAACAGTATGTGAAATGTAACAAAATAAATCAAAACAAATTCTCCACTGGTAGCTATTTGCACTACCTACTTATCAAATTTGGTAGGTCATGTAACCTTTTTATATCCAGAGCCTATTCAGTCATCCTGCTCTCCTTGGCAATACTTCTGAGCACAGTAATGCACTCCACATGGTAAACACATGAACTAGTTCAGCTTAAGTTTAATTACTGCGATAGTAGAATTTTCATAGAATCATAGAAAGGCTACAGCACGGAAGGAGGCCATTCGGCCCATTGAGTCCGCGTCGGCTCAATGCAGGAGCAATCCAACTAGTCCCACTCCCCCATCCTATCTCTGTAGCCCTGCAAATTTTTTCCTTTCAAGTACTTATCCAGTTTCATTTTGAAGGCCATGATTGAATCTGCCTCCACCACCCCCTCGGGCAGTGCACTTCAAAAATTCCTCCCCCTCTTTGACCCTTATATTATTATCCCAGTCTATATTGGGATAGTTGAAATCCCCCGTTAGCACTAGTCCATAGCCTTTGCACCTCTCTGTAATTTCCCTGCAAATTTGCTCCTCTATATCCTCCCCACTAGTTGGTGGCCTATAGAATACACCCAGTAGTGTAATGGCACCTCTTGTTTCTTAACTCTAACCAAATAGATTCTGTCCTTGATCCCTCCAGGACATCCTCTCTCTCCAGCACTGCAATATTCTCCTTAATCAGTACCGCCCCTCCTTTCTTTCCTTCCCTATCTTTCCTGAACACCTTGTACCCAGGAATATTTAGTACCCAATCCTGCCCTTTTCGGAGTCAGGTCTCCGTTATCGCCACAACATCGTATTCCCATGTGGCTATTTGTGCCTGCAGCTCACCAACCTTGTTTACCACTCTTCGTGCATTTACACACATGCACTGCAAACCAGTCTTAGACTTTCTTGTACTCTCTCTTAGTCTGCTCTAATACTGTACTATTTCTCGCTCTAGTGCTATCTGTCTCTCCGATCCTTTGTGTCCCTTATTTCTCCCTTCCAATGTTACATCCTGGTTCCCATCCCCCTGTCAAATTAGTTTAACCCCCCCCCACAGCACTAGCGAACCTCCCCGCGAGGACCTTGGTCCCAGTTCTGTTAAGGTGTAACCGTCCGTCCTGTACAGGTCCCACCTCCCCCAGAACTGGTCCCAATGCCCCAGGAATCTAAAGCCCTTCCTCCTGCACAATCTCGCCAGCCACGCAGTCATCTGCTCTATCCTTCTATTTCTATACTCGCTAGTGCGTGGCACTGGGAGTAATCCAGAGATTACTACCTTTGAGGTCCTACTTGTTAATCTCTTTCCTAACTCCTTAAAATCTGCCTACAGAACCTCATCCCTCTTTCTACTTATATCGTTGGTATCGATATAGACTACGACCTCTGGCTGTTCACTCCTTCAGAATGTTGTGCAGCTGCTCAGTGACATTTTGCTTCAACTTTTACTCTGAACCTCAAATCTTCCGTATGGGATAACAGGTAGCCAAATTGGCTTCTAATTTTTAGAATGTTGATGCCCTGGATCTATTGTCATAATGAAAATTTTAACACCTGATAAAGGCCTTTAAAGAAATGTATTTCAAAAAAAGCAAATTTGATTCTTGGTTTGAACTACTCCACCTCTGGAACTCCCTGCTCAGATCCCTTCACTTTACCACCTGCCTTCCCACATTTAAAAATGCCTCAAAACCATTCTCCTCTTCTGTGCCTTTGCTCCTATCCAATTAACCATCTCTGTTTTCCCCCTTTCTCCTCCTCCTCCTCAGCATTCCTTGTTGTGTCTTCCAAATGTTAAGTGCTTTTAGATGTCTTCCTGTACTTGAAGAGTGCTATAGAAAGGCAATTTGTTGCTATACATAGAGCCATTAAATATAAAAGCAAGTGATGTTAAATCAGTACAAGTTATTGGTTATGATAAAATAACTTGTATTTGCATAGCGCCTTTCACGATCCCAGACTTCCAAAAGCACTTCACAGCTAAAAAGTACTTTTGGAGTGTAGACATTGTCGTGATGTAGGGAAACACTGCAGCCAGTTTGGACACAGCAAGGGCCCATAAATGGCAATGAGATAAATGACCAGTTAATCTGTTTTAGTGATGATGGTTAAGGGATGAACATCCCTCATGCCAGGACATCAGAAGAACTCCCCTGCTCTTCTTTGAATAGTGTCATAGGATCTTTTACGTCTACCCAAGAAGGCAGATGGGGCCTCATCTGAAAGACAACACGTTTGACAATGCATTTGGTGGGAAGAACGAGAAGAGGCAATATAACTAGAGGGCACAATTCTAAAAGGGGTACAGGAACAGAGAGATCTGGGGGTATATGTGCACAAATCGTTGAAGGTGGCAGGGCAGGTGAAGAAAGTGGTGCCTTTCTAAATAAAGGCATAGAGTACAAAAGTATGGAAGTCATGATGAACCTTTATAATGCACTAGTTCGGCCACAACTGGAGTATTGTGTCCAGTTCTGGGCACCGCACTTTAGGAAAGATGTGAAGGCCTTGGGGAGGGTGCAGAAGAATTTACTAGAATGATTCCAGGGACTTCAGTTCTGTGGATAGACTGGAGAAGCTGGGGTTGTTCTCCTTGGAACAGAGACAGTTGCGAGGTTGATAGAGTTGTTCAAAATCATGAAGGGTCTAGACAGAGTAGATAGAGAGAAACTGTTCCCATTGGCGGAAGGGTCAAGAACCAGAGGGCATAGATTTAAGGTGATTGGCAAAAGAGCCAAAGGTGACATGAGGAAAAACTTCTTTACACAGCGAGTGGTTAGGATCTGGAATGCACTGCCCGAGGGGGTGGTGGAGGCAGATTCAATCATGGCCTTCAAAAGGGAATTGGATAAGTACTTGAAAGGAAAAAAATTGCAGGGCTACGGGGATAGGGCAGGGGGAGTGGGACTAGCTGGATTGCTCTTGCATAGAGCCGGCCCGGACTCGATGGGCTGAATGGCCTCCTTCCGTGTTGTAACCTTTCTATGATTCTATGATTGCTCCCTCAGTACTACACTGAAGTGTCAGCATAGATTATGTGCTCAAGTCTCAAGACCGAAACCTACACACTTCTGATTTAGAGGTGAGAGTTAACACTGAGCCAAGGCTGACACTTTAGACCATGATTGGACTATTGCACACAGTTCTGGGCACCCAATTACGGGATGGCTTTTAGAACCAAGGAAAAGGCACAAATAAGGTTAACTCAAATGATAACAGGAATGTGAGATTATAGATATGAAGAAAGTTTTGAAAAATTGGGGCTTTTTTTCATTGGAACAGAGAAAATGGAGGACCCAAAGTAGATTTTCAAGGATATGAAAAGTTTTGATGGAAATGTAAGAATGTTTCCGCCAGTTGGCAAATTGGTGGCAAGAGATAATAGATTGAGGATTATTATTAATTAACAAAGCAGGAAATTAGAGGCGTATTACAACATGGAATGCTTTACCACATGTGGCTGTTGAGCCAAAGATTATAACATAATTTAAAAGGAAATGGAATAAGTATTTGAAAATTAACAGTATAAAAGACACAGGCAAAAGGCAGGGAAATAGAATTAGAGATGATAGATCTAGTTGAAGAGGTAGTGCTGACACAGACATGGCATCCTTCAAGAGGAAAATGGAAAAATGGAGGATGTTCAGGTGGGGGACCAAAGGCACAGTCGCAGAGAAAGATTTTGACGAGATTTGTGAAAGCAGGGAAGGGAGGTGGGGAAGTGGAGTGGAGTGGCTAAATGAGTTGGTCACATCCTTATGTTTCAGTCCTTTCGTGGCCTTGCCCCTAGCTAACCTCTCCAGCCCTACAACCGCTCCCCCCGCCAAAAGAAATCTCTGTTCACCATGATTTTGGCCTTGTGCACCTCCACTCTCTTCACCCTATCATTGGTGGCCATGCCTTCAGCCACCTATGCTCCACGCTCTGGTATTCCCTCCCTAAACCCCTCCATATTTTCACCTCCTCCTCCTTTAAGACCCTCCTTAAAGCCCACTTCTTTGACTAAGCTTTTGGTCACCCCTTTTAATATCTCCTTTGGCTCAGTGTCCATTTTTAATTATGCCTCTGTAAAGTGTTTTGGGACATTTTACTACATTAAAGGCACTATATAAATGCAAGTTGTTGTTGCTGGTGGTGTTGTGCAAGGAACAGGAGAAGTTCAGTGGTGGAGATGCAGGGGGTACACGTAAACCTATAAGGCAGGAGAAGATCGTCAAGGTAGGGTGGGTGACGCCATGGCGGGATTTGAAAACAAAGACAAGAATTTTACAGTCAATTCACTGGGCAGTGGAGAACTCATGGAACTTGGAGAGGACAGCGATAATGGGAGCGCCTGCATTGTGTGAGCAAAAGCAAAAGACAGCAGCACTACAGAGGTCGAGTTTAGAAGAAAAACATTGTAGGAGTGATCAATGATGTTCAAGGTAACAGAGAGAATGAGGAGGGGGACAGTTCTGGGTAATATGCTGCCATCATTGTTAAAATAATGGACCAGAATTTGCTGTCAAAATAATGGTGAGGCTAATGGCGCTCGCTGTTATTTATGCACAAATGCTACAGCAACTTCAGGCGAGGGGCAGACACACGGTTAAACACGGAAATCCAAAAGTTGCTGACCAAGATGTGCCACTCCTCTGTTAGCTTCGCGAAAAAGGCATCTCACTGTCTGCCTCACCATTGAAATGCATCGGACGGCGCGAAGTTACTGTATTTGCGTGGTAGATACAAACTAAATTAGCCACAGGAAGTCTTGTTTATTTCAATCTAAGTACCCTTTTAACAAAGTGACGTGTTAATTATTGCCAGTTAACCTCTCCCGAGCACTGAAAATTAACTATTACAAGTGTGGAGTCTCATTTCTTCAGGTTTTAATTGTTGGAGATCTTAAACATTTTAATTTTACAATTTTTTTTTTAACTTTGTCTTTTTTTCTCTCTCTCTTAATCCAATCTTTCTTTCCCTCTCTTTATTTCTCTTTCTGTAACTGATTTGACATTGAATTCACCCACTAACTTACACTTCCTTCTCAGTCCTTGCTCTGTTTATTTCACAATTCTTCAATCTAATTAGTTAAGGAGATACACATTTGCTTGCCTTGTTTAGTCAGGTCCCAGATGCCCTGTTTTTCTCGTTCTTTTAGTAACTTGCCACACACAAAATTTAAAAACCTAAATGTGCAAGGGCAAGTCTAACTAATGGCAGATGCCCTGCTGCAAGTGAAGTGTCACAAGATCACATTCACTGAGCATTTTTACTTCTGGAAACATGGGGCTACATTTTTCTCTCTCCTCTAATGTTTGGCACAATGTTGGCATGAGTAAAAGGAGGTTTGCCAGGTTATCTGACCTAGTACCAAAGGAGATGGCCAATAAAAAAATCTTTTCCTTGCAGCCTTCCCAGTCTGTGCACTCTTGATTCCAGGTGGGAATGTCCAGGGGTATCTCTATTGCCACTGCCTGTGCCACTCTTTTACAAACTTGCCGTTGAAAAGAAACCTGTGGTATAACCTCATTAACTTCTATTACCAACAGCAAGACATTAAGCCAGGACCAGGTGTTGTGCAAGACATGGGTATGATGAGCAACTTGTCTTCTTGAGGGACCTGGGGATGGATATCAGCAAAGTCTGTAAACTGAGCTCTTACCCCAGCAAGGGCAATGCAGCAATGTTTTGCATATCCATGCAACTATTTACATTATCTTTGTATCATTTTATTCCTACAACATCAGTCTTCTTGTCCTGCTGCTCCAACTTGGAAAATGCACTGGTTTTGGCCGAAGGGTTTTATACGGCTGCCATCAGTACCACTTTCCATCAACTGACAGGAATTCATTCTGCAGTGCAAAGTAAGACCCAATGTTGATTTTCATTTTCATCTTTCCTGAGTTGAAGCACGGCATTACCATGAGGCTGTCGCATCCAACAGCCTAGGCAATCCCAATCAAAAGAGTGGTTATATCCTCTGAATCATTGTATAAAATGTGGGAGTCTCGCTGCTTTACTGTCCGAGCTACAGAGCCAGACCAGCTAAACTCACATAATTGAGTTGGTAGGTGAACCTGTGGCCATGGTGGTTTGAGGTGAGCATTTTGCAACAGCACCACTGGCTTCCTAACATTCGTGTGCATTTAAGTTTCAGATTTTCCATTGTCATTAAGCTGTGTTATTTGTAAAAGACCAGCAGAGATGAATAAGTGTAATACATGTATTACATGTATTTTTCTGCATACTTTTTTTTTGGTACTTCAAAGATGTAGACTCTTAAAAGGAAATTCCTTTGTTCTTAAAAAGTTTCTTTTCTTTTGTATAGGTTGACTTGGCCCGCTTTTCCTGGGTTGTTCTTCGTGGCAAATTCAGGTCTCTGCTCGCAGCAGAAGCTAGAGAAGATTTGTGACAGATGGGTTTAAGTCACAAACTTGCAGCCTAAGGCAGAATCTGTGGAAGTTTCCAGAGTGTGCCCATATTTACCTGATCAGAGAGAAAGAAAATCTGCAGAGGAAGCTGAGCCTGGCTGCTTGTCATAGCTGACACAGAGCCATCTGCCACAAACCTGTGGCGGCTTTAGATCTCCGATCCCTGCCACCACCCCAACCCAAATTAAATACAGATTCATAGTGAAGTTACGATGATTACACATGTCCCTGTTTCACATGCAGGAGACTATCTGCTCAAAAATATGTGGCCTGTTGTGTAACCACATTCATGTATCCCATATGTGGTGCCACATTGAATTTCCGGTTGAATCTGTTTTTATCCTTTGTACTGTATGACATGGTGCCTAAATACTTTTTTCTTGCGGACTTGATGGCAGCCAAGCTGCAGCTTCAAAAGCTTGCACTTGGCTGTGTTTATACCTAGGTTGCCAGGTTATCGCTCGAGTCCTGTCATGTCCTCACAGGGCCACAGGGTCTGAAAGGAGGATCAGAGTGCTAGTGGACTAATTGGGCAGCCATCCATGAGAATTGTTTTCAGGCAAAGATTGCTTTAGTGTCTCCCCTTTTTTTTTATGGCAAATTAATCAGTGTGGTGCAGGGATTCTTTAGCAAAGGTATTAATAAGAAGTCTGGCAGGTATTCCCTTGATTCACAGTGTTGCATTTGCAATTAATTAATCTTAAGGAAAGCTAAAAGATAAACAGCTGTAATTCAAACTAGTGTTGAGAGTATGCTGTGTGGTGCCATCTATTTGATGTGATGAAAGCAGGGATGTTTTCTTCGCCCCCTCCCTTTGCAGACAGTAAGCAAGTAGGCACTATCAAAATCTACCTCCAATGAACTGATTCATATCTGATTATAGCTGCAAGCAGATGTGGCTTCAAATACTTGAATGAAAAACACAATTAAAGAACAAAGGTTTGTTGGAGTAAATATTAAATAAATGCCCAGATATTTTCAGCATCAACATTGCAATATTAATTAACACTTGCCCAAAAAATAGGCAAATTGAGTCCTTTTACTATTCAGATACCTCACAGCTGTGTCACGATGCAAAGGTTTTTTAATAAAAAAAAATCATGCAGTAGTGCTGTTTGGGGTCATAGCTTTCTTCTCAGCATCTCTTCAGTGATAGTGTGTCTCTGTCGCTTACAGCAATGTTTTTTTGGCTTTTAGATAGACTTGGCTTTTTACTCTGGAACGCTGATGGTATGACACCAGGCCAGGAAAATATAAGCAGCAGTAAAAAAAACTTGGCTAGATAGGACACAATGAATCTCTAGTTTATGTACTTAATTTTAAGAAAAATGTTTTATGAGTAATGTTGTTTGTTAGGAGCAGAATGTGCTTAACTGTGGCATTAATAGACTTCGCAGAGGTTACTCAGGCCCCTGGGTACATCACAAAACTGTCCTCCTACACGATAGAGCGTGCAGCTGCAATTTAGCCCCAGGCACACCTACCCACAGTCACTATCTAATGCATTTTACATTTGTGCAGATGAAAAAGAGGAGGACTTTGCACTCTTTGTTCCTTTGTACCTCACATCAGCTGCCACATGGAAACTGTAGTGTAGGTTTTTCTTTGTCTTTAATCTGTAATTAGGAATTCTGTGTATAGTCTCTTCATTGTGGCTGCCGTTGAAGTTGACAAATATTACTAAGGGATCATGGTAGTCAAGTGTAAGGAATAGAATAATACATTATACCAGTCCTGGGAAGTTTTGGGAGGAGCATTTGCCGTTCCCAAATGTAATTCCCACTTAAATGAATCACACTGTGCTGTAAGATATAAACACCTCTCGCATTCAAAACCGTAAAAGAGAAAAAGGGGGAAAGAAATACTGCTCAGGAATAAATTCTTTCACCTGGTTACGACGTCAAAACAACAAGACATTAATGCAATTTTTTCATCATGACTGAAAGCGTCAGATTGATTCAGATGTGCACATTTGCAGTGCTAAGACTGCACACCCACAAATCACTGTGGCGAGGGTTATATAAAAAAAAGCAATGGTAGTGACTCCTTCTAATTCAATAGGTGGGTTTGGTATAATTAACCCTTGATGGTCCATCAAATAATTGTGGAGTGAATGCAGTAAATGTTAAATAGACACTCATTAATAGGATTTGTTCACTGGCACAAAAATGTCACACGCTGGCCTGAAGTTTAAGGCGTACTGCAAATATTTACATCTTGTCCATTGACATGGTTATTGTACTGTCAACGCAACCAGTGAGATTGTTTCTATTTTTAAATCCCTATTGAGTTGCCTGCAAGATTCATTTTTTGAAATAAAAAAAAGTCGAAACATCCCGGATGTATGTTGCATTTTTATTTAACACTGTTTACAATGAATCACAACATACCTACGTTTTTTGAACCCGTTTACAGGATGATTGTGCTTCTGAGTAATAAAGTTGATCAGAAAGATATACTAGGATATCTATAGCACCAGTAATTCCTCAACTTGAATTCTGTGATTAAAAAGTATTAATCAGATCAAATGATTGAGCCAACACACCACTTCCATCAATCAAATCAGTTTTGGTGCACCCTTTGTTCTCTGTGTAACAGGCCTCAATCTAAGGATCCTTTGTGTTCGGTTTATAAAGTTACATTACAAAAGGGTTTTAAGATTTCCCTGCCGTCTTTTCTTTAACTAGACCTTTTGATCCTAAACCTGCTGTGGCCAGTGAAATCCTCACCCATTCTTGAGCACCCCCACATCATTGGAATTTGAATAGACCCACCTGAAGGTCTTAACTCTCTGTACAGCATTAGTTGTCCTCCAGCTTGGTCTATTGTTCCTATGGACAGAAGGGGGTCTCAGGGCACCTTTTGTGCATCTCTTGAGTGGCCAAAGGTGCTTTCTATGTGAGTTATATTCCCCTGGAAATAAATAACCAGGAAGAAAGAAATCCATATACCTCATTTCCTGCTATCTGTATTTAGAGCTGAGGAGCAGGGGGTCATCTTAACACACCAGTCCACCTTAATACCTTTAGACATTGGATGCATAGAAACTCACTGAATGACTCCTAAACTTTCATTGCATGCATCATCCCCTGCTGTGCTGTGTTACAAATCACACTGACAAGGAGCTTCCTTCCCTCCTCTATCTTTACTGAATTTTTAGATTTGTTTAAATGTACATACGGATCTTTTGTGTATTTGTTTATTTCAATGTCAGTACATTCTGTTGGGGTCTTATACATAACCAACCAATAAAAAAAGTTTAGCAGCATTCAGGGGTTTGGTAAAAATCAAACTGAAAGTTTTAGAATCAGTAAATGAAATGAGAAAAATAAGGAAGAAAATCGACACATTGGTAATGTTGAAATAAAGCAGATAAATTAAGAAAACATTGGAAGTTCTTTAAGATTAGCTATAGTGGATTGTTTTATATCATTCAACATTCAAATCCACTATTCCATGTAATGTTATTTTAAGGTTGCTCTACGCAATTCTACAGCATAAGAATAATTGGGGCACTTGTTTCTGAGCTTTAGGGTTCTTGGTTTGGCTCCCACTACTTGAAGAGGCAAGTGACAGGCTTGTTGATGGAGTGAGTTTTCTCGGTATCGACTATGGTGCTAAAGGTTCTTGGATAGTAGAGAATTCCATCTAATAAGCTGGAAAAGCTGATATAGCTCAATCACTCTACAACAAGCATTGCTCCTGTCAGCTAGTAACAGTGCAATAGGGGTAGCCAGTTTGCAAAAAGTGTGCTGAAGATCATTCTATTCTCATTACTGATGAAGGCACATAGATGATGTAGGGGGGAAAAGTAGATAATGGGGAACAATCCAGGGATTAGAAATAATAGATTTTTTAAAAAAGTGATCCTATTCCCTTTCCTGCCCTCAAACATCATGAATTTCTATTTCCAGTGTGATCTCAATTGGCTGCTTAAGGGTTAGAAGGAGACAAATATTAAAACTGTCTTTTTACTTGTATAAACCCACAAAAAAGTGCATAAATTAAGCAAGATTTAAACTTTCACTATTATCTGAAAGTGGGAGTCCAATATTCACAACCTTTCTAAAATCAGTGAAAGGAATTCTGGTTAGCCCTGACATCAATTTGATTGTTACTATGCTTTTTTTCTTTTTCTGAATATTTGTGCCTAAATGATGAGGGCCGATGACACTATTGATAGAAACAGCCTTGGAGGACTGAGGATTGCCATGGACAGTTATCCCTGAAAATGAAACTACAACTTTTCTTGATATTTTTGATAAAGAATGCTGGTGACATCATCATGGGACTGACATTGGTGCAGTTAAACTACAGCTACCAATATCAAACAGGTTATCTGTACGTGATGTGGAGATGCCGGTGATGGACTGGTCTACTTTTATCTATTTTTTTTCCATATTCACCTGACGAAGGAGAAAGCCTCCGAAAGCTTGTGATTTTCAAATAAATTTGTTGGACTATAACCTGGTGTTGTAAGATTCTTTACAGGTACCTGTACAGCATGATTTATAGCTGGTAGGCCTGAGTTATACTGTTCCGTAGCAAAATCATTTTTAATGTTATCAGAACATTCTAGCAGTAAAAATATTGAAAAATAATTTTATAAAGGTTGAGTGGTGATATGATTGCTGTTTGTAAGGATTCTAAAGGGACTAGATATATAATGCCACTGAATTCCTGATTTCAGCATTATCAGTAAAGCACTGAGTGGAAGTCCAGCGTTTCCACACAGAACACAGCAATGCGAGCTGGAAACAGGTTCACCCATTCCTGTTCTCTTCATCCCTCCCAGCCACAGTTGAAAACCAGGGAAAGTGCAGAGAAAACAAATTGAAAAAAAGAAATCATATCCTCACAGGAAAGAAAAGTAAATTGTGGGAAAACTGGTGGTTGCGGATTGGTTGCCCGCGAAACAAACCGAACAAACCATTTTCCTTTCCATTCAAGTTAATGGAACAGAAAATAGGACAAGATGCACAATGGGTGGCTGATTTACAATTGCCAGTTTTCCGCCTGCGCCCAAAGTGAAAATTAACCCCCCATCCCGTAACTCTTTGTAACTAGCTTTTAAAAGGGTAGCGTGATAAGACACTCCATCTTTAAAAGAATATGTGAGCCCAAAGCTCTACAACAGGGGAAGTCACTGTCCTGTAGCTTCCATCACCCTACTGCTCATTGCTTGGAGGTCTGGGAGCTATGCTGAGTGCCAAATCATTTCCACACCTAGTCTATAAAACAGTTGTCCCAATCAAGTGGTCAGCCACTTAATGGTTAGCTTTTATTTAGAAATAAATGTAATTAAGTACAGGGGATTTCCCCCAAAATGATTGAGGATAAGGAGTATGCCTTTAACAGTTTGAATTCATAATATGATGTCAGATGTTGAGACTCTGGTGATTTCTCCTTGAATGTTTCTACAAAACATTTGACAACATGAAGTATTGACATCATAAGATGGCTTTACAGCATCATGTTTGAGTCAGTGCAAGATTATGTTTCATAATTCAATCTAAATTTGTATCTTTTTCCACTGTGAAATTAATCAAATGCTGCTTATGAAATTAGATGGCAACCTAGAATCTTGTTTCTTCTTTTATACAAAATTCTTATCCTCTTTAATGTATGAAATATTGAAAACCTATTAGGATAGAAACTATTTGGATCACAACTGCCTTAAGAGCCCCTCCCTCAGGCATGTGAAGCAAGAATTTCCTGCTGACGAACACTGCTGTATGTAAGGTACTCAGTGCTTTCATAGCAACACATCTGACAAGATAGCACAATCGAATATAAAATGATGGTGCACTTGAATCTACCTCCCTCCACTTTCCTGATGCTAAGCATTGTCCTGCATCAACAGAGGAGACCTTAAGGCACAGGAGTGTACACCCAGGTTTGTGAGCAAGAAAATAGCCATGGCTTTCAGTGCTGTAATGTGCAAGCAATAAAATTTGGCACATGTGTCACATTCTGTAAATGAAGCGCAGATGAAACCTGCATTTCATTTTTTTTTCTTTTAAACTTGCTTAACTAGCACATTAAAATGAACTTTAAGTCCATGTTTCTGAAGCTCATGTCCTAATGGCTTCTCAGTAAACATCATAATCTTGTGGTTAACCCTACAGTATTGCAGGACTTTATACTTTCAAAATATGTATGTCTTTTGACCTTTGATTGTTATAAAGTACAATTTAAATAAGTATAGAACCTGCCTCAATTATTAAGGTTACAAAGCTTTTTTTGTAATTAGGCTATACTTTCAATGTTGATAGTTAAATAGCTCTCAAGTTCTAAAATGGGTTAAATGGAACCAACAGAATGCCCTCTACTGTCAAGCCTACATATATTGATAGTGTTATTCTTGTCCTATTTACTGCTCGTATCTGAATTGACTCACTGTAGGCCTCAGGGTTACTGTTGTATTTTCCACTTTGAGCAAATAGTTGAAAAAAATAAATGTTTTTTTTAAAAAAGTATTATGTGGATTATACAAAGTAGTTGACTACAATTTCATTGCTATTGGTCACACACACTATAAAGGCACACACATGCACCAAACTTTGTGTTTTTTAACCCCTGTATTGAATCCCTCTCGCCAGTAAAAATGATGAGGTTAAACATTAAGCTCCTCTAGTGAAAGGACACCTGTATTTGCTGGTCACATTATGCACAAACTGAAAATGCTTTACAGCTGGCCAAATTAGCATAATTAAATCCACATCAATTAGAAAAGCTCAATCAGCCTATTCCGGCCTTCTCATGCAGATAGTGGCATTTGTCTAAGGTGATAAATAACAAAGACTTTCAGAGTTGAAGACTTCATAGCTGAAAGGAAGAGTAATAGGATTTGTATATTGTCCTGATGTTTCACCTTAAAGCTAGTGAAGTGATTAGCACTAAACATACCATTGAAAGAGGTACAGTTGCATTTTGCATTCCAATTATACTGGTACACAGGAGTCAGCATTGCAGATGTGCATTTTACAACGTGCCACTGTTGCAATTACTCTTTTATCCACAAATAATGAGGGTAAACAAAGCCTGGCTTTGTGACTTTGGCCCTCTTTTGCACAGGGAAGCCCTGATGACCCTGCGATCGTAACAAGACTTCACTGTGTGATGCTTGCAAGTAAATTCCTCCAGATGAGAAGTGACATGGGGTTCAAGGGTTAATTTGTGTAACAGGCAAATTTGCATACAAATGAAAAATGATGAAATTTCTGTTCTCCTAAATTTTCAATGTCAGTGACATCAAACAGCAGACAGCACTCCCTTGCTGTTCATGGAATATTCATTACTTATGAAACAGGAGCATCTTGTTAGGTATTAATCTAAAACTTCAAGTCACTGACTTAATTTGCTAAACTTTATCACTTGTAACACTTGCCTTCCTGTTTTAGCTGCTCTTTGTTACTCTCCATGTGTACTTTATGCTTCACCACAAAGAGCTAATAAATCGTACACGTATGCAGTGCTCTAGCCTCATTCCCAGGGAATCATCCTCAATTCATTCATTTCACAAAGTCATTGATGTATTGGAACATTCTACATTCACTCTCCACAACTAGTAAAGGAAGCACATCCCATCTTCCCAGGAACTGCAGTTAGAAAAATGGTAACAATGGCATTAAAACTAAATTAATTCTGGATGTTTTGTTACTTTTATTGGTCTATACATATCTCGTAATACTGTTGGACATTATAGGAACAAGCAATTCCCTTTTACATGTCATATACTCAGTAAAGTGTGAATGCAAAGATTCAAAGGAAGATGTGCAGTAAATATACTAGCCCCTTTTTGCAGATTCTCCATTTACACATTCAGTTCACATTAAGTTAATCTGAACATTATTTGCTATCTCTGTTTAGATTCATCAATTGCCAGTTTACATTTATAAGGTGAGCCCTATCAAATTGTTATCCTAGTGTGTGCATTCATTGTTTAGATCCATCAATGTTCCATTCACATTTAGGCAGTGGACCCCATCAAATTCACAGCCCAATGGGTCCCCTCAGTGTTTAGATCCAGTGATTCCCAATAGAGTTGTCAACCCTCGTTGAATGTATTCCTGGAGGTTTGATCATGGGCCGTGACCATGTGACTTTGGATTGAATGAGATTTCATCATGTGATGTCTGATCACGCGGCACATTCCCGCAGTTTGAAAATGTCACCGCATTTACCTTATAAAGGTTGGGTCCACTGTAGTCGAGTGGCTTTGCCTGTGGTTTTATGCCAGCAGCTGTTGGGCGAGAAGTTCAGAGAACCACAAGGCCGCTGGCGAGCAGGTGAAGAAAGTGCAGAGGCACAAAGAAGCTCTATTTTTCTCCTGGGTTGCTGGCAGGAGTGCCCGAGTGATTCATCTTCCATTCCGGGAGACTCCTGGACAATCCAGGAGGGTTGGCAACCCTATGTCCCATTTACTAGACGTCACCAACCAAATGTGTGCGCTCAGTATTTAGACACATCATTACCTTATTTCCATTCATGTGCTGGTTCCCAACAGTGTCAGGCCAAAGCACAATCTTAGTATTTCTACCCATCATCTTCCATATGTGAAACCCATTAAACTCTCAGACCAGGAAAGGTATTGTCAATTTTCTTGAGATAAAAATTGAATGAGGATTTGACCTTGTCAGTGCTTACACCTGTCTAATCTGATCTGAATCAGATTGATGCACAGATGGCTTTAGACTGGCAACAGGCACTGGAAGTTTGTAATCCCAGCATTCAATGGAAGTAGATTAGTCGGTGCCATTTAGATTGAGAGTTGCACAGCGCTCAACTGTAAATTAACAACAGATTTTTACTGTGGTGTTAGCCAAACCTGAGATTTCATATGTACCGTTCAGAGATTTTGTTAATTTTATTTTATGTTTGGCTAGTAACGATATATTTTTTAATGTAACCATTGCATTTTGAGACTTGGAAAACATTAGCTTCCATTTTCTTACTTAGTAAGCAAGATTTGGAAATTGTTCAGAATCAACTTCGCTCAGCACTATATAATGTTTCCAGTTATTCCATATATTCATGCTGTTTGAGGTCAGCAACCACAGACATGTTCAAGGCCTCTGCCAGTGACATTCTGAAATCAGCTGGTGGGGGAGTGGTATGAAATGCAACCAAGCATATAATCCTTCCTGATTTTCCTTTCTTGTCCTCTTACCTCTGCTTGGTGCTGCTACCTGACAACTCAACCCAGAATGGCAATCTGCCATCTGGAAGAAGCTTGAGTGTGAGCGCCTAGATAGGATGGGATTCATCGAATCATAGAATGATAGAGCACAGAAAGAGGCCATTTGGCCCACCATGCCTGTGCCGGCTCTTTGAAAGAGCAATTCAATTAGTCCCATACCTGCACTTTCCTCATAGCCCTGCAAAATTTTCCCCTTCACGTATTTATCCGATTCCCTTTTGAAAGTTATTATCGAATCTGCTTCCATCACCCTTTCAGGCAGTGCGTTCCACAACTCACTGCATAAAAAACAATTATCCTCATCTTCTCTCTGGTTCTTTTGCTAATTACCATAAATCTGTGTCCTCTGGTTACCGACCCTTCTGCCACTAGAAACAGTTTCTCCTTATTTACTCTATCAAAAGCCTTCATGATTTTGAGCACTTCTATTAAATCTCCCATTAACCTTCTCTGCTCGAAGGATAACAACCCCAGCTTCTCTAGCCTCTCCACGTAACTGTCCCACATCCCTGGTACCATTCTAGTAAATCTCCTCTGCACCCTCTGTAAGGCCGTGACATCCTTCCTAAAGTGTGGTGCCCAGAATTGGACACAATGGGCTCGATATTAGCAGGGCGGTGGGTTCTCAGTGGAGGGTCGACTGGGCGCGTGGGTAACGCGCCCGGTGAAATCAGTGTGCTCCGCTCGCAATTACAGGCTGATTGGAGCCACTAACCTTTGCTTCCGGGTTTCCTGCTGGTAAGCTGCGCGGCGGGCGTACTGCGCATGCGCAGCAAGGTCTGTCAGCTGGAGGAGCCCTATTTAAAGGGGCAGTCCACCAATGCTGCTGCAGCAAACAACCAATGCTAAACCATGGAGCAGGCCAGAGGGAAGGCTGCCCCAAGATTTTCAGACTCCTCACTCCAGCTGCTGCTGGATGGGGTGAGGAGGAGGAGGGAAATATTTTTCCCGTCTGATGGGAGGAAGTGCCCTCCCTCCACCACGAAGAAGGCCTGGCTGGAGGTGGCCGAGGAGGTCACCAGTTGCGGCAATGTGCCATGAACCTGGGTCCAGTGCAGGAAGAGATTTAATGACCTAACCAGGACAGGCAAAGTGAGTATACTTACACATTCTCCCACATTCCACCTTCCACATGACCTCCACCACCACACAACCCCTTCTGCACTGCCACCACAACGCTCTCACATCACTCCTCACATCCACTCAACTATCATCCTCACCTTGCCTGCACTTACTCACCGCCCCTGTCCCCATTCGAACACCACCACGCAACCCAATCCTCATACAATATTTTTTTTCTTTTCTTTTCGTTCACGGGATGTGGGCGTCGCTGGCGAGGCCAGCATTTATTGCCCATCCCTAATTGCCCTTGAGAAGGTGGTGGTGAGCTGCCTTCTTGAACCGCTGCAGTCCGTGTGATGGAGGTTCTCCCACAGTGCTGTTAGGAAGGGAGTTCCAGGATTTTGACCCAGCGACGATGAAGGAACGGCGATATAATTCCAAGTCGGGATGGTGTGTGACTTGGAGGGGAACGTGCAGGTGGTGTTGTTCCCATGTACCTGCTGCTCTTGTCCTTCTAGGTGGTAGAGGTCGCGGGTTTGGGAGGTGCTGTCGAAGAAGCCTTGGCGAGTTGCTGCAGTGCATCCTGTGGATGGTACACACTGCAGCCACAGTGCGCCGGTGGTGAAGGGAGTGAATGTTTAGGGTGGTGGATGGGGTGCCAATCAAGCGGGCTGCTTTATCTTGGATGGTGTCGAGCTTCTTGAGTGTTGTTGGAGCTGCACTCATCCAAGCAAGTGGAGAGTATTCCGTCACACTCCTGACTTGTGCCTTGTAGATGGTGGAAAGGCTTTGGGGAGTCAGGAGGTGAGTCACTCGCCGCAGAATACCCAGCCTCTGACCTGCTCTCATAGCCACGGTATTTATATGGCTGGTCCAGTTAAGTTTCTGGTCAATGGTGACCCCCAGGATGTTGATGGTGGGGGATTCGGCGATGGTAATGCTGTTGAATGTCAAGGGGAGGTGGTTAGACTCTCTCTTGTTGGAGATGGTCATTGCCTGGCACTTATCTGGCGCGAATGTTACTTGCCACTTATGAGCCCAAGCCTGGATGTTGTCCAGGTATTGCTGCATGCGGGCTCGGACTGCTTCATTATTTGAGGCGTTGCGAATGGAACTGAACACTGTGCAGTCATCAGCGAACATCCCCATTTCTGACCTTATGATGGAGGGAAGGTCATTGATGAAGCAGCTGAAGATGGTTGGGCCGAGGACACTGCCCTGAGGAACTCCTGCAGCAATGTCCTGGGGCTGAGATGATTGGCCTCCAACAACCACTACCATCTTCCTTTGTGCTAGGTATGACTCCAGCCACTGGAGAGTTTTCCCCCTGATTCCCATTGACTTCAATTTTACTAGGGCTCCTTGGGCAGTCACTCTCACCTCACCTCTGGAATTCAGCTCTTTTGTCCACGTTTGGACCAAGGCTGTAATGAGGTCTGGAGCCGAATGGTCCTGGCGGAACCCAAACTGAGCATCGGTGAGCAGGTTATTGGTGAGTAAGTGCCGCTTGATAGCACTGTCGACGACACCTTCCATCACTTTGCTGATGATTGAGAGTAGACTGATGGGGCGGTAATTGGCCGGATTGGATTTGTCCTGCTTTTTGTGGACAGGACATACCTGGGCAATTTTCCACATTGTCGGGTAGATGCCAGTGTTGTACCTGTACTGGAACAGCTTGGCTAGAGGCATAGCTAGTTCTGGAGCACAAGACTTCAGCACTACAGCTGGGATGTTGTCGGGGCCCATAGCATTTGCTGTATCCAGTGAACTCAGCCGTTTCTTGATATCACGTGGAGTGAATCGAATTGGCTGAAGACTGGCTTCTGTGATGGTGAGGATATCGGGAGGAGGCCGAGATGGATCATCCACTCGACACTTCTGGCTGAAGATGGTTGCAAATGCTTCAGCCTTGTCTTTTGCACTCACGTGCTGTACTCCACCATCATTGAGGATGGGGATGTTTGCAGAGCCTCCTCCTCCCATTAGTTGTTTAATTGTCCACCACCATTCACGACTGGATGTGGCAGGACTGCAGAGCTTTGATCTGATCCGTTGGTTGTGGAATATCATGGCTATGTTGCACACGCTCCCTCCCATGCATGTCCCTCACGCTCAACCCCACCCACACCAATGCATGCATCGGCTCACCATGCAACCATCATTCAATCACGCCTCTGTGTTTTGCCTTGATAGGAGAAGAGATGCCAGAATGCCCAGGAGAGGGCACGGACTGGAGGGGGCCCCCCCACAGCAGGTGGTCCTAACAGACGAGGAGCAGCAGGCCTTGGACATCAGCCGCACGCTGGAGTGCCTGTCCGTGGCGGATGCCGAGGCTGGAATTGCACAAGCGGCCGGTGACAGAAAGCTGACACTCAGCACTTATGATAGCGAATGATCTTAGCATCACTTGGCATCTGCAGCACCTCAACATCTGTCCACATGCCTAATATTGCTTTCCGTTCACTTGCAGGGCCGTCTGCGAGCGCTGTGACCGTGGAGGGCGATTCCTCAGAGGATCTGCCGGTCTCTGAGGGTCCATCATCACATCTGAGCCATGCATCCACCAGCGCAGATACATACACCTCGGTGGGTCCCCGTCCTCATTTAGTTGGGCTTGCACATGGTGAGTCACCACGCACATGTGAGCACGAGCAGACCCCGGTGGCAGGGGCAGCCGTGGAGAGTCCGCGTCGGTGGGAGCACTCTTCTCCAGGCTCTGCTCAGCTGGACCCAGATGCTGAACCCTGGGGGCCAGCCATGAAAAGGAGAGTCATCGAGGGGCAGCAGCACATTGCCAAGGTACTGGAACAGGTGCCACGCACACTCTCCACAATCACGCAGAGGATGGAGGAGTCCAACTCCTGCATGAGGGGAATGGTGGCACAGGTACAGGAGGGTATCTCCGAGATAGTGTCACAGGGACATGAAGGCATCTCTGAGATAGTGTCGCGGGTAGGTGCGGGAATGTCTGTGGTGGAGGAAAGGCTAGCCTCCCTCGAGCGTCAAGCACAGCTCAACAATGAGTCCATTCAGGCCCTGACAACGACCGTTCGGATTCAGGGTTAGCAACATTCTGCCACCTTGAACAGGCTGACAGATACTTTACAGGTGGCCTTCCAAGGCCTCACACGAGTCTTCGAAACTGCTGCCCAGCAGGGTGGAAGGAGTGATGTGGGCCTGGGCCACGAGAGGGATGATGGTGAAAGGGGACACGGAAGTGGGGACGCCACTCAAAGCGCTCCCACATCTCACCCTTTGCCCCCGTCTCAACCAGTACCCGCAATGCTGCCCCCTCTCCAGGTGGCTGAGTCTGCCCCTGCACAGGTGCAGGTGGAGCAGTCTTTGGAGGGGCCCTCACAGGCACCCAAATCCAGAGGGCATTGGCCGAAAGCATCTCATCGGTCAGGGCATGGACAAGGGCAACCTGCCACTACTTCTGCTGAAGCCACAGGGGTAACACCACGTAGGGGTTCCCGGAAACGCAAGGCGAAGGTTTTGTGAGCACAAAGGGAATGCACAAGGGTGTCTGACGATTTGTCATGTTTTTCATTTATATTTGTTTTGTTTCACATGCACAATAAATATTATTATTATCACCACTACTGCCACGTCTTGCCCATTCTTGACTGGCTTGTGGAATAGGTCCCTTTCATGGGGTTCACCATCAACACGCACACTTTTTTTTTTATTCGTTCACGGGATGTGGGCGTCGCTGGCAAGGCCGGCATTTATTGCCCATCCCTAATTGCCCTTGAGAAGGTGGTGGTGAGCCGCCTTCTTGAACCGCTGCAGTCCGTGTGGTGACGGTTCTCCCACAGTGCTGTTAGGAAGGGAGTTCCAGGATTTTGACCCAGCGACAATGAAGGAACGGCGATATATTTCCAAGTCGGGATGGTGTGTGACTTGGAGGGGAACGTGCAGGTGGTGTTGTTCCCATGCGCCTGCTGCCCTTGTCCTTCTAGGTGGTAGAGGTCGCGGGTTTGGGAGGTGCTGTCGAAGAAGCCTTGGCGAGTTGCTGCAGTGCATCCTGTGGATGGTGCACACTGCAGCCACAGTGCGCCGGTGGTGAAGGGAGTGAATGTTTAGGGTGGTGGATGGGGTGCCAATCAAGCGGGCTGCTTTATCTTGGATGGTGTCGAGCTTCTTGAGTGTTGTTGGAGCTGCACTCATCCAGGCAAGTGGAGAGTATTCCATCACACTCCTGACTTGTGCCTTGTGGATGGTGGAAAGGCTTTGGGGAGTCAGGAGGTGAGTCACTCGCCACAGAATACCCAGCCTCTGACCTGCTCTCGTAGCCACAGTATTTATATGGCTGGTCCAGTTAAGTTTCTGGTCAATGGTGACCCCCAGGATGTTGATGGGGGATTCGGCGATGGTAATGCCGTTGAATGTCAAGGGGAGGTGGTTAGACTCTCTCTTGTTGGAGATGGTCATTGCCTGGCACTTATCCGGCGCGAATGTTACTTGCCACTTATGAGCCCAAGCCTGGATGTTGTCCAGGTATTGCTGCATGCGGGCTCGGACTGCTTCATTATCTGAGGGGTTGCGAATGGAACTGAACACTGTGCAGTCATCAGCGAACATCCCCATTTCTGACCTTATGATGGAGGGAAGGTCATTGATGAAGCAGCTGAAGATGGTTGGGCCTAGGACACTGCCCTGAGGAACTCCTGCAGCAATGCCACCCATTGTGTCACTGCAGAGTAGGTGTAGGTATATTTGCAGGGCTCTTTTGTGCAGACGAATGAGAGACGCCGGCGATGTCCCCGGTGGCACCCTGGAAGGATGCGGAGAAGTTGTTGAGGGCAGCGGTGACTTTGACAGCGACAGGTAAGAAGATAGTGCTTGGGCCAGCCGGGAGCAGCTCGGCATGAAGGAGGCTGCAGATGTCCACGACTACATGTCGTGTGACTCTAAGCCTCCGTGTGCATTGCTGCTCAGAGGGGTCCAGGAAGCTGAGCCTCGGTCTGTAGACCCTGTGGCGAGGGTAGTGCCCTCTGCGACGCATCTCTCTCTGTGGTTGCCCTCCCTCCTGCTGTGCAGGTGGATGTGTCACAGCACTGTGTTGTGGAGCTCCACATATCAGAGGTGGACGGCGTGGCCGGCGAGGCTGGTGATGCTGTTCGCCCTCCGAGGAGGTCATGACTGCAGCTACGGCGGCCCCCATCCGGAAGTTTGAGGGGGTCCATAAGGTAGGTAAATGTGTCTGGACACCGGGGTAAGTGTGCAAGTTTATGCATTTGATTGTTAGGAGGAGGGTGGTGGAGGCCAAACTTTGTCCAAAGTGACTGAGTGGCCTCCTGCAATGAGTGAGGGTCTCCCCCACCCCCTACCTGTCAAATGGACCTTTGCAGCTGCCACAGGCTGATGGCTGCAACACGTCCATTTCAACTGGGAGTGTTTCCCCCAGTACGGGAAACAGTCTCAGTTAATTGCAAAATCCGATCCCTCCTAAAATATCAGGTCAATCAGGTCTGTGAACAACCTGAAGTACCTGTTCAAGTACTTTAAGTGGCACCCCGCCGGCTTTAATTGCCAGCGGGAGTCCCACATGCAGGGGCTGCGCACGCATGTGAGCGCGTCACTGGGGAACCCGAAAGTGGGCGGGTTGGAGCCGGGCTCCCGACCCGCCCCGGGAATCCCGGATTTTCGCAGCCCCCCCGCCACGAACGCACCTGATCGCGGGTGCGAAAATAGAGCCCAATACTTCAGTTGGGGCCGAACCAGTGATTTATAAAGGTTCAGCATAAATTCCTTGCTTTTGTACTCTATGCCTCTATTTATAAAGCCAAGGATCTCATATGCTTTACCCACAGCCTTCTCAACTTGTTCTGCCACTTTCAAAGATTTGTGTACTTACACCTCCAGGTCTCTCTGTTCCTGCACCCCCTTTAAAATTGTACCATTTAGTTTATATTGCCTCTCCTCATTCTTCCCACCAAAATGCATCACTTGACATATCTCTGCGTTAAATTGCATCTGCCATGTGTCTGCCCATTTCACCAGTCTGTGTCTTCCTGAAGTCTGTTACTATCCTCCTCACTGTTTACTATATTTCTGAGTTTCGTGTCATCTGCAAACTTTGAAATTATGCCCCGTATACTCAAGTCTAGGTCATTAATATATATCAAAAAGAGCAGTGGTTCTAATACCGACTCCTGGGGACACCGCTGTATACTTCCCTCCAGTCTGAAAAACAAACCATTCACCACTACTCTCTGGTTTCTGTCTCTTAACCAATTTCATTTCTATGCTGCCACTGTCCCATTAATCCCGTGGGCTTCAATTTTGCTAACAAGTCTATTATTTGGTACTTTATCAAACTCCTTTTGCAAGTCCATATACATATCAACCGCACTATCTCTCCGTTACTTCATCAAAGAACTCAATCAAATTAGTCGAACAATTTAACAAATCCGTGTTGGCTGTCATTTATTAACTCATGTTTTTCCACGTGACAATTAATTTTGTCTTGGATTATTGTCTCTAAAAGTTTCCCACCACAGACATTAGGCTGACTGGCCTGTAATAGCTGGGTTTATCCCTCTCCCCTTTTTTGAATAGGGGTGTAACATTTGCAATTCTCTAGTCCTCTCCTATATTCAAGGGGGATTGGAAGATTGTGGCCGGAGCCTCTGCCATCTCCACTCTTACTTCCCTCAGCAACCGAGGATGCATCCCGTCCGGACCGGGTGACTTTTCTACTTTGAGCCCTGGTAACCTTTTAAGTGCCTCCTTTTTATTCTATCCAATTTCTCTATTACCTCCCCCTTTATTGGCAGCATCATCTCTAGTGAATACAAATGCAAAGTACTCATTTAATACCTCAGCCATGCCCTCTGCCTCCACAAGAAGATCTTTTTGGCTTCTAATCGGCCCCACCCTTCCTTTGACCACCCTTTTACTGTTTATATGTCTATAAAAGACTTTTTGGTTCTCTTTTCTCATCAATTCTTACACACTCTCTTTGTCCCGCATATTTCCTTTTACAGTTCTCCTCCGTACTTTCTGTATTCAGCTTGGTTCTCTACTGTATTATGAACCTGACATTTATCATAAGCCTCCTTTTTCTGTTTTATTTTAAGCTCTATATTTTTAGACATCCAGGGAGCTCTAGATTTGAATGTCCTTCCTTTCCCCTGCATGGAGATGTGTCTAGTTTGTACTTGAACTATCTCCTCTTTGAGGGCCTCCCATTGCTCATTCACTATTTTACCTGCTAATCTTTGATTCCAATCCACTGGGCCAGATCCCCTTTCAATTCACTGCAATTAGCCCTTCTCCATTTGAGTAGTTTCATGTTTGATTGTTCCTTGTCCTTTTCCACAGCTACTCTAAACTTAATATTGTGATCACTGTTTCCCAAATGCTTCCCCACTGAAACTTGCTCCACTTGCCCCATTTCATTCCCCAGAACCAGATCCAGCAATGCTTCCATCCTCATTGGACTGGAAACATATTGATCAAGAAAATTCTTTTGTACACATTTCATGAATTCCTCCTCCTCCTCTTTGTCCTTAACACTATTATTTTTCCAGTCTATATTAGAATAAGTCCCCCATTATCACTACTCTATAATTCTTGCATCTTTTTGCAATTTCCCTGCAAATTTGCTCCTCTATCCTCCTTCCCACTATTTGGTGGCCTATATATATCCAGCAGCGTAATTGCTCCTCCATTGTTCCTTAATTCTAACCAAATAGATAATGCCTTTGAATCCTCAAGTACATCATCCCTTTCCAGTTCCTCAACAGTATCAAATCTGGTACTCTCACTTTCAAAAAAAAATTGAAATTGTACATTTCTGAATAACTCAGTGTGCACTGGGGTCACAATCTTATTGTTCTGAAAGGTTTACTAAACCCTACAATTAAATCAGGAACCCAGGGCGTCAGGTGGAAAGACAAACATTTATAATACTGATCAGTTGTGGTATTTTGTCCCTCTGTTAGATATCTGTGCTGCATTATTTCATACCATATTCTGGAATGCAGAATATGAGAATTGAGGAATTGTTTTGCTCTGAAGCACTGAGAAAACCAGAAAAATTAATCCCAGTTCTCTCAGAATTCTAGTAATAAGACAGGTGATTGAGTGATTAAGTAATTCATACGGCATTTTCATTAATGTACCCAAATTTTGCAATCAGTTTCTTAAAGGAAACACAGTGCATGGAAAAAAAATCCTGACTTACATAAGTTTATATTGCATAATGTGGAAGAATATTATTTTTAACAGTTTGAACTAAAGGATAATATACGATGTACTTGAGATAAAATTTCTCTAATCAGTTATAGATTATGTCTCTGTAAACCTGCAGTAATAAAGTCCTATACATCTTTAATTCCCTTCTGTGACTGTCATGCTGCACAATTCTCAGCTGTCTTACCACAGAAACTTGCAAAGGAATTAAAAACAAACAGTACCTCACAAAGTATAGCACAAAAAAATTGTCTTAGCTTCTGTCAAGATCTGCTTTATCACGCTTACTGACAGCTCCGAAATGTCGGTATCCATCAGCAGGAGAACCGCAGCTCACGCTGGAAAAAAAAATCAAAATAAAAACAAAGCTGTCGCTGAGATGAAACTTGTCTTTGGCTTCATTGCATCACACAACTTGCAGAAACAGCACGGCAGCTGATAATGGTAAGATTCGAAGACTTAATGATATGAGATGAAATGTATCCCATAGACAGAAAGTGGCGATTTCAAGGCAGTGGCCCAGATTTTGCGGGAGCGGGGCATTTCACGGCGTGCCCTGTTAGTTAGACTTTTTCCGTCGCCTTTCAGGTCGAACATTTCTTGCCCTGTAAGTTGCTGGAAGTGCGAGCCAATATCGGCACATTGAGGGCAACGGGATATCTTAGTGAACGACGCGGCCAGCAGTCTATCTCCTTAACCAATGAGATTTAAGGATTGAGAAAGAAACAGGAATGACAAAGGAGAGTCAAATCAGGCACAGAATTAGAGTCAAATCAGGCAAAGAAAGAGAAATATAGAGAGGGAGAGAAACTTTGGATCAAGAGAAAGAGAAAAAAGAGACAGAAAGGAAAAGTAAGAAAAAAATGTTAAAATTTAATATTTGAAATTTTTTAAATCCCTAAGAAGAATTTACTACCTGCAGGAATGAGACTCAACAGTTTAAATTGCTCCCTTTCTGGGCTGGAGAGGTTGAATGGCATTGCATTAACAATTATCATGATGTTAAAAGGGTAAATACGAGCCCTAGCTTTCTGTGGCGAGTTTAATGTGCAAACCCTTATAAATAACGGGGAGGTTGAGGGCGAGCTGCCGTTTTTGCGAGGCTAACGCAAGATCTTCCAGCAACTTGTGGCGATTCGCAATTCATGGGGAATCTCTTCCTTACCACAAGTTTCGTGAGGATTTACACATTAATAACTGCGAGCTCCATTAAACTCACTGTTATTTTGTCAGCATATTTTGGGCCAGTAATTCAGTTGGGGGAGGGAGTTTAGACAATTAATCTGAATCTTCTCTCTTATATTTTAGCCTTGTCATCACTCCCAATTATCCTTTGCTCTTATTTTTTTTATATGTGATTGAACTGCCTCAAGAAATTCATACCTCAAAGAGAAGTTGTGTAAGTATACTGGAAACCTAATAAGATGACATGACCTAAAGCATCATGTGATTTCATTGTTTCCCCCCACTACACAGTTTGCGATATTAACCAATGTGATCTCTGAGTTTGACTGCATGTATGCTGTATGTGAGCTTCAGTGTGCGCTGTGCTCAGAAGTGTAACCTCTAAACGTTGCACTGTAAGTGAATATACTGCTGGATCCTACACTCAGCTTTGGTCATTCCTAGCCTACACTGTGTTAATGTAGCTTATTATTCATCATT
This sequence comes from Heptranchias perlo, assembly GCF_035084215.1. Taxonomy (NCBI): domain Eukaryota; kingdom Metazoa; phylum Chordata; class Chondrichthyes; order Hexanchiformes; family Hexanchidae; genus Heptranchias; species Heptranchias perlo. The sequence goes on from NC_090331.1 coordinate 25,235,355, forward strand.
CCTCTTAGTAACAGATAAAAAAAAGCTCAAGGCTTGTAACATTTTTGAGATCTGCTGTTCCTATTATATTGGTTCATACAGCATCACAAATATTCGCACCTTGCTACACTGTTGGGAGAAAATTGCCCTTTATGTTCTTTCGTAAAAGTAAACTGTGCCCTGGAAAGTTAATAGTAAAAAGTTACTCAGAGAAGCTCTATATCTTCATTGACACTGCTGGTGAGGGAGACAGTAGTAAGATTATTCTATAACAAATAATCCACCAAATAAAAGTTTTTTTGTTTGTTTTTTTAAAGTTACAAGTGAAATTGCACTCCGACTACATTCCCCTTCTTCCACATCCCTTTCACATGCGTAGGATTGCCAACCCTCCAGGATTGTCCTGGAGTCTCCAGGAATTAAAGGTTAATCTCTTGAACGCAGCTGTGAGCAACTCAGGAGAAAAATCATTGGGGCTTTTAAAAAAAATTGTGTCTTTTTTTCATTTTTTTTTAACACTTTCATTTAATACTTATAAAAATATCAGAGGTGCGGAAATAGGTTGTTTGACTGACAGTCAAGAATCATTCAATCGGGTAATGGAGAGTCTGTTCACATTCCAATTGGCATGGGAAGGCAGTGCTCCACGAGGATGAACATGTCGAATGAACAGTGGCAGGACCGAGGGGGGGGGCGGAGCTGGAGGTCATGTGATGAAACCTCCTGGAATATGTTGAACCAGAATTGGCAACCCTACTCATGCGGGTACAGTGAATCTCAACAAATTACTGCCAGCAATTCATTCCCACCTATCCAAAGTCGACTCTATTACCCCACCCCAAGTTCAGACAGTGGCAGATTTGATAGACTGTTAAGAACATAAGAACATAAGAAGTAGGAGCAGGAGTAGGCCATCCGACCCCTCGAGCCTGCTCCACCATTCAACAAGATCATGGCTGATCTTCTACCTCAACGCCATTTTCCTGCACCATCCCCATATCCCTTTATGCCTTTAATATCTAGAAATCTATCGAATTCTGTTTTGAATGTACTCAATGACTGAGCCTCCACAGCCCTTTGGGGTAGAGAATTCCAAAGATTCACCACCCTCTGAGTGAAGAAATTCCTTCTCATCTCAGTCCTAAATGGCCTACCCTTTATTCTGAGACTGTGACCCCTGGTTCTAGATTCCCCAGCCAGGGGAAGTATCCTCTTTGCATCTACCCTGTTGAGCCCTGTAAGAATTTTGTATGTTTCAATGAGATCACCTCTCATTCTCACCTCTCATTCTTCTAAACTCTAGAGAATACTGGACTAGTCGACTCAATCTCTCCTCATACAACAATCCCGCCATCCCAGGAATCAGTCTGGTGAACCTTCGTTGCACTCCCTCTATGGCAAGTATATCCTTTCTTAGGTAAGGAGACCAAAATTGTACACCATACTCTAGGTGCGGTCTCACTAAGGCCCTATTATAATTGCAGTAAGACATCTTTACTCCTGTACTCACATCCTCTTATAATAAAGGCCAACATACCATTTTCCTTCCCAATTGCTTGCTGCACCTGCATGTTAGCTTTCAGTGACTCATGTACAAAGACACCCAGGTCCCTTTGAACATCAACATTTCCCAATCTCTCACCATTTAAAAAATACTCTACATTTCTGTTTTTCCTACCCAAGTGGATAACTTCACATTTTTCCACATTATATTCCATCTGCCATGTTCTTGCCCACTCACTTAGCCTGTTTATATCCCCTTGAAGTCTCTTTGAATCCTCCTCTCAACTCACATTCCCACCCAGTTTTGTGTCATCAGCAAACTTGGAGCTATTACATTTGTTCCCCTCATCCTAATCATTGATATAGATTGTGAATAGCTGGGGCCCAAGCACCGATCCCAGCGGAACCCCATTAGTCACAGTCTGCCAACCTGAAAAAGACCCGTTTATTCCTACTCTCTGTTTTCTGTCCATTAACCACTTCTCAATCCATGCCAGTATATTACCCCCAATTCCATGTGCTCTAACTTTGTTCACCAACCTCCTGTGTGGGACCTTATCGAAAGCCTTCTGAAAATCCAAATACACCACATCCACTGGTTTCCCCTTATCTATTCTACTAGTTACATCCTCAAAGAACTCCGATAGGTTTGTCAAACAAGATTTCCCTTTCATAAATCCATGTTGACTCTGCCAAATCCTATTATTATTTTCTAAGTGTCCTGTTATCACTTCCTTTATAATAGATTCTAGCATTTTCCCTACTACTGATGTCAGGCTAACAGGTCTGTAGTTCCCTGTTTTCTCTCTCCCTCCTTTCTTAAATAGTGGGGTTACATTTGCTATCCTCCAATCTGCAGGAACCATTTCAGAATCTATAGAATTTTGGAAGATGACAACGAATGCATTCACTATCTCTATAGCCACCTCTTTCAAAACCCTGGGATGTAGATCATCAGGTCCTTGGGATTTATCAACTTTCAGTCCCATTAATTTCTCTAGTACTATTTTTTTTTACTAATACTAATTTCCTTCAGATCCTCATTCTCGCCAGACCCTTGGTTATCTAGTATTTCTGGGAGGTTTTTTGTGTCTTCTTCCGTGAAGACAGACACAAAGGCCCCAATATTACCAGGGGTAACCCGCCCAGTGAAATCGATCTGTTCCCAAGCGATCGCGGGTAAATTGAAGGCACTTACAGTGGCTTCCGGGTTTCCCATCGTCAACCTACGGAGCAGGCGGACTGCGCACCTGCATCACAGGCTGTCACCTGGAGGAGCCCTATTTAAAGGGGCAGTCCTCCAATGTTGCTCCTGGAGCAAGCACCCAAAATTACACAATGGAGCAGACCAGGGGAAAGGCTGCTCCCAGATTTACCGATGCCTCACTCCAGGTCCTACTGGATGGGGTGAGGAGGAGGAGGGATATTTTCTACCCAGCGTACAGGAGGAAGTGGCCTGTCTCTGCCACCAAGAAGGCCTGGCTTGAGGTGGCAGAGGAGGTCACCAGCTGCAGCAACATCTCCCACGCATAGACACAGTGCAGGAAGCGCTTCAATGACCTAACTAGGTCAGCCAAAGTGAGTACACTTACTCATTCTCCTACACTCTGTCTTCCACATCACCTCCCCCACCCCACAACTCCTTTTGCACTGCCAACACTGCTCTATCACATCATTCCTCTCACCTACTCAAACCTCATCCTCAACTTACCTGCACTTACTCACCACCCCAGTACTCATCCCACCACTACCACTCAACCCAATCCTCATACAATGTCATGGCTCTGTCTCATACTCACCCTCTGATGCATCTCTTTCACAGTCAGCCTCACCCAAACCAATGCATTCAACGGTTGGCCACGTCACCATCACTCACTCACGCCTCTCTACTTTCTCCCCTTATAGAGGAAGAGAGCCCAGAACGCACGGGAGAGGACGAAGACCGAAGGGGGGCCACAACATCTGGTCATCATGCTTAACATTGCCTTCTGTTCTCTTACAGGGCCTTCAGCGACCGCCGTGACGGCAGAGGGCGATTCCTCAGAGGACCAGCCGGCCTCTGAGGGAGCACTGTCACATCTGAGTGAGCCATCCACCAGCGCAGATACACAAACCTCGGTGGGTCCCCGTCCTCATTTAGTTGGGGTCGCACATGGTGAGTCACCACACACGTGAGCACGAGCAGACCCTGGTGGCAGGGGTAGTTGTGGAGAGTCCGCGTCGGTGGGAGCAATCTTCTCCAGGCTCTGCTCAGCTGGACACAGATGCTGAACCCTGGGGGCCCTCCATGAAAAGGAGAATGATCGAGGGGCAGCAGCACATTTGTGAGGTGCTGGAACAAGTGCCACGCGCACTCTCCACAATCGCGCAGAGGATGGAGGAGTCCAACTCCTGCATGAGTGGAATTGTGGCACAGGTACAGGAGGGAATCTCTGAGATATTGTCACAGGGACGTGAGGGCATCTCTAAGATAGTGTCGCGGGCAAGTGCGGGAATGTCTGCAATAGAGGGAAGGCGAGCCTCTATTGAGCTTCATGCACAGTTCACCAATGAGTCCGTTGAGGCCCTGACAACGGCCCTTCGGACTCAGGGTGAGCAACTTTCTGCCGCCTTAAACAGGCAGGCACATACTCTGGCACTGGCCTTACAAGGCTTCACACATGTCCTCCAAACTGTCGTCCAGCAGGGTGGTAGGAGTGATGTGGGCCTCGCCCAGGAGAGAGATGATGGCGAAAGGGGACATGGAAATGGGGACGCCACTCAAAGCACCCCCACGTCGCACCTGTTGCCCCCCTCTCAACCAGTACCCGCAATGCTGCCTCCTCTCCAGGTGGCCAAGTCTGCCTCTGCACAGGTGCAGGTGGAGCAGTCTTTGGAGGGGCCCTCAAGGCCACCGAAACCAACAGGGCGTAGGCCCAAAGCATCTAATCGGTCAGGGCATGAACAGGAGCAACTTGCCACTACTTCTGCTGCAGCCACAGGGGAGGCACCACGTGAGAGTACTTGTAAGCGTAAGGCGAAGGTTTTGTGAGTACAAAGGGGATGCACATGGGTGTTTGACGATTTGTCATGCTTTTTTATTTATGTTTGATTTTTGTTAATGGCACATTAAATATTATTATTGTCACCACTACTGTCACATCTTGGCCATTCTTGACTGGCTTGTATAATAAGTCCCTTTCATGAGGTTCAGCATGAACACCCACATTTGATGCCACCCATTGGGTCACTCTACAGTGGGTGTATGTGTAGTTTCACGACTATTTTTGCAGGTGCCTGTGGCACAGCACTGTGTTGTGGAGCTCCACGTGGCAGAGGTGGACGGCGTGCATAGCGAGGCTGGTGATGTTGCTCGTCTTCGGATGAATTGATGAATGTGGTTATGGCACTCCCCATCCTGACGGTATGAGTTTGAGGGGGTCCGCAAAGTAGGTAAATGTGTTTGCACAGCAGAGTTTAGGGTATAAATTAATAATTTTGAGTGGAAAGACAAAGGTGTTGCAGCCAAAACTTTATCTGAAGTGACAGAGTGCCCTGCTGCAATAAATGACGTTTTCTCCCCACCTGTCAAATAATCCTTTACATCACCCACTGGCTGCTGGCTGAAACACGTCTGCTTCAACAGGGAGTGTTTCCCACAGCACGGGAAACACGCTGAGGATCCTTCAAAATTGCACCCCTGCCAAAATCTCCAGTCAATGAGGTCTGTCAAGTACCTCAACTATCTGACTAACTACCTAAAGCAGCATCTCGCCGGCTTTAATTGCCGATGGGAGTCCTGCATTCGGGAGCTGTGCGCGAACCCGAACGCATCATTGGGGAACCCGGAAGTCAGTGGGTTGGAGCCAGGCTCCGAACCCGCTCCGGGATTCCGTCATTTTAGGAGCCCCCCCCCGCCACCAACGCACCCGCTCGGCCATCCGAAAATCGGCCCCAAAGTATTTGTTTAATTTCTCTGCCTTTTCCTTATTCCCCATTATAAATTCTCCCATCTCTGTCTGTAAGGGACCCACATTTGCCTTCGCCAGTCTTTTCCTTTTTACATACCTATAGAAGCTTTTACAGTCTGTTTTTATGTTTCTCGTTAGTTTACTCTCATATTCTATTTTCCCTTTCTTTCTCAATTTCTTGGTCCTCCTTTGCTGAATTCTAAAATGCTCCCAATCCTCAGCCTTACTGTTTTTTTCTGACAACTTTATATGCCTCTTTCTTTGATTTAATACTATCTTTAATTTCTCTTGTTAGCCACAGTTGGACCACTTCTCCTGTTGGGTTTTTGTGCCTTAAAGGAATATATATTCCTAGTTGTTTCCGAGTTAAAGAAAGGGACACTTCCAGCTTGTTTAAGGTTGTGTAATAAATAAAACTAATTAGTGGTTTTATAATTGCCATCCAGAGGAACAGGATACAATAAATTATTATTTTCCAAAAACACAATTATTTAAGAGCTACATAAGAATTTAAGATGCATGTTCACTTTACATTAAGCTGCATGTTCACTTTACATTATTGCAACAGTTTGCAGTCGATTTATAAGACCTCTAAATTAGATATATCCCTTTTTCATACTGCAATTCCAATACAATTACAGCAGAATTAATTAAGGAGTTGTCTGAAAATGTTGCTGAACCACCCGAGTGTTTTATTCGTTGGTGGTGGTTTTGATTGTGTTATAGCTGTGGTTAGGATAAGAAAGTGGGGACATTTATTTTTTACGTCTCATTACTAAGACTTGGCCTCTTTTAATGCAGAGGAGGCAAACTGTATCTTTGGAAATGAGGAAAACAAGAAAGTATTCTTGCTTGTTGCACTTTCTCCCCTCTACAATTCTTTGATATTGTGGGCAGCCAAAGTGGTATTAGACACAGCACATTTACTGTAGCTTAGTAATCTTTTTAGATTGATTCTACCTAAATATTATACTGAAATATATAACAGGAAAAGTATGCAGTACAATAATGCTCTTAATGCAGAAAGTTTCATACCACCATGATTGAATGGTTCTCACTACATCACATAGAAATATTTTTCAAAGCAACAACCTCGAGAAGTGAAAGCCATCTAAAGAATTATAATAAATAGATAGAGAGAGAAGGTATCTTATTTCTACTAATCTTTTAACGGTTTTCATTATATCACTCGTCATTCTCAAAACCAAGAAAATGGGCAGATGTTCCCAGGGTTATCTGTCAATCCTCTCTTGGTTTGACTCCTAGTTGCCATATAAGAGTAGGCTGGGGATGACTTCCCTGTTCATTTGTCCCTCTTTCCTCCTGTAAAGCACCTGGTTCTCTGCCTCCTCCTTGAGGACACAACATGAAATCTGGAACTGGCTGTGTGTGTGTGTGTGTGTGTGTGTGTGTGTGGTGGGGGGGAGGGGCAGGGGGAGAGGGTGGGGGGTAAAAGAATTGTTACAATGAATCAGTATGCTACCATTCAAGCTAACAGTGCATTACAGCATCTATTTGAAGTACCATTCTTCAGTGCTATTCCAGCCAACTGTTCTGGAATGCTAGAACAGTTAAAAACTACTGCATTCGTGGTATTTGCCTTTTTCGAAGACCTTCTGTGTGTGAAACATTTAGAAATTAGTACATGTGTAAGAATAGAAGCTGCAAATAATAAACTGCACCACTGCTTCATGATTTTCTTTTTTATCTGAAGTAAAAACGGAAGTTGTTGATGAAGGGTCTCCATCTGAAACATTTACCTTTTCATTTCTCCATCAGATGCTCTCGGACCTATTGGTCATTCTCTGCTTTTATTTTGAACGAATTATAATTTTTTGTAACTGATTTACTAGTGGAAAGACAAAGTGCTGATAGTTAAACTCCCTTTTTAAATACACCCAAACTGCGCTATTACATTGTAGAACACCACAGTTTGTGCTGGGGGAGCCAGCACACTCCCATAAGGCACTGTGCTACTGAACAGGTTCAATGGATTAACTTTGGCTTCTCTTTGCAGAGTCAAACAGATTTCAATGCAAGCCTTCAATACAGGGAATGCGTTTTGATATACAAATCTAAATAGCTTCTCTGTTACAGATGGATTCTGAAATTGCTTTCTGAAACAAGTGTGCACAGATAAAACTGATTCATATCTTTCTGAACCAGATTTGAACTCCAAAGCATTATATTCCAAGAGAATTGGGCTGCTAACGCACTTTAAAATTCCATGGTTACAAACATTTTAGGCAACATTCTAAACTTTAAACATGAACGTGTTTTTCTCTGGGATTGCTTGCTACATTGCCTTTGTTTGGAATGTGTTTCTTTGCCCCCACCTTTTTTGTCTTAAGGGGCTTTCTGTACTAATTAAAAATAAATTCACATCAATGTGACCTTTTAGAGGTAACTGTAGAGCTATTGTTTTGTTCCTAATGCACTTCAATGACTGCCTTTTTTGTTGTGCATAGCTCTGCCACCTAAAACACAATTAATTGACTTCTGTTAGCTGTCAGTTACCATTTATTATCAATTAGTTCATCAAATTGATTAGCTGGCGTAGCCCAAAATACTCAAAATGCACTTCTTTTCATTATAACTCTATTTACATAGGGGAAAGAGCCACGGTTAATTGATGTGAGGGTAAAAAATGCTTATGTGAACATTTTGAACCAGAATGGTTTTCTAAGTAATCATACTGTGCTCCTAGAGTGATTAGGATGGCGTAGGATGTGCTGAAAGGCCTTCCCTTGTTGATGCAGTACAGAATAATGTAGATAATGCATAGCTGGCTTTAATATGGATCAGTTAGGTCCTGAGATCTTAATATTGATAGCTTACTCTAGCTTGATGAGGCTTACTGTTGGTTAAGGATTAATTTCTGTTTAGATATGGTTTGCATTAATTCCCTTGCAGTGAATGGTACTACAAATATTGCTTTCAGTTCTTATGTTACTGGACATGTGCAGTAAATATATTTGTTTGCTGTAGTACTGAAAGTAAATATATAACATATTTGGGTTGATTGCCATTTAATCTTGTGCCATACCCTTTCTAACATGTTCAGTAACCAGCGATAGCTTGAACGTTATATTTATGTAAATGCTGCTGCAGTACTAATCTCTTTTGTATGTACTTCACAATTTATTGCCTGTCCCAACCTGATGAGTGTATTTGAATGCGTTTTATATGCTGTTAAATTTCTCGTTAACACATATCCCGTGTGACTGTGATTTTGGCTCCAGGTCTCACCTCATCCTCCTCCACTGTCCCTTCCTTGCAAACCACCTCTAGGGCACTGCTCTCTCCTGGTTCCTGTGATTGTCAGGGACCCAAAGGCAAAGAGCAATGGTCAGTAGCACCAGTACATAGGGCATGTGTTGCTGAAATGGACAGCCCTGAAAAAATAAAAATTTAACATCTTCATAGCAGTTGGCATTCAGGTGGTTTTCAACAGCTGGTTAATTTAGTTCCTACTTATAGGTGCAAGAGGAGAAAAAAACAGTTTTGGGAAGAGTTATGGGACACCAACATTTGCTTCACATGCTCTCCATTCATAGACTAGCCAGACAGAAATATTAATTTCACAAACAAGAAGCCAGCAGTTGTAAAGCTTTGTAACCTTGTTAGTTTTTTGTTAAGTTGTGACCATAGTTGACAATGTTATAGAAGAAGAGGAAGAAATAATAAATGTTTTTTTTTTGGAATATGCATTTATTGCATTTCATTGCATCAAAACCTTAAATTTTAATAAGCATATCTTAATTTAGTAAATGTTAGTCTTGTCATGAGGCTCCAATTTTCCTTTGTTAAACAAATTTTTGTTGCAGTTTTTATTTCTATGAGCAGTGGGTTATAGATTTACTTTTCATTCGTAGTCAATTGGCAGAAAATTTAGGAAGTATGTTTAAGAACTATCATCATATAAGTAGGTTGCAATGTGAGAAATCTGTTTTGAGTACTGTAGGGAAAATGAAGGTGTAGAAACATAGGAAATAGGAGCAAGAGTAGGCCATTCGGCCCTTCGAGCCTTCTCCGCTATTCAATATGATCATGGCTGATCCTGTATCTCAATACCATATTCCCCCTCTTTCCCCATACCTCTTGATGCTTTTTGTGTCTAGAAATCTATCCAGCTCCTTCTTAAATATATTCAGTGACTTGGCTTCCACAGCCTTCTGTGGTAGAGAATTCCACAGATTCACCAGCCTCTGAGTGAAGAAATTTCTCCTCATCTCAGTCCTAACTCCATATCCTGAGACTGTGACCCCTCGTTCTGGACCCCCCAGCCAGGGAAACATCCTCCCTGCATCCACTCTGTCTAGCCCTGTCAGAATTTTATGTGTTTCAATGAGATCCCCTCACATTCAGATCAGCCATGATCTCATTGAATGGCGGAGCAGGCTCGAGGGGCCGAATGGCCTACTCCTGCTCCCATCTCTTATGGTCTTATGGTCTTATTCTTCTAAACTCGAGTGAATACAGGCCGAGTCGACCCAATCTCTCCTCAAATGATAGTCCTGCCATCCCAGGAATCAGCCTGGTGAACCTTCGCTGCACTTCCTCTATGGCAAGTACAGCTGAGAGGAGCGGATCGGAGCAGAGGGAACATCGCATAAAAAGGCGGGATTTCAGAGCGCTGAGAACAGCTGAGAGGAGCGGATCGGAGCAGAGGGAGCATCGCATAAAAAGGCGGGATTTCAGAGCGCTGAGAACAGCTGAGAGGAGCGGATCGGAGCAGAGGGAGCGTCCCATAAAAAGGCGGGATTTCAGAGCGCTGAGAACAGCTGAGAGGAGCGGATTGGAGCAGAGGGAGCGTCCCATAAAAAGGCGGGATTTCAGAGCGCTGAGAACAGCTGAGAGGAGCGGATCGGAGCAGAGGGAGCGTCCCATAAAAAGGCGGGATTTCAGAGCGCTGAGAACAGCTGAGAGGAGCGGATCGGAGCAGAGGGAGCGTCCCATAAAAAGGCGGGATTTCAGAGCGCTGAGAACAGCTGAGAGGAGCGGATCGGAGCAGAGGGAGCTGCGACGGAGTTCGAAGTGACGTCAGGAATCAGAAAGGGACGCGACACAGGGGAGACACGATTGGTGAGTAGGTTCAGGTGAGTATTTCTACTTATCTACAGTAACTAAAGTAAAACGAAAGGTAAGGTCTGCAGGTCTTATAGCAAGTAGCATTTTTTTTTAGTGAATCAAGGTCCCTAGTGAAGTTAACATTCTCTAAATTAAGAATAATTTAAAGGAGTAAACTCCTTAAAGGGAGTGGTAAGTAGTTTTTCTTTCCTTTTATTTTCTCTTGACATTGTAGTTGTTGTTTAGCTAACTTAAGGGTTAAGTCATGGCAGGAGATCCCAGGGCCGTGTCATGTTCCTCTTGTGGGATGTGGGAATTCAGGGATCCTTCCTGTGTCCCTGATTCCTTCACCTGCGGGAAGTGTGTCCAGCTGCAGCTACTGTTTGACCGCTTGACGGCTCTCGAGTTGCGGATGGACTCACTTTGGAGCATCCGCGATGCTGAGAAAGTCGTGGATAGCACGTTCAGTGAGTTGGTCACACCACAGATAAAAATTACTGAGGGAGATAGTGAATGGGTGACCAACAGACAGAGGAAGAGTAGGAAGGCAGTGCAGGGGTCCCCTGCGGTCATCTCCCTCCAAAACAGGTATACCGTTTTGGATACTGTTGGGGGAGATGGCTCACCAGGGGAAGGTGGCATTGGCCAGGTTCATGGCACCATGGCTGGCTCTGCTGCACAGGAGGGCAGGAAAAAGAGTGGCAGAGCTATAGTGATAGGGGACTCGATTGTAAGGGGAATAGACAGGCGTTTCTGCGGACGCAACCGAGACTCCAGGATGGTATGTTGCCTCCCTGGTGCAAGGGCCAGGGATGTCTCGGAGCGGCTACAGGACATTCTGGAGGGGGAGGGTGAACAGCCAGTTGTCGTGGTGCATATAGGCACCAACGATATAGGTAAAAAACAGGATGAGGTCCTACAAGCTGAATTTAGGGAGTTAGGAGTTAAACTAAAGAGTAGGACCTCAAAGGTAGTAATCTCAGGATTGCTATCAGTGCCACGGGCTAGTCAGAGTAGGAATGACAGGATAGCTAGGATGAATACGTGGCTTGAGAAATGGTGCAAGAGGGAGGGATTCAAATTCCTGGGCCATTGGAACCGGTTCTGGGGGAGGTGGGATCAGTACAAATTGGACGGTCTGCATCTGGGCAGGACTGGAGCCAATGTCCTAGGGGGAGTGTTTGCTAGTGCTGTTGGGGAGGGTTTAAACTAATGTGGCAGGGGGATGGGAACCGATGCAGGAAGTGAGTGGGAAGTAAAGTGGTGACAGAAACAAAAGGCAGTAAGGGAGTGCACAGAACATGACCGGACAGATGGTCTGAGAAAGCAGGGCAAAGTCCAAGGGAAGTCTAGATTAAACTGCATTTATTTCAATGCAAGAAGTCTGATGGGCAAGGCAGATGAACTCAGGGCATGGATGGGTACATGGGACTGGGATGTTATAGCTATTACTGAAACATGGCTAAGGGAGGGTCAGGACTGGCAGCTCAATGTTCCAGGGTACAGATGCTATAGGAAAGATAGAGCAGGAGGTAAGAGAGGAGGAGGAGTTGCGTTCTTGATTAGGGAGAACATCACGGCAGTAGTGAGAGGGGATATATCCGAGGGTTCGCCCACTGAGTCTATATGGGTAGAACTGAAAAATAAGAAGGGAGAGATCACTTTGATAGGATTGTACTACAGAACCCCAAATAGTCAACGGGAAATTGAGGAGCAAATATGTAAGGAGATTACAGACAGCTGCAAGAAAAATAGGGTGGTAATAGTAGGGGACTTTAACTTTCCCAACATTGACTGGGACAGCCATAGCATTAGGGGCTTGGATGGAGAGAAATTTGTTGAGTGTATTCAGGAGGAATTTCTCATTCAGTATGTGGATGGCCCGACTAGACAGGGGGCAAAACTTGACCTCCTCTTGGGAAATAAGGAAGGGCAGGTGACAGAAGTGTCAGTGAGGGATCACTTTGGGACCAGTGATCATAATTCCATTAGTTTTAAGATAGCCATGGAGAATGATAGGTCTGGCCCAAAAGTTAAAATTCTAAATTGGGGAAAGGCCAATTTTGATGGTATTAGACAGGAACTTTCAGAAGTTGATTGGGAGAGTCTGTTGGCAGGCAAAGGGACATCTAGTAAGTGGGAGGCTTTCAAAAGTGTGTTAACCAGGGTTCAGGGTAAGCACATTCCTTATAAAGTGAAGGACAAGGCTGGTAGAAGTAGGGAACCTTGGATGACTCGGGAGATTGAGGCCCTATTCAAAAAGAAGAAGGAGGCATATGACATGCATAGGCAGCTGGGATCAAGTGGATCCCTTGAAGAGTATAGAGATTGCCGGAGTAGAGTTAAGAGAGAAATCAGGAGGGCAAAAAGGGGACATGAGATTGCTTTGGCAGATAAGGCAAAGGAGAATCCAAAGAGCTTCTACAAATACAAAAAGGGCAAAAGAGTAACTAGGGAGAGAGTAGGGCCTCTTAAGGATCAACAAGGTCATCTATGTGTGGAACCACAAGAGATGGGTGAGATCCTGAATGAATATTTCACATCGGTATTTACGGTTGAGAAAGGCATGGATGTTAGGGAACTTGGGGAAATAAATAGTGATGTCTTGAGGAGTGTACATATTACAGAGAGGGAGGTGCTGGAAGTCTTAACACGCATCAAGATAGATAAATCTCCGGGACCTGATGAAATGTATCCCAGGACATTATGGGAGGTTAGGGAGGAAATTGCAGGTCTCCCTAGCAGAGATATTTGAATCATCCACCGCTACAGGTGAGGTGCCTGAAGATTGGAGGGTAGCAAATGTTGTGCCTTTGTTTAAGAAGGGCGGCAGGGAAAAGCCTGGGAACTACAGACCGGTGAGCCTGACATCTGTAGTGGGTAAGTTGTTAGAGGGTATTCTGAGAGACAGGATCTACGGGCATTTGGAAAGGCAGGGACTGATTAGGAACAGTCAGCATGGTTTTGTGAGAGGAAAATCATGTCTCACGAATTTGATTGAGTTTTTTGAAGGGGTAACCAAGAAGATAGATGAGGGCTGTGCAGTAGACGTGGTCTACATGGATTTTAGCAAAGCCTTTGACAAGATACCGCATGGTAGGTTGTTACATAAGGTTAAATCTCACGGGATCCAATGTGAGGTAGCCAATTGGATACAAAATTGGATTGACGACAGAAGACAGAGGGTGGTTGTGGAGGGTTGTTTTTCAAACTGGAGGCCTGTGACCAGCGGTGTGCCTCAGGGATCGTTGCTGGGTCCGCTTTTATTTGTTATTTATATTAATGATTTGGATGAGAATTTAGGAGGCATGGTTAGTAAGTTTGCAGATGACACCAAGATTGGTGGCATTGTGGACAGTGAAGAAGGTTATCTAGGATTGCAACGGGATCTTGATAAATTGGGCCAGTGGGCCGATGAATGGCAGATGGAGTTTAATTTAGATAAATGTGAGGTGATGCATTTTGGTAGATCGAATCGGGCCAGGACCTACTCCGTTAATGGTAGGGCGTTGGGGAGAGTTATAGAACAAAGAGATCTAGGAGTACAGGTTCATAGCTCCTTGAAAGTGGAGTCACAGGTGGATAGGGTCGTGAAGAAGGCATTCAGCATGCTTGGTTTCATTGGTCAGAACGTTGAATACAGGAGTTGGAATGTCTTGTTGAAGTTGTACAAGACATTAGTAAGGCCACACTTGGAATACTGTGTACAGTTCTGGTCACCCTATTATAGAAAGGATATTATTAAACTAGAAAGAGTGCAGAAAAGATTTACGAGGATGCTACCGGGACTTGATGGTTTGACTTATAGGGAGAGGTTGGATAGACTGAGACTTTTTTCCCTGGAGAGTAGGAGGTTTCGGGGTGATCTTATAGAAGTCTATAAAATAATGAGGGGCATAGATAAGGTAGATAGTCAAAATCTTTTCCCAAAGGTAGGGGAGTCTATAACGAGGGGGCATAGATTTAATATGAGAGGGGAGAGATACAAAAGGGTCCAGAGGGGCAATATTTTCACTCAAAGGGTGGTGAGTGTCTGGAACGAGCTGCCAGAGGCAGTAGTAGAGGCGGGTACAATTTTATCTTTTAAAAAGCATTTGGACAGTTACATGGGTAAGATGGGGATAGAGGGATATGGGCCAAGTGCATGCAATTGGGACTAGCTTAGTGGTATAAACTGGGCGACATGGATATGTTGGGCCGAAGGGCCTGTTTCCATGTTGTAACTTCTATGATTCTATGATTCTTGGGTAAGGAGACCAAAACTGCACACAATACTGCAGTTATACAGGACCTTGGTGTGGTCTCACCAAGGCCCTGTATAGCTGCAGTAAGACATCCTTGCTCCTGTACTCAAATCCTCTTGCAATGAAGGCCAACATACCATTTGCCTTCCTTACTGCTTGCTGCACCTGCATGTTTGCTTTCAGTGACTGGTGTACAAGGACATCCAGATCCCTTTGTACATCAATATTTCCCAATCTATCACCATTTGAATAATACTCTGCCTTTCTGTTTTTCCTTCCGAAGTGGATAACTTCACATTTATCCACATTATACTGCATCTGCCATGTATTTGCCCACTCACTCAACTTTCTAAATCGCCTTGAAGCCTTTTTGCATCCTCCTCACAACTCACAATCCTACCTAGTTTTGTGTTGTCAGCAAACTTGGAAATATTACACTTGGTTACTCAAGGATGGTTTGGTATATCTGCTCAATCACACACTCATCTCCACCTTTGATGCCTTTGACCCCAGTAAAACCCTTACTCTCTCCCACCCTGGTCATTCCCCTTGGTACGGCTCCCATCTTCACTACCTTAAATCCAAGGGACGCAGATTTGAATGGTTATGGCGCACAATTACTTTAGCCATTCATTGCCAGATCTGGCTGGACCACATCAAGCACCAGCGGGTTCTGCTCTCCTCTTCCAAAACTGCTCACTACTCCAGGATCATCCAGGAATGCATGGATAACACCCAGCTTCTTAAACCCCTCTCCCATTCACGGTCCAACCTCACCTCCAACAACAAGTGCAAGGACCTCATAACAATAATTACGAGGTGCTCATGACTTCTTTGTCACTAAGATTAAGACCATCCGTTCAGCTGCCTGTGCTGCATCCTTCCCTTCCCCACCAAGCAAAATTTCCCCCAAGGTTCCCCTCTGCCGAAGCCCGGAACTCGCATCTTTCTCTAGTTTCTCTCCTATCTCCCCTCATGCCCTCTCCGAGTTTATATTGTCCATGCAACCCACCTACTGCTCTCTCGACCCTATTGCCACTAAACTGCTGACCACTCAACTTCCCTTCCAGGGGCCCCATGCTGGCTGATATTGTAAACGGTTCCATCTCCTCAGGTACTGTCCTCTTCCCTTTCAAATCTGCCGTCATCATTGCCCTCTTCAAAAAAAACCACCTTTGACCCCTCTGTCCTTGAAACCTACCGCCCTATCCCCAAACTCCCTTTCTGTCCAAAGTCTTTGAATGTATTGTCGCCTCCCAAATCCGTGCCCCTCTTTCCTACAAATCCATGCTTGATCCTATCCAATGAGGTTTCCACCCTGCCAGAGCACTGATGCGGCCCTAAACAAAGTCACAAATGGCATCCTATGTGACTGTGACCATAGTGCCCTCTCCCTCCTCATCCTTAGAATCATAGAATCACAGAAGGTTACAGCACAGAAGGAGGCCATTCGGCCCATGAGTCCGCGTTGGCTCTATGCATGAGCAATCCAGCTAGTCCCACTGCCCCGCCCTATCCCCGTAGCCCTGCACATTTTTTCGTTTCAAGTACTTGTCCAGTTTCCTTTTGAAGGCCATGATTGAATCTGCCTCCACCACTCCATCAGGCAGTGCATTCCAAATCCTAACCACGCGCTCGGTAAAAAGGTTTTTCCTCATCTCACCTTTGGTTTTTTTTGCCTTCTGGTTCTTCACCCTTCCTCCAATGGGAACAGTTTCTCTCTATCTACTCTGTCTAGACCTTCATGATTTTGAATACCTCTATCAAATCTCATTGTGGCAAGGAGAACAATCCCAGCTTCTCCAATCTATCCATGTAATTTAAGTTCCTCATCCTTGGAATCATTCCAGTAAATCTTCTCTGCACCCTCTCTAAGGCCTTCACATCCTTCTAACGTGCGGTGCCCAGAACTGGACACAATACCCAATACCTTCTCGACCTGTTTTCAGCCTTTGACATGGTTGACCGCACCGTCTTCCTCCAACACCTCTCCTCCGTTGTCCACCTGAGTGGGACTGCCCTCGCCTGGTTCCAATCTGACCTATCCAGCCGTAGCCAGAGAAATTCCTGCAATGGTTTTTTTTTCTGCCCCCACACCGTAACCTCTGGAGACCCCCAAGGACCTATCCTTGGCCCTCTTCTATTTCTCATCTACACGCTGCCCCTCGGCGACATCATATGTAAACACAATGTCAGGTTCCATATGCACACTGACGACACCCAACCCTACCTCACCACCATTTCTCTCGACCCCTCCACTGCCTCTGTGTTATCAAACTACTTGTCCATCATCCAGTCCTGGATGAGCCGAAATATCCTCCAATTATACATTGGGAAGACTGAAGCCATTGTCTTCAGCCCCCATTGTAAACTCCATTCCCCTCCCTCGATGTCCTATTTGACCCTAAGCTGAGCTTCCAACCCGATATCCTTTTCATCATAAAGACTGCCTATTTCCACCTCTGTAATATCGCCAATCTTCACCCCTGCCTCAGCCCATTTGCTACTGAAACCCATTCATGCTTGTGTGACTTCCAATGCTCTCCTGGCCAGTCTCCCATCTTCCACCCTCCATAAATTTAAGCTCATCCAAAATTCTGTTGTCTGTATCCTAACTCCCATTCACCCATCACCTCTGTGCCTACTGACCTACATAGGCTTCCGGTCCAGCACCAACTTGATTTTAAAATTCTCATCCTCACATTTAAATCCCTTCAAAGCCTTGCCCCTCCCTATCTCTGAAACCTCCTCCATCACTACAACCCTCCGAGAACTCTGTGTTCCTCCATCTCTGGCCTCTTGTGCATCCCCCACTTCCTTCACCACACCATTGGTGGCCCTGCCTTCAGCCGTCTAAGTCCTAAGCTCTGGAACTCCTGCCCTAAACCTCTCCCCTCTCTCTGCTCCTTTAAAGCACTCCTTAAAACCTACCTCCTTGGCCAAATTTTGGTCACCTGTCCTAATGTCACCTTCTTTGGCTCGGTGTCAATTTTTGTCCGATTATGATCCTGTGAAGCACCTTGGGATGTTTTACTATGTTAAAGGCACTATATAAATGCAAGTTGTTGTTGGTTTCAACACATGTCTGATGGTCTTAAAATTGATCTCTGCAGGGCAAAGGAATCTGTGGCTTTAAATGCAGAGAGAGAAAGTAGACAGAATACAACAGCAAAGTTTGACACCTCACCAATTCCCTCTCTGAATGTATTACTTCCATCAAATCAGTACACACAAATGAACTGAGAATAACAGATACTGAGGTGTATGTTCCAAGATGGTATCTTGTCAGGGTTTAGATGATATTTCAGTTGAAAAAGCATTTTATATCATCTGACCCCTGATACATGTTTTTGTCTTGAACTACACTCTTACATAATCTTTGTCCTTCATAATACAGACAAAATCCAAATATTTACTAAATGCAGAGAATTGGTAACATAGGAGGAAACCGGGCAAAATCAGAAGGATGGGAATGAGAAAAAGGACCAGTCAGTTGTTCATTGGCAGCTGCAAACCCATTCTGAACGCACTTGTTTTTGTTTTTTGCAATATGTCAAATATTAATATTAATGTTCATAGTTGAACTAGGATGGAGCAGTTGGGGTTGCTGTTCATAAGGAAACAAGGATGGGTGACTTAATAAGCCCCTTGGAGAATGCCGAGACAGGTGCAGAGGGTAGCTGTGGGCTTATTCAAGGGGGATTCAAGCCTGAGATGACAGCAGGAGAGTAGGATGACACATGAGTACTGATGGGTTGGCTTAGGGGTTTAGGGAGGCAAAGTACCCAAGAGGGGAGAAATGAAAGGTGGTATGACTGGGTGACAGAAAGGGCAGGAGGCAGGAGGGAAGGATCCAATTGAGGTGGAGAGAAGGGGGAAAAAAGAAAGATAGATAGCTGAGGAGGCATGGAGAGTTGACCATGAGATGGCAGAGGGCTTGGGCCTGGAGTAGCAGCAAAATGTGCACACAAATGGATACAGTGGGAATTCAGGATACACAGGCATGGCAAAGATTAGCAGAGACATGTCCCACAGGACAGGGAGAAAACAGTAAAAGTTAAAGTCAGGGCCTGTGGTGGGATGAAGTTGCTTGTAGTCAGGGTTAAGTCGGCTTGGAGCAACGACGAACCAGTGTTTAAGTTCGGAGACAGTTGTGGAGACGGAGTGAATCCATGAGCTGTTTTGAGGGGCAGTGTATCACTGGGCCCTCTGCTTGAGGTTACTGCGATGCAAGGAAATCTTTGGCCACATCATTTGCCATTAATTCTGCCCTATTTGTAGTCACACAGACCTCTTCCCAGGTGTTGTGAATTAACTTGTTAAACTCACAAGTTTTGTGAATAACTTTGATGTCTTCATTCTTAGTTTTTCTTCCTCTGTCAACATTCTTAGGCTCACTATCACGTGACCTCAAATGGAACTTGCACATCTCCATTGCAAAAGCTCCTCCAAAAGGTTTGCCCCTTTCCCTCAAAAACTCTTAACTCTCCATGGGGTTTCTAATGCTTTGGATTTTTAGCTGTATTCCCTAAACTGGTTTTCTAACATAATATTTCCGCAATATTAAATTAAGCATTTTTCTCAACAATAAGCCATGCTGGTTACCATAGAGTTTTAGAATGTTAATCAGTAAACAAAGGATGTACAATCTCAAGCATTTCATGTCACTGTGATAAATGGTTCCCTTGCAACACCTAAGAGGCGAAGCATTTTTTCATTTTATTTACATAGCCAGGGGCATGGCCGAGGCAGCCATTTGGGAACCACGTGCTTTCACGTCAAATGGAAGGCATTTAATCAAGGTGGTGACTTTGACTGACAGCTTGGTGCACCAAATCCCCAATCTCAAAGACTTAAGGGGCTGGAAAGATCTCTCTCTTTCTATTGCTCTCTCTTTCTTTCTCTTTATTTCTCAGACTCAGTGGGTGAGCTGTGCTGTAGCAGGCAGTTACAGAAACTCTAGACAAGCCTATTTGGAATAACTTAAAGGGAAAAAGTTAGCCCACACTTGAAGAGAGATAGTAAGGTGGTATCATTCTTATTTTTCAATAACCAATGAGTACAGGAAATTAACTGTTTACACTATGGAGCTTGCAAACTGTTCATTCATGTATTTATATAAAATAAATCACACGTCAGTTTGAAGTGGTACCTCATCTCAATAGAGTGCTTTTCAGTCAACCTTCCAATACGAGAGAAGAATGTACATGTGATATTTCAGTAGTTGGAATATGGAGCAAAGGTTCTCTGTTGCAATTCCCAGGTCTTGCTATCATTTAACTAGACATCAGGCAGTAAAAGGTGCACTCCAAATTATAAGGAATGAAGTCTGATCATGAGAGTGACCGGTAATGCTCAACCCAATAGAATGGGATAAATTTTTGCCTTCACTGCCTGGGCGGTAATCTGGCAGAACAGATCGCCCACCCACTGTAGCATGTGAGTGCAAAAGACAAGGCTGAAGTGTTTGCAACCATCTTCAGCCAGAAGTGCCGAGTGGATGATCCATCTCGGCCTCCTCCCGATATCCCCATCATCACAGAAGCCAGTCTTCAGCCAATTCGATTCACTCCACGTGATATCAAGAAACGGCTGAGTGCACTGGATAAAGCAAAGGCTATGGGCCCCGACAACATCCCAGCTGTAGTGCTGAAGACTTGTGCTCCAGAACTAGCTGCGCCTCTAGCCAAGCTGTTCCAGTACAGCTACAACACTGGCATCTACCCGACAATGTGGAAAATTGCCCAGGTGTGTCCTGTCCACAAAAAGCAGGACAAATCCAATCCGGCCAATTACCACTCCATCAGTCTACTCTCAATCACCAGCAAAGTGATGGAAGGTGTCGTCGACAGTGCTATCAAGCGGCACTTACTCACCAATAACCTGCTCACCGATGCTCAGTTTGGGTTCCGCCAGGACCATTCGGCTCCAGACCTCATTACAGCCTTAGTCCAAACATGGACAAAAGAGCTGAATTCCAGAGGTGAGGTGAGAGTGACTGCCCTTGACATCAAGGCAGCATTTGACCGAGTGTGGCACCAAGGGGCCCTAGTAAAATTGAAGTCAATGGGAACCAGGGGGAAAACTCTCCAGTGGCTGGAATCATACCTAGCACAAAGGAAGATGGTAGTGGTTGTTGGAGGCCAATCATCTCAGCCCCAGGACACTGCTGCAGGAGTTCCTCAGGACAGTGTCCTTGGCCCAACCATCTTCAGCTGCTTCATCAATGACCTTCCCTCCATCATAAGGTCAGAAATGGGGATGTTCGCCGATGACTGCACAGTGTTCAGTTCCATTCGCAACCCCTCAAATAATGAAGCAGTCCGAGCCTGCATGCAGCAATACCTGTACAACATCCAGGCTTGGGCTGATAAGTGGCAAGTAACATTCGCGCCAGACAAGTGCCAGGCAATGACCATCTCCAACAAGAGAGAGTCTAACCATCTCCCCTTGACATTCAACGGCATTACCATCGCCGAATCCCCAATCATCAACATCCTGGGGGTCACCATTGACCAGAAACTTAACTGGACCAGCCATATAAATACTGTGGCTACAAGAGCAGGTCAGAGGCTCGGTATTCTATGGCGAGTCACTCACCTCCTGACTCCCCAAAGCCTTTCCACTATCTACAAGGCACAAGTCAGGAGTGTGACGGAATACTCTCCACTTGCCTGGATGAGTGTAGCTCCAACAACACTCAAGAAGCTCAACACCATCCAGGACAAAGCAGCCCGCTTGATTGGCACCCCATCCACCACCCTAAACATTCACTCCCTTCATCGCCTGCGCACTGTGACTGCAGTGTGTATCATCCACAGGAGGCACTGCAGCAACTCGCCAAGGCTTCTTCGACAGCACCTCCCAAACCCACGACCTCTACCACCTAGAAGGACAAGAGCAGTGGGTACATGGGTACAAAACCACCTGCACGTTCCCCTCCAAGTCACACACCATCCTGACTTGGAAATATATCGCCATTCCTTCATCGTCGCTGGGTCAAAATCCTGGAACTCCCTTCCTAACAGCACTGTGGGAGAACCTTCACCACACGGACTGCAGCAGTTCAAGAAGGCAGCTCACCACCACCTTCTCAAGGGCAATTAGGGATGGGCAATAACTGCTGGCCTCGCCAGCGATGCCCACATCCCATGAACGAATAAAAAAAAACACCCAATTTTTATTCCATTGATTTCAGGGCGTGTTCTACAACAGCTGAATGATCTGCTCTTCCAGATTACCACCCAGGCAGTGAAGACAAAAAATCACCTCGTTATCTCGTGCAAAAAAACAAAAAATTGTGACTGGGTTAATTTTTCTATTAGTGCAGTGAATATATGTTAAATATGAGTTATTTTCCTTTCTCTTTAGCACACAATCACAGGACAAACAGGTCTACTCATTGTGCATCCTCAGAGCTATGATATGTTACATCAAATGAACAGCTAATCTCAGTATGTCAATCCACCTGTGCAGTATGAGAATTAATGGAGGGAATATGCCATTGTTGAGGCCATGCAAGTTACGATGTGAAGGAACGGAGAAATACGCTCTATATGTTAGAACGACAACATGTAACAGAGCAGAGTCCCTGACAGGCGTGGATAACATTCATGCAGGAGGTCAATGAGGTATCAACAACCTAAAGCACTCGGAAGGATGTGCAAAAGAAGATGTCTGATTTAAAGAAAAGTGTCAAGATAAAAAATAAGGATCACTGTCAATTATTTTACACTGCTATGTAACTATGACTGTCAATCACTTTACATTACTATATATGGGTACGAATACCAATTGTCGTACATTGGTAGAAATGTCTATTTAAAGAGGTTGCAGGTGTCAGTTTCTTTTGAACTGTTTCACAGAAGAGTATTGTTAACCTGAATTTAGCTAGTCCTTGCGGTAAATGAATTACAACAGGGAGGTAATGAGAATATTTCATGACATTATGATAGGTTATAAAAGGCAAATAGTCTTACTAGCAGCTGAGAAACAATACTTGTGCATAGGTAGAAATGACTAGTCAAAAGTACCCACACTGCTTTTTTATCTTCATCTCACATTGTATTTCACATTTCATTCTCTTAGACCCAGCAAGATATGCAGTATTGTGCAGCCTTTGCTTCCATGCTTTCCTTTGCAGAAGAAGACGATCTTCATCCAGGCTTGTGTGGAGTATAAACACTGGCATTGACCAGTTGGGCAGAATGGCCTATTTCTGTGCTGTAGATTCTATATAACTCTATGCAATTAATTTTACTTTCATTAGATTCAAAGCAGGTGTTTGTGCTCCAACACAAAACATAGCAATAATACAAAGGGGAAACAGTGGGCCCATCATACTCACCTTAGCACTTTATATCATTCACATCACTTGAAGCAGGAGCCAGACTAGACATAAACTCAGTAATATCCTCCAAATTGTTTAACAAAGCAATGCAGGAAGAGTCACTGATAATGTGAGGAAGAGGTAGAGGTGACGTATAATGTTCACCAATGAAGTGGAGCATCTGCAACAAACATAAACCTTTGAGCTGTCTCTCGCGTCACTGCAAAGGGTGATGAAAACTAATCTAATTAGAGTTGCCGTTTCTATGGTTCACTGCTCTGCAGATTGCCATTAAACACCAACTTCAGTGGTATTTCCAGGGGAGACCTCGAGCACATAGGCAGTGTGTATAGTTGGAACATCTCTCAAGAATGTTGGTCTTGGCGATGTTGAGGTCCATGGTCCAGTTCTCAATAAAGGCTGGTTTTAATAGGCTTGCAAACAAACTGGGGATAGACATCAATGCACTGCAATAATCTGTGCATCCACAAATAAGTGACTGCAGTCAGAGCTCGACTTCCAGTAGCGGCATGTGTGCAGAAGCACAGGAACAGGTGGATGACTCTCAAGTTGCCTCTGGGCATGTGATAGAAGAAGCATTCCAAAGCATGCAGACCCCTACAGCCAGAATAAGAAAGTTATTCCTGGTACACAAACATGATCATCTAGATGGTACAGGCAGACCCCTCCACCATTGTCTGTTGGCTATTGACACCTGCTGGCCACTGAAACCATATCTTGTCCATTTCACACATACCTGTCAGTACTTTTAAACAGTGTGCAACCTGAACTCTTAGAACAAAGCCCCCTTGATGGTTCAACAACAACTTGTAGTTATAAAAACATGTAAACCTGATAGGTTCCTTGCCCTGTTAGCTCATTTCAATCTGGACAGTGTTATGGGAACCAGTTGCCTCAGAGATTGCCCCCTTGTGATTGCTATTCAATGAGCACCTTGAAAACATTCAAGTATGGAGGTTGGCCAAAGACAGCTGTGATGCCCACCATCTCATGATTGAATATTATCTCAAGGTTCAATTGCTCTCTTACCCACCTCATCCTCTCAACCACAAGTTACAACTCAATCAAAACATTGGGGCCTGCCTCCTTACCAACAGAGTCCTGTGCTCCCATCTCCCCTGTCATCTCCTGGCTTGATGTGGAGATGCCGGTGATGGACTGGGGTTGACAATTGTAAACAATTTTACAACACCAAGTTATAGTCCAGCAATTTTATTTTAAATTCACAAGCTTTCGGAGATTTTCTCCTTCCTCAGGCAAATGTTTCAAGAGCTCCTTGAAGCCTACGCATTTATACATATAGAACAATACATGGTGTTTACAGACTGCCCCTGCAACTGCCCGTTGCCAAGGCAATCACCGTGTTCAGACAGAGAGGTGTCACCTGCAGAACCCCCGAATACACATTCAACAAAAAAACAAACAGGGAAAAAAAACAGAGAAAAAAAACACAGAGAGAGGCAGAAACATCCGGAAGGCAGAGAGAGCCAGCAAATGACCCATTATATTAAAAACAGATAACATTTGTTCGATGGTGGGGTAACGTGTAGCGTGACATGAACCCAATCTCTGAGGCAACTGGTTCCCATAACACTGTCCAGATTGAAATGAGCTAACAGGGCAAGGAACCTATCAGGTTTACATGTTTTTATAACTACAAGTTGTTGTTGAACCATCAAGGGGGCTTTGTTCTAAGAGTTCAGGTTGCACACTGTTTAAAAGTACTGACAGGTATGTGTGAAATGGACAAGATATGGTTTCAGTGGCCAGCAGGTGTCAATAGCCAACAGACAATGGTGGAGGGGTCTGCCTGTACCATCTAGATGATCATGTTTGTGTACCAGGAATAACTTTCTTAACCGGGATATTGGGTTCATGTCACGCTACACGTTACCCCACCATCGAACAAATGTTATCTGTTTTTAATATAATGGGTCATTTGCTGGCTCTCTCTGCCTTCCGGATGTTTCTGCCTCTCTCTGTGTTTTTTTTCTCTGTTTTTTTTCCCTGTTTGTTTTTTTGTTGAATGTGTATTCGGGGGTTCTGCAGGTGACACCTCTCTGTCTGAACACGGTGATTGCCTTGGCAACGGGCAGTTGCAGGGGCAGTCTGTAAACACCATGTATTGTTCTATATGTATAAATGCGTAGGCTTCAAGGAGCTCTTGAAACATTTGCCTGAGGAAGGAGAAAATCTCCGAAAGCTTGTGAATTTAAAATAAAATTGCTGGACTATAACTTGGTGTTGTAAAATTGTTTACAATCTCCTGGCTTCACTGTGATCCAGTGAGTTGACTTTAAACTTTTCATCTTCACTTTCAAATCTCTCTATGGTCACGCCCCACGCCACCTTGGTGACCACCTCCAGCCTTACATCTGCGCTTGTGCTCTCTGCTCCTCTAATTCTGAGTTCCTCTGCTCCTTTTGCTTAACTATTGGAGGCCACTCATTTAAACTCTGCTTCCCTAGTTCCCTCCACCTTGCCACTTCCCTCCCTGCATTTATACCCCCTTTAGCTTTCTCAATTTCCCCTTTGTCTCTCCTGCAAAGCGTCTACTGTTTATTCCTCGTTAATGTAAAGCACTTTCAGAGATTTCCCTGCCTATGAGGAGTACCTTAGAAGTTGAATATCTTGTAGTTATAATAATATAATATTTTATAGGCAACCACTGCTAAGGCTCATACTTGAAGAGTGATCACTTCGGTGAGGTTATGCCTCACATGAATCAGTGCTCTTAGAAGAAGGAAGAAAATTCAGAGAACGTTCCCAAAAAGCCGAAAGTGCATCTGAACACAGGTGAGGACTACTTGGCAACAAAGAACAGTGGACATCTGATATTGGAGGTACACAATGTGGAAAAGTAATGTAACTTAATAACATGTGGTTTACTACGATATTTTTTAAAAAAAGAACAGGCAATGAAGTACCTTGTATAGTTTAATGAACTGTGTGTTATGGGGTACTCTTTACTGGAGTTGGGGGAAACAGCAGCTGTTCTCGTAAATGCTGGTTAGTTACTTTGTCAGTTACAGAATGTTCTTGTTAATTACAGCCTGAGTTTGATAGCCCATATAAATAATTAACCCCTAGAATGCTGCAGGTGGGTTATCGTGATGTGGTGTTTATAACACAACTGTATCAATTTTTAGACTCCTGCCTTCCAATTGGCTGAAACAAAAACAGTTTTTGGAGCCAGCTTCTTCCAATCAGAGACTCATTTTTTTTAATGTGGGTCCTAGTTCCAAAATGATCAATGGGACCCAGGTAGCTGAGGAAATCAAGCAGGTAAAGTACCTTAATCCTTACATTGTCATCTAGGTCTAGGAAAATAGGTTTCCTATTGTGGCCTGTTTTTCTTATGTGCTCAGTTTACAGGGGTAGCAATGAAGCAATTAGTATAAAACATAAAATGAGGAAGGATAGGTAATTTAATCAAATAAAATCACAACGGAACAATTCATTTCATTCACTAAATATAACCACAGAAAACCTCAAACAAGCTAATGCACCATCTTGAGGAGATTATAGTCGTAGTATAGGCAATGCAAAGCAGAGAACAAAAAAGCAAGAAAATGACTGTGAATATAATGGGTGTTTTTTTATTTTACAGTAATGCGAGAAAGAAAGATCTTTCATTTATTTGGGCTTTTCATTACCTCAGGACGTCCTAAAGCGCTTTACAACCAATGAAGTACTTTTTCAGTGTAGTAACTGTTGTAATGTAGGAAATGCGGCAGCCAATTTGCGCTCAGCAAGGTCCCACAAACAACAATGAGATATTACCAGATAACCTGTTCTAGTGATAAATATAGGCCAGGACATCGGGGCGAACTCCCCAGCTCTGCTTCAAAATAGTGCCATGGGATCTTTCACGTCCACCTGAGAGGGCAGACGGGGCCTCGGTTTAACGTCTCATCGAAAAGATGGCACCTCCGACAGTGCAGCACTCCCTCAGTACGGCACTGAAGTGCCAGCCTAGATTTTGTACTCAAGTCTCTGGAGTGGAACTTGAACCCACAACCTTTTGACTCAGAGGCAAGAGTGCTACTAACTGAGCCAAGGCTGACACTAATGATAGGACCCCTCATATTTAACTTGCTGGCCATTGAAAGCACTGCTTGTCCTGTTGTCACATACTTGTCGAAGCTTTTAAACAATGTTTCTAAACAATGTGCAACTCTTAGAGCAAAGCTTCCTCGATGGTTCAACAATAATTTGTATTTATATAGTGCCTTTAATGTAAGAAAACATCCCAAGGTACTTCAAATTCATTGCGTCTTAAACGGTCCCATCATCGATTTAAGATTGTGAGGAGGGAAGTTAGGATAAATTTCTTTATGCAAAGAGTTTTTGGGGCAGGGATGCTTTGCCACAGGAATTAGTTGAGTCAGAGACTATTACAACTTTTAAGGGAAAATTGAATGAATTTTTGAAGCAGAGGAAGATACAGGACTATGGAGAGAGAGCAAGGCAGCGGGTTTAGATTTGGATTGCTCTAGGAATGAACAACTTCTGTGCTGTAACTTCTATGGGTCTCTGGTAATGTATTTGCCTGTAAGCCCACAAACATTAACACTTGCTAGTGATTGAAACTATATCTTTGACTCATGGGCAGGAGCTGGGGTTTACATATCAAATACTCTGTCCCTTGGAGAACCTTAGCTTCTGCATCCTTGCTTATCTATTGGTCAAAGAACTTGTGTATGTCTCACAGATATCTGAGATCCAGTCTCCAGTTGGAAATTTCATCAGGGAAAATCAGCTTCCATTTTAACTCGTTATTTCAAAATTCTGTAATGTAAAATACAGAATTTTGTTCCTATTTAATGCAGGATGAAAACTCTGCTTTTAGTCACAATAGATTGACAGTTTACTCTTACTTAATTAAAAGTTACTTAATTAAAAGTTGCTTAATATAAATGGCATGTTCATTTGAATTGAAATAGTGAAAAAAATAATTTGTACTACTGAATAATATGATTTTTTTCCAAGCAAAAACAGCTTCAAATAACAAGGTTAGATGGTACGCTGGTATCCACAGTATGCACTCATGGTGAATTTTCAGACAACTTCCCCACAAGGAGGGGTAAAAATTCTAAGGAGAAGATGGAGCATGAATCAGGAAGCAGTGGGATCAGTAGAACTGTGCCAAGAATTTGCTCAGTTTGCACTCAGAAGACTTCTAATTTATCTTTTGTGTGAAAATGGAAACTTGTCATTGAGTATCTGTGTATTTGGTTCCAATGTAATGTACCAATAACGATTCAGTAAGGCGGGGAGGGGGCCGGTAAAGCTACGATACGTGCAGCCACTCCAGAAGGACTACGATATTACAATTCCATTGTATTTCAGAGATTTGTTTTAAACGTGAATTGTTAGCAAATTTTTGAGGTAGGCCACATTTGCACAGCCGACCCCAGAAGCTCCACTGTATTGGCCCCTAAGAAAGATCACGCCACAGCTATCTGGGACATTGGCCAAGAACTTGCTGTAGCAGGGCAACGAACAGCGTTCATCGTTAGTTAGACTTGCCCTTGCCTGTTTAATCTCGATGATATTTTGTGTTGCAAGTTGCTGGAAGTGCGAGCTGATAACGTCACTGCGAGGAAAACCAGGCACCTGGGACCTGAGTGAAGATGGCAAGCAACTGTGTATCTCCTTAACCAATCCGATTGAAGGATTGTGAAATTAACAGCGCAAGGACTGAGATGAAAGTGTAAGTCAGAATGGGTGAATTCAATGTCAAATCAG
Source organism: Heptranchias perlo (assembly GCF_035084215.1). Lineage (NCBI taxonomy): Eukaryota > Metazoa > Chordata > Chondrichthyes > Hexanchiformes > Hexanchidae > Heptranchias > Heptranchias perlo. The sequence goes on from NC_090331.1 coordinate 25,264,202, forward strand.
CAAATGAAAGTGAAATAAAGAGAGAGAGAAAAGAGACAGAAAGGAAAAGTAAAAAAAAAGTTATTACATTTTTAAAAAATCTCCAACAACAATTAAAACCTGAAGGAACTGGCCTATCGGGAGACCCAGCGTGGCAAATTTAAACAGAGCTCGAGAGCAGGAACAGAGCCTAGCGGGAGACCAGGAGCGGCAGATTTAAACAGAGCAGCAGAAGAGCCTATCGGGAGCCCCAGAACCTAACCCAGAGGGGAAAACTCAAAAAGTGACGCCATAGTGAGCACAGAGTGAGGAGCAGCGGAACCAAGAAATTAGAGCTAATTGTTTAATTTATCATTTATCTTAAGTATTAAGAGCATAATATCTTTTAGCGTCGAGGGTAAGTCAGTGCAAGTATTTGGTTTATTGGTAAGCGTTTTTAGTGGATATTGTGTTTAGTGGTTAGTGTCTTTAGTGGTTGGTAGTGTTTTTAGTGGTTAGCCTGTTAGTGATTGTTTAGCTTTAAGGCTTTTTAACTAATAGTTTAAAAAGAGCGGGAAACCAGAGCAGTTAAACAAACTGAGGGAAACAATCTTAAAAGGTGACGTAATAGTCAGCGCAGAGGAGGGAACAGCGGAACCCGAGGAAATTAAACTAAGTTTGAGCACAGAGGCTGGGAAAGGACAGAGTGAACCCCCAACGGAGTGAAGGGCTGACAGGGTGAGGACATTCAATTGGGAATTTGGTGAATGTGGGAATTAGGTGCAGAGGGGGAAGGAGGTGCTAAGTGATTTAAACCAAAGAACTATAGACTAAGACTGAGCGAAGCATAAAGGGAGCGACACAAGGAATCAAAACAAGGCAAGGAGGAGCGCCGAGGGTAAGTCAGTAAATATTTAGTTCATTGGGTTAGTGTTTTTTAGCGGTTGGTTAGTGTTTTAGTATCAGATAAATAGTAAAGTGCCTTAAAGCTAAACAAACAGTTTAAATAACTGTTAGCTAACCTGGCAGGGAAGCTGGGGCCTGTCGCATGCACATCCTATGCCATGTGGGAAATCCACAGGGGGCAGGAGGGGTCTATATAAGATGGACGGGTTGCACCTCAACAGAACTGGGACCAATGCCCTCATCAGGAGGTTAACTCGTGCTGAGGGGGAGGGAAGGAAAGGGGGGGGGGGGCGGTGTGGCAGTTTTGATCAAAGAAACTATTATAGCACTGGAAAGGGATGATTTAGTTTTGGGGGTCAAAGACAGAATCTATTTGGTTGGAATTAAGGAACGGTAGAGGAGCTATTACCCTACTGGTTATATAACCATGGGCCACCAAATATTGGGAAGGAGATAGAGGAGCAAATTTGCAGGTAAATTACAGAAAAATGCAAGAACTATAGAGTAGTGATAATGGGGGACTTCAATTATCCCAATATAGACTAGGACAGTAACAGTATAAAGGGCAAAGAGGGGGAGGAATTCCTGAAATGTATTCAAGATAACTTTCTGGAACAGTGTGTTTCTAGCCCAACCAGGAAGGAAACAGTGCTGGATCTAGTTCTGGGGAATGAAATGTGGCAGGTGGA